>NW_026057580.1:13409326-13544393 GCF_023721935.1 Panthera uncia
CTTCTCTAGTAAGCAAAAGATTTTTTAAAAGATGAGCACTTTTACATATGCATGTATAACCTGTAATATCAATCTTTACAGGGCAAAAAAAAATTAACAGGTATAACTTAAATTATCCTCTGCTTAAAATAAATGAAATACAAAACAGGAAAACAACTGAAAAGATGAACAAAACTAAGAATTGGTTATTTAAAAAAATAAACAGAATTGACACACTTTTAGCTAGACTAAGCAAGGGAATAAAACAGGAACAAAATTATAAATGGAAAAGAAGAAATTACAACTGATATCACAGAAACACAAAGATCGTAAGTTGTGATGAACAACTATACAAAACTAAACTGTACAATCTGGGAGAAAATGGAAAAATTCTTAGAAACATACAACCTAGACAATTAGGAAGGACAATAAGGAAAAACTAGAAAATCTGTAACAGATGAATTGCTCGTAAAGAGATTGAATCAGTAATCAAACATCTCTCAGTGGAGAAAAGCCCATGGCCAGATACCTTCACTAGCAAATTTTACAAACATTAAAAGAAGAATTAACATGATTTTTTCTAAAACTCTTAAAAAATTCAAAGAGGAGAAAACACCCCCAAACTCATTTCATGGATCCAGCATTATGCTGATACCAAAACCAAAAAAGGACACAATAAGAAAACTACAGGCCAATCCTGGATGAACATAGGTAGAAAAATTCGCAATAAAATAGTAGCAAGCCAAATTCAGCAACATATTAAAAAGATCACCCACCACAAACAGGTGGGATTTATCCCTGAAATACAAAGATATTTCAACGTATTCAAATTAATAAATGTGATCCATCACATTAACAGAATGAAAGGAAAAAGTCATATGATCATCTTAACAGAGACGCAGAAAAAGCATTTGACAAAATCCAACATTACTTCATGATAAAAGCCTTACCAATAAGTTATAGAAAGAACATATTTAATTCAATACAATAAAGAACATAAAAGACAAGTCTACAACTAACCTCATACCCAATGGTGAAAAGTTGAAAGCTTTTCCTCTAAAAGCAGAAACACCACCTAAGTAACTGCTCTCATGACTCCTATTCAACATAATACTGAAAATCATAGCCAGAATAATAAGGGAAGAAAAAAAGGTATCAGAATTTGAAAAGAAGTAGAATTATCTCTATTTCCAGGTGATATAATTTTATATAGAGAAAATCCTAAAGATGCCATCATAATTCTGTTATATCTAATCAGCAAATTCAATAAAGCTGTAAGATAAAAAATTAACGTACAAAAAATCAGTAACAACAAACTATGTGATAAAGAAATAAAGGAAATGATTCCATTTACAATGGCATGAAAAAATTAAATACTTAGGAATAAATTTAAAAGAAAGTGAAATATATACACTGAAAACTAAAAGATGATGATGAAAGAAATTTAAAAATACATAATAGGGGCGCCTGGGTGGCGCAGTCGGTTAAGCGTCCGACTTCAGCCAGGTCACGATCTCGCGGTCCGTGAGTTCGAGCCCCGCGTCGGGCTCTGGGCTGATGGCTCAGAGCCTGGAGCCTGCTTCTGATTCTGTGTCTCCCTCTCTCTCTGCCCCTCCCCCGTTCATGCTCTGTCTCTCTCTGTCCCAAAAATAAATTAAAAAAAAACGTTGAAAAAAAAATTTTTTTTTAAAATAAAAATACATAACAAATATAAAGGTGCTCCATGTTCATGGATTAAAAGCATTACTATTGCTAAAATGTCCATACTGCCTAAAGATGTCTACAGATTTAACATCATCCCTATCAAGATTCTAATGGCTTTTTGAGAAGTAGAAAAAGCAACCCTAAATTTATATGGAATCACAAAAGACCCCAAATAGCCAAAGTAATCCAAAGAAAGAAGAACAAAGCAAGAGGTATCACACTTCCCACTTTCAAGCTATATTATCATAAAGCTATAACAATAAAACATATAGTCCTGACAAAACACATACATAGAGAAACAGAACAGAATCAAGAGCTGAGGAAAAAAATATGCACATACATTTACCTAATATTTGACAAAGGAGCCAAGAATAACTAATGGAGAAAAACACTGGACATTCACATTTGAAAGAATGAAATTCGATCGTTATCTTGTATCACTCAAAAAATTAACTTATATGAATTAAAGGCTTAATGTAAGACCAAACAGCATAAAACTGCTAGGAGAAATTAAAAAAAAAAAAAAAGAAGCTTGACAGATTTCATGGGTATGGATTTTAGGGATACAAGCAACAAAATAAAAAACAAGTGGGACTACATCAAGCTACAAGGCTTCTGCAGAGCAAAAGAAATGATAAAAAAAAACGAAAAGACAACCTATATAATAGACAATATTTGCAAACCATAACTTGGATAGGGGTTAACATCCAAAATATATAAAGAACTTATATAATTCAATAGTAAACACACACACACACACACACACACACACACACACACACACACACACAGAATCCGATTAAAAATGAGCAAAGAACCTACATAGATATTACCAAGGAAGATATAGGCATGGTCAACAGGTATATGAAAAAGGTGCTCAACACTGGTAATCATTAGGGAAATACAAATTAAAACCAGAGTAAGATATCACCTCATGCCTGTTGAATTGGCCATCATCGACAAGGCAAGAGAAGACAAATGCTGGTGAGGACGCCAGGAGAAGGAAACCTCTGTGCACTGTCTGTGGGAATGTAACTTGTAATAGCTACCAATAAAAACAGCATGGAGATTCCTCAAAAAGTTAAAAATTGCACTCCCATATGATCCAGCAATTCCAATTCCGGAAATATATCTGAAGGAAACAAAAACACTGTATCGAAGACACACCTGCACCTCCATGTTCACAGCAGTTATTGGACCAAGACACAGAAACAACCTAGGTGCTCACCGATGGGTGAGTGGGTGAAGAAGCTGTGGAAAAATACATACAATGGAATTTTAAGCCACAAAAGAAGGAAATTCTGTCATTTGACACAACATGGATATACGTAATGCATAATGCTACATGAAATCAGCCAGAGAAAGACAAAGTGACGTCACTTACATGATGAATCTTAACAACAAGAACAAAACCCAACGTCATAGAAAAGGAGATCCGATATGTGGTTACCAGATGCGGGGGATGAGGGAAAGGTAAACCAAATAAAGGTGGTCAAAAGGTACAGCCTTTCAACTGTAAAATAAACAAGTACTAAGGATGTAACGTACAACATGATGACTACAGTTAACGTTGATGTATATAGAATGCTTGAAAGTTAAGACAGTAAATCCTAAAAGCTTTCATCACAAAAGAGAAAAATTGTTTTTCTATTTTTTTGCATCTATATGAAATGATAGATGTTAACTAAACTTCTTATAGTAATCATTTCCCAGTAAGTATAACTCAAATAATTAAACTTATACAGTGCTGTATGTCAAAGTATACCCACAAACAGGGAGAAAATCCTCTGCCCACGAACTCTGATACAGTATTCTACCAGGCACAGCTCCTCAAATACATTCTCTTTGCACAATTATGGAAACGGCTATATAAAAGACAACAGATTTACTTGCTACAGATGTAGATTTTAAACAGGCTTTGGGGGCAAATGAAGTTTTAGTTTGGCCCTCTGGACAATGGTATTCAATAATAAACTAGGCTTAGGATAGGATGGGATAATGAAGATCTGGAATCAAGTCCTTGTTTGCACATCCTACTTATGTGACCCTAAAATTCAAATTCATAGTTTGTGTAGATACTCAAGCAATAATTCCATCTTTAAAATAAGGAACATTGTACCACTAAAGAAACAACACTAAACTTCTTAAAAACTTACTCTGTCACAGACCAGTGTGGACCAAATGTCAGCCACCTTACTACTACTTTCACAAGTTATTCTGTTTTTTTTTATTCTGGTAAGGCTGTCCTTTACTACTTCTTTAAGTTAATATATATTTCTACTTAGGGGTGTCTGGGCAGTTCAGTTGGTTAAGCGTCCAACTTGGGCTCATGTCATGATCTTGCAGTTTGTGGGTTCGAGCCCCGCGTCAGGCTCTGTGCTGACAGCTCAGAGCCTGGAGCCTGCTTCTGATTCTGTCTCCCTGTCTCTCTGCTCCTCCCCTGTTCAGGCTCTCTCTCTCTCTGTCTCTCAAAAGTAAACAAACATTATATCAAACATTAAATGTATATATTATATTATATATATATAATTATATAATATACATTGTATGTATATATAGTATATATTATATAATGTATATACAATATATATTATATATAACGTATATATAATATATAATGTATAATATATTTTATATATAAATGTATATATAATATACAATATATAATGTATATATATAATATACATTATATATAAAATGTATATATATAATATATATTATATATATATTTCTACTTGAAAAATTTATTTCAAAGTTTCAAACGCAGTCAGTTAAGCGTTTGACTCTTTATCTCGGCTCAGGTCATGATCTCACAGTTTAGGAGTTCAAGGCCAGCACTGGGCTCTGCGCTGATGGTGTGGAGCCTGCTTGGGATTCTGTCTCTCTGCGCCTCCCCCGCTTGTTCTCTCTCTCTCCCTCCCTCTCTCTCTCACAATAAACACATTTAAAAATATTTTAAAAAAAAGAAACTTTCTATAATGGAAAATCAGCATCATATGCCAGAGAAAAAAAAGTGCCTAGTCTTGATAGCAATTAACAAACCAATCAATCCGATCATCCTGTCTGGGGACATTCTGAATGGGGAAATGAGGAAGAGATGGAGAGAAATGGAGGAGACAAATGAAAACAAGCAGAAGGAAGTCAAGTCACAAAAATGGCAGTGTTAAGATTGGAGTAAGGAGTAATATGTCATACCACAAGACATCTAGGTCATCAGATTCTTCCAAAAATTGTTTTCAAAAGCTTTATGGAGATATAAGTAACATTACCATAAAACTCACCCTATTAATGTGTATACTTAAGTGGATGATATTCACAGAGTTGTAAAACCATCACCATAATCTAATCTTAAAACATTTTCATCACCCCTCCCCCAAAACACTACCTGCTTACTTAAGAGTCATTCCCTATTACTGTCTCCTTTCCTAACCTTTACTCTACCCCAGGCTACCACAAATCAATTTCTCTCTATAGATTTCACGATGGGATCACACAATATGCAGCCTTTGTGTCCGGTTTTGTCTTTCACTTAGCATAACGTTTACAAGGTTCCTTCGTGTTGTACCATGCTATCTCTAAGTCATTTTTGTTATGGAAAAATATATGAAATATACACCTTTCCTGGCTTTTTGTTTTTATTCCAGTTAACATACAGTGTTGTATTAGTTTCAGGCATATAATATTGTGAGTCAACAACCCCATATACAACCTGGTGCTCCTCACCATAAGTGTACTCCTTAATCCCCATCACCTATTTCACCCAATCCCCTGCCCCACCTCCCCTCTGGGAACCATCAGTGTGTTCGCTATAGCTAAGAGTCTGTTCTTGATATGTGCTTCTTTCATTTCCCCCCCCTTTGCTTACTTTGATTCGTTTTTTTAACTCCACATGTGTGTGAAATCATATAGTATTTATCTTTCACTGACTGATTGCATTTAGCATTATACATTCTGGTTCCATCCACATCTTTGCAACGTTCTCTTTATAACTAAATAATATCCCATTGCACATATATACCACATTGTTTTTGGTCTGCATTGCATTCTTAATGCAAGGTTTTCACTTTATTTATTTAATTTATTTTTAAATTCAGGTTACCATACAGTATAGTACTGGTTTCAGCAGTAGAACGCAATGATTCATCACTTACATATAACACCAGTGCTCATCCAACAAGTGCCCTTCTTAATGCCCATCACCCATTTAGCACATCCACCTACCCCTACCACATCCCCTCCAGCAACCATTAGTTTGTTCTTTATATTTAAGAGTCTCTTAGAGTTTGCCTCCCTCTGGTTTTATCTTATTTTCCCTTCCCTTCCCCTATGTTCATCTGTTGTGTTTCTCAAATTCCACACGAGTGAAATCAGATGATACTAGTCTTTCTCTGACTCATTTCACTTAGCAAAATATACTCTAGTACCACACATTGTTGCAAATGGCAAGATTTCATTCTTTTTCATTGCCAAGTAGTATTCCATTCTAGACATAAACCACATCTTCTTTATCGATTCATCAATTGACTGACCCTTGGGCTGCTTCCACAATCTGGCTGTTGTTGAAAGCACTGGTATAAACATTGGAAGCATGTATCCCTTCAAATTAGTGTTTTTGTATTCTTTGGGAAAATACTTGGGTTGTGCGACTGCTGGACTGTAGGGTAGTTTTCTTTTTAACTTTTGGAGGAATCTCCATACTGTTTTCACAGTAGCTGCAAAAAATTTGAATTCCCACCAACAGTGCAAGAGGGTTCCCCTTTCTTCACATCTTTGCCAACATTTATTGTTTCTTGTGTTGTTGATTTTGCCCATTCTGACAGATGTGAGATGACATCTCACTGGAGTCTTCATTTGCATTTCCCTGATTGTAAGTGATGATGAACATTTTTTATGTGTCTGTTGGTCATGTAGATGTCTTCTTAGGAGAAATACCTGTTCCTGTCTTCTACCCATGTTTTAATTGGATTATTCATTTTTTGGGTATTGACTTGTATAAGTTCTTTACATATTTTGGATACTAACCATAATCAGGTTGGACATTTGTAAACATTTTCTACTATTCCATAGGTTGCCTTTTAATTTTACTGACTGCTTCCTTCAATGTGCAGATGCATTTATTTTGATGTAGTCCCAATAGTTTATTTTTACTTTTATTTCCTTGCCTCAGGAGACATACCTAGAAAGAAGTTGCTACAGCCGGTATCAAAGAAATTACTGCCTGTGTTCTCTTCTAGAATATTTATATTTTCAGGTCTCACATTTAGGTCTTTAGTCCACTTTTAATTTCTTTTTGTGTGTGGTGCATAAAGTGGTCTAGTTTCATTTCTGCATGTAGCTGACCAGTTTTCCAAACACCGTTTGTTGAAGAAACTGTCTGTTTCCCATTGGATATTCTTTCCTGCTTTGCTGAAGATTAATTGACCATCTGCTTGTAGGTTTATTTCTGGGTTTTCTCTTCAGCCCTATTGATCTACATGTCTGTTTTTCTGTACCATTATGTTTTGATCACTGCAGCTCTGTAATGTAAACTGAAGTCTAGGACTCTGATGCCTCCAGCTGTGCTTTTTTTTCAAGATTGCTTTGGCCATTCGGGTTCTTCTGTGGTTCCACACAACTTTTAGGACTGTTTGTTCCAGTTTTGTGAAAAATACTGCTGGTATTTTGATAGGGATTGCATTAAATGTGTAGACTGCTATGCAGTCTACACATTTCTTTGAGTCTTCAATTTATTTCCATTCTTTCCATTTCTTTGAGTCTTCAATTTCTTTCATCAGTGTTTTATACTTTTCAGAGTACAGGTCTTTTACCTCTTTAGTTAGGCTTATTCCTAGGTACTTCATTAGTTTTGGTGCAACTGTAAATGGGTTGATTCCTCAATTTCTCTTTCTGCTGCTTCATTGTTAGTGTATAGAAATGCAGTAGGTTTCTATACATTGATTTTGTATCCTGTGACACTACTGAATTCATTTATCAGTTCTAGCAGTTTTTTTGGTGGAGTCTTTCAGGTTCTCTATATAAAGTTTCATATCATCTGCAAAGAGTCAAAGTTTTTTACTTCTTTACAAATTTGGATACCTCATTTCTTTTGTTGTCTGACTGCTGTGGCTAGGACTTCCAGTACTATATTGAATAAAAGTGGCGAGAGTGGACATCCCGGTCTTGTTCCTGATCTTAGGGGAAGAGCTCAGTTTTTTCCCATTAAGGATGACGTTTTCTGTGGGTTTTTCATATATGGCTTTTATTATGTTGATGTATGTTCCCTCTAAACCTACTTTATTGAGGGTTTTTTATCATGTTGTACCTTGTCAAATGCTTTTTCTGCATCTACTGAAATCATATGATTCTTATCCTTTCTCTTATTGATGTGATGTATCACACTGACTGATTTGCAAATATTGAACCACCCTTGCACGCAGGAATAAATCCCATTTGATTGTGGTAAATGATTTTAAAGGTATTGTTCGACTTGGGTTGCTCATATTTTGTTGAGGATTCTTGCATGTATGTTCATCAAGGATACTGGTCTGTGCTTATCTTTCTTTAGCGAGGTCTTTGTCTGGTTTTGATATGAGAGAAATGCTGGCCTCATAGAATGAATTTGGAAGTTTTCTTTCCTTTTCAATTTTGTTGAATAGTTTGAGAAGAATAGGTATTAATTCTTCTATAACTGGTAAAATTTACCTGTGAAGCCATGTGGTTCTGGAATTTTGTTTGTTAGGAGTTTTTTTTTTTATTATTATTACAGATTCAATTTCTTGCTAGTTCTTGGTCTGTTCAAATTTTCTATTTCTTTCTGTTTCAGTTTTGGTAGTTCACATGTTTCTAGGAACTTACTATTTCTTTCAGGTTGTCTAATGTATAGACATACAGTTTTTCGTAATATTCTTATAAGAGTTTGATTTTTTTTTTACTTTTTAATGTTTATTTTTTGAGAGAGAGAGAGAGACAGACAGACAGACAGATAGAGTGCAAACAGGGGAGGGGCAGAGATACAGGGAGACATAGAATCTGAAGCAGGCTCCAGGCTCTGAGTGGTCAGTACAGAGCCCGATGCAGGGCTTGACCCCATGAACTGCTAGACCATGACCTGAGGAGTGGTTGGATGCTTAACCAACTAAGCCACCCAGGTGCCCCTAATAGTTTGTATTTCTATGGTATTGGTTGTTATCTGAATTATCTCTGCAATGCTATCTATTGTTATCAGCTCCATAATCCTGATTAGGTCACTCTTCCTCTAAAAATCTCAGTTTCCTCATCTGTGAATAAAGGTTGTTGGGCTAATAAAAGATTTTATTTTTTTAAAGTATTGTGATTGAAAGTCAAATGTCTCATCCCTCCAGATACAGTAAACTAAAGTAAAAGAAAAAAAACTCTATATGCTTCCTTTCCCTCAATGTTCTGCCAGATTTATGGCATAAAGTCTCCATTGAAACAGGAATCTATTCTTTCTCTAATAATATATCTTATTATCCAGAAATTGGCATAACTTAATATATTTTCAAGCTTATGTGTAACCACTGCACCTCAAGTACATGTGGGTTTCTAATAATATGGTCAAAATAAAAACACACGTTAATATCCTACACATCAGTTCTGATAAAGGAATCCATTAAAGTCATATACATACACATACGTAGAAGCCACACACACATAAGCCAAACCCACAAATAGTCCTATTAAATTTCATAGTCTTTTTGTTGTTTTTTTTTCAAAAAAGTCATATTTGAAAGCAAGTAACAATCTAGGCATCAGAATCATTAAACAGTAAGAAAAAAAAATGAACAGGGTAATAAAATTACCAACACACTGGTCACATGAATTAGTTTACCACGAAAACTTTTAAGATAAAGCAGTTCCTTAATGAATACACTAAATCCTAATTGCACTGAAATATAAAATGCTGTTTCTTAAGCACCTAGTGTGATCACATTTCTGCTTATTGTGATCCTACGTGTGGTAATTAACAGATATTATTTCCATGGTTTCTGAAATATTTATTTCTTGTTTTTCTATTGATTTTACATGTTACTTTCTCATGACAAATTTCATTTGTTAGAAAGTACTAAGACTTAAAAAACACTTCGTGACCATCTCCGGTGGTTTTTTTTTTCAGTAATTTTTATGAGAAGGAGAGCTTACATACTGTCTTTTAGTTTTTCAGAAGACGACATTAAATCTCAGAAAAGTATAAATGATTTCAAGAGTTTAACTAAGCTACTTCACGGTGTTGCTGCCTAGGCACCCATGTTGTACAGCCTGCAAAGACGTTAAGCTACCATTAGCCCCCTCACGCAAGGACGTGCCCCACACGGCAGCTGCAGAGTCGCAACAAAATGTTAAGTTCCTGATATGGATACCCCAACAACCCTTGCGATCAAGAGTTTTCCCTGCCTCCCAGCACTACCTGTATGCTTTATGCACCCCTTAGGTAAGACCTCTGTGGGAATAACTAAAACCCTACTTTTTTGGTTTGAAATGACCTATCTGGCTACAATCCAGGAGCCACAAAGCACCCTACCTTTGGACCCTAATAAAAGCATGGGCCTCAGGTCCTGTCTCTCTCTGTTTTGCACTCTGCCTTTACCTCCCTATGTATGACCTTCGGGTATGCCAGGTACTTCCTCAAAGACCTGTGATAAATGTCTTTATTTCAGTTTCTCTTGTGGTCTGTTGCTGAATCATGGCTCACGACCTAGAACCCTATGCTCCACTTAAATGTTCATTCTGCAAAGTCATAAAGTGACTTGGCCAAGATAATTTGCCTCGAGAGAGACGAAACAAAAATACTGGTGTTTCAATGACTGCTTCCAGGTGTATTCCATTAGTAAACGAAGAAAAGTATTACTTAAGCCCTGGTTTCTCATTAAAAAAACAAAAAAACAACAAAAACAAAAAACAAAAAAACATTGTCCTGCCTATCCTCAGAACTCATATAAAGTTCAGCTGTTATATAACCTGTGTTATACAATGTGTTCTACAAACAAACTTCTATCATTGTAATGAAGCACCCACAGTTTGAGGACAAACAATACTGAATAAGAAATATTTTACAAAAAAAACGACAAAAGCTTGTTTTCCCAAATATCATTATTTAGGTGACCTCCCTCCATTGTTGCAAGCACCTCATCACTGGGCTAAAGCAACTTCTATGGGATTTAAAGAGCAGGGTTCCTTTTCTCCCCCTGCCCCCCTGCTCTCATTTTTCACCTTTTCTCCCCTTTTAGGAGCCAAATATTAAGCCTAGGACATCCAAAAACAACTCTATATATGGAAGAAATTTTAAAATGACTATGCATGCCCAAGAAAAGGTTTAGAAAACACACGAAAAGAGGGGCACCTGGGTGGCTCAGGCGGTTAAGCATCCAACTCTTCATTTCATGATTTCACAGTCGTGAGATTGAGCCCTGGATCAGGCTCTGTGCTGAGTGTGGAGCCTGCTTGGAATTCTCTTTCTCTTTCTCTCTCTTTCTCTCTCTCTCTCTCTCTGTCTCCCCTTCTCTCTGTGCACCTCCCTTGCTCATCTGCACACACTCTCTCTCAAAAATAAACATTAAAAAAAGAAGAAGAAAAGATGTGAGAAGTGAACAGAACTAGGAACCTTAGGAACATGATGAAGTGAACTAATATACACATTGAGAGAGTTCCAGAATAACAGTGAGAGAAAAGAACTGAGACAACATTTGAGGAAATAGTGGTTGAAATCTTCCCTTATTTGATAAAAGACATGAATATAAACATCTACAAACTCCAAGTAAGATGGTCTCAGAGATTCACACCATTATAATCAAAGTTTCAAAGACAAAAAAAAAAGAATCTTGGCAGCAGCAATAAAGAAGCAAATCATAATATACAAGGGATCTTCAATATGCCTATCAGCAAATTTCTTATCAAAAAGTTTGGAGGCCAAAACAGAGTGGGCCAATATGGTCAAAATGCTAAAAGAAAAAAGTATCAACCAGGAAACCATCATTCTGCAAAACTATCTGCAAAAGTGATGAAGAAATTAAGATATTCACACATAAACAAAGATTGAGGGTATTCATGACAACTAGACTTGCCCTGCAATAAATGCCCAAAGGAGTCCTTCAAGTTTAAATGAAAGAACAGTGGACAATTAACTCAAAATCCTATGAAGAAATAAAGATCCCAAAATTATGAAACATAACATTCTTATAACAATGGTTTGTAGCTACACTTTTTTGTTATCTACATGATCTAAGAAATTAAAGAAGAAGAAACAATTAGGGCAAACTCTATAATACTGTAACTTTGGTTTTTAACTCAAAAACTTCTTTTCTATATAATTTAAGAAACTAACACATTTTAAAAATATTATTAGTTTATGGTTTTGTGCACACAATGTATAAAAATGTAATTTCATGATGTGAACAACCAAAAGGGGTGGGGAGGGAGATAAAGGAGAAGAGTTTTTGTATATATTGAAGTTAGGTGCCATAAATTCAATTAAGAATGTTATTACTTTAGAATTTTAAATGCATTCCCCATGGTAACCACAAAGAAAACAGCTACAGAATATACACATTAAAAACTGAGAACAGAATTTACACATTCACTACAAAAAACCCACAAAAAACCAAAAACCAAACAACTACTAAGCACAGAAGATATAATGCCCAAAATGAGGGACTAAACAAACTATAAAACATTTAGAAAGCAAGCAGCACAATGACAAAATTCCCTCCTTATCACTAATTACTTTAAATGTAAGTTTATTAAGGTCTCCAATCAAAAGATGGAGATTGGTAAAATGGACAAAAACACATGACCCAACTCTATGTTGTCTTTAAGAGACCAGCATGAGATCTAGAGAGACAAACAAGTTGAAAGTGAAAGGACTGAAAAATATATTCTATGCAAATAGTAACCAAAACAGAGCAAGGGAGATTATACTGGTATCAGACAAAATATGTTAAAATTTTTAAAATATTGTAAGAGTCAAAGAGTAACATTATAAATTAGTAAAAGGTTCAATACAGCAAAAGACTATAACAATACAGACAATCAAAAAATAAGAAGCAAAAAGTGACAGAAATGAATGGAGAAATAGATAGTTCTACAACAATAGTTGGAGGCTTCAATATTCCATGCACAACAATGAACAGAACAACCATTCAGAATATAAGTAAACAAACACAGGACACTGAACAACACAATAAAGCAAACAGATCAAACAGATATTTGCAAAGCTCTATCAATTAACCACCAAATACACATTCCTCTCAAGTTGCAGAATACTCTATCAATCAACCACAGAAAACACATTCTTCTCAAGTGCACATGGGGCATTTTCCAGTGTAGACTATACCTTAAAACACAAGTTAATCCTCAACAGATTTTAAAAGATAGATATGATACAAAGTATTTTCTCTAACCACAACAGGGCAAAGTTAGAAATCAATAACAAAAGAAAAACTGGAAAGTCACAAAACAATGCAAATGTAACAATACATTCTTAAATAACCAATGGATCGAAGAAGAAATCACAGGCAAATTAGAAAATCGAGAGGAACAGAACGAAAACACAACATACCAAAACTTGTGAGATGCTGCAAAAGCAGTATTAAGAGGCAAATTTATAGCTATTATGCAGCCATTAAAACAAGGAAGATCTCAAAGCAACACCTTCCTTTTACAACTTAAGCAAGTATAAAAAGTATAAACTAAATAAATGCAAATCTAGCAGAAGGAAAAAAATGGATAAAAATTAAAGCAGAGGTAAATGAAACAGAGAATGCAGAGAAAAATCAATGAATCAAAGGTTGGTTCTTCAAAAAGAAATCAAGAAAACTGAAAAACCATTGGCTAAATGGACTTATAAAAAAGATTGAAATTAGTAAAATCAGATGAAACTGGGGACATTCCTAATGATTCTACAGATATAAAAAGGGTTCTAGCATAGTACTATGAACAATAGTATGCCAAGAGATTAGATATCCTAGATGAAATTTTAAAATTCCTAGGAATATAAAACCTACTAGAATTAAATCATGAAGAAAAAAAAATCAAAATAGATCTTCAACTAGCAAGGACATTGAACCAGCAATCAAAAAACCTCCCAGCAAAGAAAAACACTTTCTCAATTGATGCAGAAAAAGCATTAACAAAATTCAACACATTTATGCAATAAAAACACTCAACAAAATAAAAACAGAGGGAAACTACCTAACATAATAGAATATATATATAAAGAAACACAGTAGGTATAATACTTAAAGGTGAAAGTTTAAAAGTTTCTCTTCAAAGTCCAAGACCAAGGTAAAAATGTCCACTTTCCACTTCTATTCAACGAAGAACTCAAAGTTCTAGCCAGAACTATTGTGCAAGAAAAAGACATGAAAGTCATCCAAGTTGGAAAGAAGTAAATTTTTTTCTTTTTGCAAATATGACTTATAAGTAGAAAATCCTAAAGATTCCACACACACACACACACACACACACACACACACACACCCTCTTAAGACTAATAAATAAATGAATTCAGCAAAATATCAAAACATAAAGTCAATGCACAAAAATCAATGCCACTTCTACACATGAACAAAAAGCAATCTGAAACAAAAATAATTCCATTTACAGTAGCATAAGAATAAAATATTTGGGAATTATCTTAACCAAGCAAGTTAAAGACATGTATGTAAAATATAAACTACAAAATACTGCTGAAAGAATTTTGTTAAATAAATAAATGGAAACATATCCCATATTCATGCATAGGAAGACTTAATAGTATTAAAATGTCATTATTTCCCAAAGCAACATGCATTCGAAGCAATTCCTACAAATCCCAATATTGTTTTTTGGAAAAATAGAAAAACCCATTCTAAAATTCATAGGCAACCTCAAGGGATGCTAGTCAAAACAAACTTGAACAGAAGAACAAAAACTGGAGGACACATACTTCCCGATTTCAAAACTCAATACAAACTTACAATAATCAAAACACTATGGAACTGGCGTAAGTACAAATACATAGACAAAAGGAATAGAATGGAAAGCACAGAAATAAATCCTCACATGTATGGATAAGTTGACAAGGATGCTAACACCATTCAATGGATAAAGAAAAGTCTTTTCAACAAATGTTGATCAAAAAATGGGATATCCACATGCAAAAGGATGAAATTGGACCCAAACCATAAACCTTACACAAAATTGAACTCCAAATGGATCAAGGACCTAGTTAACAATTACACTGTTAGAAGATTTGACGTAAAAGATTCAGAAGATTGGATTTGGCAATGCTTTCTTGGGAATATCCAGCAAAAGTGCAAGTAACAAAAAATTTTTAAAAAATTGGACTCCATGAAAATTTTTAAATTTTGTACATCAAAGGACAGTACCAACAGGGCAAAAAAAAAAAAAAAAAAGCAACCCATAGAATGAAACAGAATATTTGCAAAGCATTTATTTGAAAAAGAATTAACTTCCAGGGTATACGGAGAACTCCTAAAATTCAAAAACAAAAGCAAACAACCTGATTCAGATATGGGAAAGGACTGGAACAGACACTTTTCCAAAGTGCTGAACACCAGCTAAAACTTGGAAGAACCCAAGTGGCCATCTATGCATGAAAGCATGAACAAAACATAGTGTAGAGGCATACCTCATTTTATTGCACTTTGCTTCATTGCACTTCACAGATACTGAGTTTTTAAGAAATTAAGGTCTGTGCCAACCCTACGTCAAGCAAGTCTATAGGCACCATTTTCCAATAGCATTTGTGCACTTCATGTCCTGTATCACATTTTGGGAATTCTCACAATACCTCAAACTTTGTCACTATTATTATATCTATGGTGATCTTTGATCAGTGACTGTGACTCATTGAAGATAAGATGATGGTTAACATGTTTTAGCAACAAAGTAGTTAAGGTATGTTTTCTAGACCTAATGCTACTCACACTAGACTACAGTCTAGTGTGAACATAACTTTTATATACACTGGGAAACAAAAAAATTTACTTGACTCACTTTACTGCAAAATTCACTTTATTATGTTGATCTGGAACCAAACCTGTAGTATCTCTGAGGTATGCTTGCATACATACAATTGATTATTATTATTCAGCTTTAAAAGGTAGGAAATTCTACAATATATGCTACAACGTGGATGAACCCTGAGGACATAATGCTGATGAAATTAGCCAGTCATAAAAAGATAAATACCATATGATTCTACTTATATAAGAAACCTAGAGTAGTTCAATCATAACAACAGAAAACGTAATTAATAGTGACCGCCAGGGGCTGGGGGAAGAGACAATGAAAACTTAGTGGTTAATAGGTAAAGAGTTTTACTTTTACAAAATGAAAAGAGCTATGTGGCCAGATGATGGTAATGGCTGCACAACAATATGAATGTATTTAGTACAAATGAACACTTAAAAACAGTTAAGTTTTTTTGTTATATGTATTTTACAATAAAAATAATTCTAAAGAATTTAAGAAAAACATTAGAAATGGAAAATATATTTTTTACTTATTACAAAGATGTTGATTATCAGAAAGTTAATCAAAAAATTCAACATGATTTCAACAGGAACCAAAATAAATTTTTTTTTATTTTTTTTTTAACGTTTATTTATTTTTGAGACAGAGAGAGACAGAGCATGAACGGGGGAGGGTCAGAGAGAGGGAGACACAGAATCTGAAACAGGCTCCAGGCTCTGAGCTGTCAGCACAGAGCCCGACGCGGGGCTCGAACTCACGAACCGTGAGATCATGACCTGAGCCGAAGTCGGCCGCTTAACCGACTGAGCCACCCAGGCGCCCCAATTTTTAAACTAATCTGGAAGAGAAAATTTTTAAACTAATCTGGAAGAGAAAGAAAACTAGCTAAAAAAGTTTGCAAGAGAATAGTAAGGAATGTACTACATCGCACTATACTTTAAAAAGCTTAATATTCAGGAAAAGATAAATATTTTGTAGTAAGTTTTCATAGCATTAAACACCTCTTCTCTGTGGCACATGTGCAATTTTACATGATATGTAAAGCATTTATTTAATGGCTGTCTCAACTACGAAAGTATTCCTAGTTTGCGTACGATAATGCTTGATACACAGAAGGTATTCAAGATCTATTTGCTCAATGAATGAACAAATGAATGAAATAAAATAGAATATAACACCATCATTTATATATAATAATAATACATGTATTCTCAAGTCAATGAGGAAAAGACTGGATTATTCCACTAGTGATAATAATAAACTAGCAATTTGGGATAAAAACTTAGCCCCCAATCTTATATGATACATAAAACTATCTTCAGATAGCTAGAAGCTACATGGCAATGTACAAATATGTGCAAAGAATAAAATCTGTTTTTAACTCTTCACTTTTCAACTATTGTACTCTAGCTAAACGTACAGAACAAATATTATTCCCAAAAAGCAATGTGAAAGAGAGAAGACTAAGCAAATTACAGCTTTAGTTAAGTATTATTTCATTGTAATTATAGTGACCAGACATTTTAGGATGGTGGGAACAATGTTGTCTTTATTTTCCACCCCAGATACTGGCAACTCCAAATATCCTCTAAAATTGGATCTCCATATTCTATGGAAGTAGTCCAAACTGAGAGGTAGGAAGTTTTGCCTCTTTAGATTATTTGCAAACCTCTCATTAACTCTGATACACAGATTGAAAGATGGTAGGCTTTTTTCAATTCCATTTTCCCACTTAAAACTGTTGCAAAACAAGACTTTAAATGTCTCCATGTTTGAATCTATTACACTATAACAAAAGCATAAAAAGTCATGGATTTCACCTACTTTAAATGTTTTACTAATACCTGATAGCTTATTCCAAAGCCCAGCCAAGGAAATGAATGACAGGATGGCATAGAAAAAAAGATTTCTTTTTTCCTTTCTTAAATTTCTCTTTGACTACTGGGCCTTTCCTGAAACCAATCATCTTACATATGAAATTATTTGAAAAACAATGTGTTAAATTTTGATTGAAACTTTTAATAATTCTACAAAGACTTAGCAGATAAACATTTATTTTTTATTGGTGATTGCTCATGGGAAAAAATAAATAAATCCAAATATACCAGTGTGCTATGTTTTCAAACAATTTGATGGAAAATGATCCCTCTTAATTCATAAAAATAAATTTTAAGGTGGAATGTAAAACAGTCCACCTGAATTCATAAAAGTAAGTATAGGAAGTCATTTAATTTTTCTTCTTATTTATTAATTTCTTCTCATTTAAATCCAAGTTAGTTAACATATGGTGTCATAATTAGTTCAGGAATACAATTTAGTGATTCATCACTTACTTATAACACCCAGTGCTCATCCCAACAGGTGCCCTTCTTAATGCCCATCACCCAGTTAGCCCATCCTCCTACCCAACAACCCGCCAGCAACCCCCAGTTTGTTCTCTGTATTTAAAAGTCTCTTTTGGTTTGTCTCCCTCTTTGCTTTTATATTATTTTTGAGGAAGTCATTTTATTTTTCAAATGATTACATGCCTTATATTATTATATATTATTGCAAGCTGATTTAAATGATCATTTCTTTAAACACTTTTTTATGTGAGCATAGTGGACACAAAGTTGTATCAGTTTCAGGTGCACAACACAATGATTCCACAAGTTTATGCAAGATGCTATGTTCACCACAAGTATAGCAACCAATTGTCACCATACAACACTATTATAATATCATTGACTATATTCCTTAGGCTGTGCCTTTTATTTCTATGACATTAATTCTGTAACTGGAGACCTGTATCTCCCATTCCCCTTCACTCATTTTCCTGTCTCCCTACTTTCCTCTCCTCTGGCAACCACCAGTTTGTTCTCTGTATTTATGGGTCTGATTCTGCATTTGTTTGTTTATTTATTTATTTATTTTTATTCCACATGAGTGAAATCATATGGTATTTGTCTGTCTCAGTCTGACTTATTTCGCTTAGCATATTGCCTTCTAGGTCCGTCCAAAAGGAATAACAAGATCTCCTGCTTTTTTATGGCTAATATTCCATTAAAATTTTTTTTTTTAATGTTTACTTATTTTGAGAGAGAGAGAGAGAGACAGCAAGAGTTGGGGAGGAGAAGAGAGACAGGGAGACACAGAATCTGAAGCAAGCTCCTGGCTCTGAGCTGTCAGCACATAGCCCGACGTGGGGCTTGAACACATGAACCATGAGATCATGGCCTGAGCTGAAGGTGGACACTTAACCAGCTGAGCCACCCAGGTACCCTAGTAATATCCCATTTTATATATATATATATATACATATATATATACATATATATATATATATATATATATACACATACACATACCGCATCTTCTTTATCCATTCCTATCTATTGATGGGCACGTGGGCTAGTTTCATATCTTGGCTACTGTAAATAATGCCACAATTAACATAGGGCTGCACATATCTTTTTGAATTAGTGTTTTCATTTTCTTTGGGTAAATACCCAGTAGTAGAATTACCGAAACCTATGAAATTTCCATTTTTAATGTTTTCAGAAAATTCCATACTGCTTTCCAGAGTGGCTGACCAATTTACATTCCCACTAACATTTCACAAGGATTCCCTTTTCTCCAAATCCTTGCCAGTTGTTATTTCTTGTCTTTTTGATATAAGCCAATCTGACAGGTGTAAGGTGATATTTCATTGAGGTTTTGATTTGCATTCCCCTGGTGATTAATGACGCTGAGCCATCTTTCTACATGTTGACAAGGTAAAACAAAGCTGGAGGTATCACAATCCCAGATTTCAAGATATATCACAAAGTTGCAATAATCAAAACAGTATGGTACCAGTGCAAACACAGACAAGTATAGACACGTATAGACACGTATATCAATAAAACAGAACTGAGATCCCAGAAATAAACCCATGCTTACATGGTCAGTTAAACCATGACAAAGAAGGCAAGAAGATACAATGGGGAAAAGATAGCCTCTTCAATAAATGGTGCTGGGAAAACTGGTCAGCTACATGCAAAACAATGAAACTGGAACAACACCCCACTTTCTACTACCACACACACAAAAAAACTCAAAGTGGTTTAAAGACCTAACTGTGAGACTTAAAACTATAACAATCCTAAAAAAGAACACAGGCAGTAACTTCTCTGACACTGGCCACAGCAACATTTCTCTAGCTATGTCCAAGGCATGGGAAACAAAAGGAAAATTAAACTGGTGGGACTACATCAAGATAAAAAGCTTTTGCACAGCAAACTAAACAATCAACACAGCAACAAGGCAACCTACTGAATGGGAGAAGATATTTGTATATATCTGATAAGTGGTTAATATTTAAAACATAAAAAAGAACAAGTCAATACCAAAAACAAACAAATAAACAAACAAACAAAAAACCCCAGTCGGATCAAAAAGGAGGCAAAGGACTTGAATAATGACTAGACATTTTTGCCAACAAGACATACAGATGGCCAACAGACAAATCATTCTTTTCTTACAGAAATCGTCCTTATTTTGCAAAATGACTCAACACGGGTGCTTAGAGAAGTGTTGGTCGAGAATTAACAGGACTCTGACAATAACAGAAATGATAAAATTCAAATTCAAATTCTGTGCATTTGAAAATTCACAGAAAACACAGAAATTACACTACTATTATCCCCCTTTACAGAAGGAGAACTGAGACTTACAGAACTCATGTAACTTATACAAGGACACAAAGGTGTTAGATCTAGGTCTGTCTGACTCCACACCCCGAGGGGCTCTTAGCCAGTACAAACATCACATCCAATGTGTAATAAAGGGGTGAGGGAGAAGAGTAATCCCTTGAGAGTAAACACAAATGTGTACAATTAACAGCTATAATAGCCTGGTCAGGACAGGCTGAGATTGAGGAGGCAGTTTCAAAGTTAGGGACTTGAAGAATGAATGAATTGACACAACGTTCTTTTCTTCTTCTTAATACCACTTGTTCAGATATTCAACCCACATATTTAGTCTCCTGCAGTCCTAACCTCAAAAAGTGTTTTGAAATGTGAACTAAGGGAGTCCTTTTCTCCCACAGTGGAATTTTGTTTTTCAAATACAGCATATTCAGACAAGAAGAGAGGATCACCATGAAAACCTGAATTCCTGATCATCTGACATATTTGAATCATTCTGATTTTGAAAATAAACTGCACTACCTAAACACAATGCAGATTCACTCCTGCATGACAGGAGGGCGACAAGTCCTCTGCCATTCACCAAAACATGGGGAAGCGTAACAGAACAGTCAAAAACGAATGGAGTCAAAAACGAATCGCCACAGCGGTTCCTCCAGGGGCTTCTGACAAACCCCGGCTCTGTAGGTGCAGTAGTTCAATTAGGGCAAGGCATATAGTGACAACTGGAAGTTTTGCTGCTGCTGTCGCAGACGGGTTTGTGTCATTTAAAGTGTTGTCAGTTCAGATGGTGACCTTAGTGGTACGTGAAGAGGGAGGACCACTGCCTCCATCTGTTTCAAGTACTGGGTCTTTTTCAGGCAAGCAAAGCCTGGCGGTCAAGTGAGAAATGTAATAGGTAATTCTGAGAGGTGAGACAGTCACGTGGGGCCAGACAAGATCGCCAAACATCTTGCTCTGATTGAGGTTGATACGTGCACAGCAGAGACTGTAGTGGGTGCAAGCCACTCTTACATCCTTAGAAAAGAGAACCTGAGCTAACACACAGAGGAGATACAACAGAGCCCAGTGGAAAATAAGAGCCAGGAAAAACGTAAAACAGCCTAAACACTGAATACAATTCCCAGATCAGCACAGATCTGGAACAGGACAGAGGAAGCCCTACTGGCTCCAACTATTTGAGCACAAGCCTCTGACCAATAATAGATTGAAGGGGAAGCTAAGCAGAAACCTAAGAAGCTAGGCTTAAAAATAAAGAAAGCTAAAAAAAAAAACAAAAACACACACATTAAACAGAGACATCAGGGGCACACAGTTTGGAGTTTAGACTAGATAATTAGCAAACACACAAAGAGAACAACAGCCCTCAGGGAAGGAAAAAACAATACCAGAATCTAGCAAACTTTATTTGTTATAAAATATTATCTAAAGTTTCCAGAGTTCAACACTAAAAAATTATGAGACATATACAGAAACACAAAAGTGTTTCTGACTGAGGAAAAAAGGGGTCAAGTGAAACAACTTCTCAATGTCCTTTTATGTTGGATTAACAGATAAAGACTACAAAGCACCTATTATAAATTAATTCAAAGAACTAAATATGTTCTACCGTGCTACAGAACTAAAGCATGACATCAGTGATTTACTGAATGGAATATCATAAAGAAATATATATAAAAAAAACTACTGAATTCTGGAGTTAAAAAGTAGAATAACTAAAATGAATAATTCACTAGTGAAGTTCAATAGCAAAGTTGAGCTGTTAAAATACAGAATCAGTGAATTTGAACTCAAACCTATAGAAACAATCCATTCTAAAACAGAAAGAAAAACAATGCTTAAAAATAAATTAAAAGATGGGGGCACCTGGGTGGCTCAGTTGGTTGAGTGTCCAACTTTGCCTCAGGTTGTGATCTCATGGTCGTGAGTTCAAGCCCCGTGTCAGGCTCTGTGCTGACAGCCCAGAGCCTGGAGCCTGCTTCAGATTCTGTGTTTCCCTCTCTCTCTGCTCCTCCCCTGCTCACACTCTGTCTCTCTCTAAAAAAATAAAGATTAATTAATTAATTAATTAATTAAAAGAACTTCAGATAACACCAAGTACACCAATATAAGTGTAAAGAGAATCCCAGAAAATGGGGGAGAGGGGAAGACAAAAGTATTCAATTTGACTTAAAGGTTTCAATGTTATGTTGCAAAAGTATTCAAAGTTATGATTATTTGATTTAAAAATAAAAGCAACATTAATCAACACATCCAGTCTCAACAAATCCAAACAGAATAAACTCAAAGACATTCACACCGGGACATGTTACATGTCCTCCCAAAAGATAGAAAAATTATAAAAGCACCAGAAGAAAAATGATTGGTCCCACATAGAGAATCACAATAAGACTAGCAGATAACTTCTCATTAAAAGGAGAGAAAGAGAGAGAGAAAAAACAATAAAGGCAAGAAGCAATGGAGTTCCATGTGCAAAGTGTTAAAGGAAACAAAATTACCAACCAAGACATCTATATCCAGCAAAAACATTTTTCATAAAAACATTCTCAGATAAACAGAGGCTGAGAGAAGATGTTGCTGTAAGACCTACCTTATAACAAATACTAAAGCAAATATTTCAGATTGAAAGAGAAGTGACATGATGAACAAGTGCCTACATCACATTCAAAGGTTCTGCACAACAAAATAGATAATCAATACAATGAAAAGGCAACCTGCGGAATGAGAGAAAATATTTGCAAACGATGTATCAAATAAAAGGTTAATATCCAAAATGTGTGAAGAACTCATACAACTCTCAATAACAAACAACAACAAAACCCCAAACAATCTGATTTAAAAATGGGCAGAGGATCTGAAGAGATATTTTACAAAAGCGGACATCTGCATGGCCAATAGGTATACAAAAAGATGCTCGACATCACTAATCCTTAGGGAAATGCAAATCAAAAGCATAATGAGGTATCACCTTACACCTATTATAATGGCTACTATCAAGAACACAAGAGGTAAGCGTTGGTGAGGGTATGGAGGAAGGAAACCTTAAGTTTTTTTAAGTTTAAAACAGTTGGTGGGAACATAAATTGGTGTAGCACTATGGAAAACAGTGGAAAGGTTCTTCAAATGATTAAAAATAGAACCACCAGCTATCCCACTTTCAGGCATATATCCAAAGGAAACGAAAACAGGATCTGAAAAGATGTCTGCACCCCATGTTTACTGCAGCATTATTCACAATAGCCAAGATATGGACAAAAACTGAGTGTCAATGGATGAACGAATAAAAAAGATGTGGTACGTATATGTACAATGGAATATTATTCAGTGATAAGAAGGAAGGAAATTTTGTCATTTGCAACAACACAGATGGGCCTTGAAGGCATTACACTGAGATAAGTCAGACACAGAAAAAGAAATACTATGTGATACCATTAAAATGTGAAATCTACCCAAGTTGGAAAAACAGAGAGTAGAATGGTGGTCAGCAGGGACTTGGGGATAGGGGAACTGGGGAGATGTTTATGAACACAAACTTGCAACTGGTAGACAAGGTAAGTCCTAGAGATCAAATACACAGCACAGTGATTATAGGCAACAATACTGTATCACAGACTTCAAAGTGGCTAAGAAACTTCAAAGTGGCTAGATCTTAATTGTCCTCACCACAAAAAAGAAATAATTGTGTGAAGTGACAGAGGTGTTAGCTAACGCTACAACAATAACCATATTCCCATAAGTAGATTTATCAACACATCATATGCCTTAAGCACACACAATGTTATGTGTCAATTATATTTCAATAAAAATGCACTTTAATTTTAATTTTCATTAATATATTTATATATTCTAAAAACACAATTACATTAACATATATTTATTGTAATATATTTAAGGATATAATTTTACTTAACATGAATAAAAAAGATGGGAAGTGACATACAACAGTAACTTAGGGGCACCTGAGTGGCTCAGTTGGTTAAGCGTTGACTTTAGCTCAGGTCATGATCTCACGTGAATTTTTTGGTTTCCCAGTACATAGAAAAGTTATGTTTGCACTATACTGTAGTCTATGAAGTGTGCGATAGTATTCTATCTTTAAAAATGTAGACTTTAATTTAAAAATACTTTATTACTGGGGCGCCTAGGTGGCTCAGTCAGTTAAGCATCCAACTCCTGATCTCGGCTCAGGTCATGATCTTGCGGTTTGTGGGATCAAGCCCAACATGAGGTTCTGCGCTAAAAGCACGTGGCCTGCTTGGGATTCTCTCTCCCTCTCTCTCTGCCCTTCCCCCACTTACACTTAATCAATCAATCAATTTTAAAGATGCTTTATTGCTAAAACTGCCAACCCTCACCTGAGCTTTCAATGAGTTGTAGTAACTGATCTTAGACTGCCAAAACAAATATAACAATAATGACAAAATTTGAAATACTGCAATAATTACCAAAATGTGATACAGAGATACAAGTGAGTAAATGCTGTTGGAAAAAATGGCACCAAGAGACCTGCTTGACACAGTGGGTGCCACAAACCTTCAATTTGTTAAAAATGCATTATCTATAAAGTACAATAAAGTGAAGTGCACTAAAATGAGGCATGACTGTGTATTAGGAGAGTTTCTATATTTTACTAGAATTAACGTAGTATTATTCTGAAATAAATGTTGGTAAGATGCATACTACAATTCCCAGAACCACCACAAAAACTAATTTTTTTTAAAACAGAAAATGAACAGAGAAGCTAAAATGGTGAACTAAATAAATATTTATTTCACAGAAAGGAAGACAGTAAGGCGACATGCAACAAGAAAAAAAAAAAGACATGAGACAGAGAACAAACAGCAAAATAGCAGGTGTAAATCCCACTATAACTATACTTACATTAAATGTCAAAATATTAAGCATTCAACTCACAAGCCACTGGCAATAAAAGACAAAATGGATAAGTTTGACTTGATTAAAATGGAAAACTTTTACATTTCAAAAGACAACATCAAGGAAATGAAAAGACAATTCACAGATGGAAATTATTTGCAAATCACATATCTGATGGACTCGTTTTCAGAATACATAAGGAACTCTTAAAACAGAATAAGAAAATGAACAATGCAATTAAAAAATGGGCACAGGATTTGAACAGATATTTCTCCAAAGAAGATATACTAAGGGGCAACAAGATAATGAAATTATGTCCAGTGTCATTTGTCAGTAAGGAAATCAGAAACAAACCCATAATGAGATACGACTTTATACCTAGTAGGAGAGGCATAATCAGAAAGACACACAATGTCAAATGCTGACGGGGAAAAAAAAATGGAATCCTCCATATTGCTGGTGTGGACACTTTAGAAAAACAATTTGACATTTTCTTAAGAAGTTAAACCTAACCTTACCATGCAACCCAGCAATTCCCCTCCAAGAAACCCGTCCAAGAGAGTAGAGGGCATATGTCCACTCAAAGAATTGTATGCATATGGCTGTATCAGCATTGTTCATAAGAGCCAAAAAGTGAACATAATCCAAATGTGCATCAACTGGTAAATGGAAAAAAAAAATGTGGTATGTCCACACAAAGGAATACTATTTAGCAATGAAAACGAAGGAACGATGGATCCATGCTACAATGTGAATCAACGTCAAAAACATGCTATATGAAAGGAGTCAGATAGAAAATACTACATGTATGTAATTCCATTAGGGAAATATTTCTTGTAATATCAAGGAAAGGCAAAATTATAGAGATAGAAAGGAGATGAATAGGGCTGGGAATATGATTGCAAACAAGATCAAAACAAGCTTAAGGGGGAGGGAAATGTTTAAAACTGGACTGCAGCGAGAGGTATACATGCCTAAAAGTTTATGTAAAAAATCACCTTACACTTAAAATACTGACTTTTACACTGTACAAAATCTACTGCAATAAAGCAGAAAAAAAAAAAAAAACGAAAAAATACTGTTAAGTGTACTTTTACTGCGACATTAAGTTCAACTCTAGTGCCCGAGAATAACATTCCACCTAGTGACTAACATAGCTGGGCATTGTCATCATCTTCTGAAATTTTAGAAGAAAACACGCCTCACTACCTACAGCATTTAAATACTGTGCTTGTTAAATGTCCTCCCTTTTCAACCAGATTGTTTTTAAATCCATACCCAATCAAGATGAAGGACTCTACTTTTAGTATATTATTATTATAAACTAGAGATCAAAGGTAAAATTTAACAATTTAAAACATATCATTTGGGGAAACAACACTTAACTATGGCATTGAGAACTCTGATGCATTGCCTAAGGTCATCAAACCGGTAAGTGGCCAGGCCAAAAGTATAACCAAGTCAGTATGGCTCCAGAGACTGTGTTCTTAACCACTATATTATACTGCTGAGATATTTAATATTTTTTTCCCGGTTGTAGAAAATAAAGGGACATGAAGTGAAACAATGAATGTTAAAGCTGAACAATTCATTAACACTGAACTCATGTGTTCAGTTCTATAAAAATCTTGATCTACATTTGGCTCAATGTTCCGACCTTCTTTCCTTCATTTATTTCCCTAGTATTTGTTGAACATCTGGTATGTGCTAGACCCCCAATGGGTAACAAGAACTACAAAATCTCCAAGCACAAAAGGCTTAGACTTCAATGAGGCCATAAATTGGAAAGAGTTCTTATACAGTATACTTGTTGCTGTGGAAGGGATATACAAGAAAGAGTGGACGGGACTGCAACAGACAGATACACTCCAGGCATCTCCAGCAACTCAGGCAAGAATCAGATCATCCAGGATGGCTGCAGTCTGCGACATCATAGGAGGGGAGAGCTGGAGTGTGAGGAGAGTTCTGAGCAAGCAAGTGGGCTGATCACTTTATCACTCTGGCAGCAGCATGAAGGATGGGTGAACCGGGGCAATGGAAGCAGAAGGGACATCTTAGTACCAGGGACAGAGAAAGGGGCAGAACACAGAGGGAATTCAAGTCCACTATAGTAACACTAAAGATAAAAAATTAAGGCCTCAATGGAGACCATGGGAGTAAAGGAAAGAGGAAAGGAGATGAAAGAAATCGTGTCAAGTAGCTAGCAGTTATGTAATTATACTGTTTTAATAAAGGAATTTGTCATCATAGAGAAAATTAAGCAATAATCTTAGGCTAACTTTCTACCAGGTAGTCCCACAGAAAAGTAACACATTATTTGCTTATAGCAACTGAATTACAGGCATAGGCTTAAATCATATATAAAAAGTTAAATCTTTATACCTACACTGATGCCAAAATAGAGAAATAAAAATCATAAAAACATATTTTTACATTTTTAATTATTCTAGAAAAAGCAATGTCTAATAGAGGTTATAGGAAAGGCTTTAAATTTTAATATATATTCTCTCCCCAATGTGCATTCCCTTAACCCTCCCCCAAAACTGGGCGCCTGGGTGGCTCAGACAGTTGAGCATCTGACTTGATCTCAGGGTCATGAGTTCAAGCCCCACCTTGGGCTCTGTGCTGGGCGTGGAGCCTAGTGAAAGAAAGAAAGAAGAGAAAGGAGAGAAAGAGAGAAAGAGAGAAAGAAAGAAAGAAAGAACAAAAGAAAGAAAGAAAGAAAGAAAGAAAGAAAGAAAGAAAGAAGGAAGGAAGGAAGGAAGAAAGAAACTCCCCCAAACCCTATTAAGGTGAGTACTATTATCCTTATTTTACATATGAGGAAATCAAGGTTCTGAGAGGGTAAGTGATGTGCCCAGAGTCACTAGATGGTACAGTTAATTCTGCTATAACACTAATTTTGCAAATGAAAACTTATTCCAATGCAATTGATAAATTAGGGAATGTGAATAGAACTCAAATTTTGCATTTGCTCATTTATGAGATTTCACCCACAAAACGTAAGATCAGTGCAAAACACTGTACCCAGCTGAACCAGGAATACAGTATACAAAAGACACACACTTCAAAGACCTCTACCAGCCACCTCAGTTCACCATGTGAGGTGTGACTCACATCCATTCACATCTGGTGTTACAACTTTCCTTTGGATTTCAGGAAGCCTCCTTGCATCACTCCACAGAAACTCACAATCTCACAATGCTTTCCATACCCACTCCCACGAGGGACTAATAGATTCTGAAGTATAAAGTACCAAATGTATTGTGGTATTTATTTGTTAACCACTTAACATTTATGATCTTATTTAAAAAAATGTCACTAACGAGTTTTTGAGTGTTATGCCATAATATCCTTTTCCCATAAATCCTATTGTTTTCGTTGTGTATTTTTGCATAGCATGGTGACTTTTTAGCAACAAATGCTTGCAGTAACAGCAGAGCTTAGTTATGTAGTGATATTCAAGTTTGCACATTTCAGAGCCAACAGGTTATAGGGCCTCACACCTTTATTTATGTACTCATCCCAAACTGCTAGCACACGATGTGCTTTTTGAACATCTTAAATTTCCAGTTCTCTTGTACATGAACTAGCGCGACTGTGTATATTCGTTCACCCGATTCTTGAGCCCAAAGGCCTTAGAATCAACCCTGACTTTTTTCTTACGTTCCACATCTGATCTGTTAGAAAATCTTGCCAATTACCTTCAAGATATTTCTACAATTCAACCGCTTTTCACATCTCTAACTGCTACTGCCCGAATCCAAGTTGCCATCATCTCTAGCGAGCTGCTACAGTAGCCTCCAATCTGATGTCTCTGCTTAAACCTTACAGCTTTGTCTCCTCTAATGTCTTTCCTCCATACAGCAGCTAGAGTAAGACATTTAAATCTAATCACATCCCACCTCTAATCAAAGTCCTCCAGTTAAAATATATACACGTATTCAAATAAAATCACAACTTCCGACCACAGCCTGCAAGGTCTGGCTTCTTTGCTCATATCTACGTACCACATTCCTTATACTCTTACCAAACAACCTGTGCACTATTCCTTGAACAGACCAAATATGTTCCCAACTAACAGTTTTAACATCACTATTTCCTCCGAGGGGAAATTATCCCCCCAGAAAACAGCATAATTTCACTCCAATCTCTGCTCAAACATCACCTGTCAGATTGGTTTTCCTTGGCCAAAATATTGAAAATACCAGTTTTCATCATATTATATCCCCTAAACCTATTTGTTTTTCCTTCCTAGGACTTATCACTATCAGACTATCTATTTGTTTATGTCTGCCTCTGCCATTAGAATATAAGCTTCATGAAGACAGAAATTTTCTCTTGTTCACTACTGCGCCCCCAGTAGCTATTAACTCTTAACAGAAACATCAATGGAAAAACAGGAATTAGTCACTGCAAGGGCAACAGACATTAGGCTAGATTTCCCACGTTCATTAAATAACTTTCAATAATAAAGTAAAATGAATAATTAGACAATGAAAAAAACTGATGACTACACCTACATAGAAACTATATTATTAAATACTACATGGAAAATGACTGTGCATATTTGTGTTACTAAAGACAGGTCAAAGTTATTGCTCAACATTTACAAAGTACTATATTGTTTGACTTGCCAAGTCACTAGGTTCCATAATTAAAATAGATTTTTAAAGTTCACTCATCCCATTAGGTTTAGTTTTTTCTTACTAATATAAGATGGGGATTTTTTTACAACCCCACCCTGTCTAACCATGTATTTCCATGAATCACCCTCTACCATACAAAATGTGCTCATACAATTACTTATAAACATAAAAATTCTTTATATAGTTCATCTATCTGTTCTTTGTTGACAGAATATGGAAGAGTGCATCTGTCATATAATTTAAATTTCTAGAAAAATTCACTTAGACATCTTCATATTTAGAATCATCTCAGGAAAACAGACATTTTATTTTGACAAATAGTGCAGAAGGGAGAAAAAAGAGACTTTAAAGATTATCTAGTCCAGGGATGTAAAATGATTTTTCTTTTCTTTAAGCAGCTGGTATTTTGTCCTTAAAATCTTACATGAAAGACCAATATATAAAACTTAAGTTGACCTATTTTAGGCATGTGGGATGGGAGGGAAATGGTGGGTCTACAAAGAAGAGGGATCCTGAAATCTTGATAGTTTATTCCTCTAGGATTTCAGTATCTGTCCCATTTACTATGACTATTTCTAGGAAACTCCAAAGAGGAAAATTCCCCTTCTGGTTAAAGTGCTACTTTACAGTAAGACAAGAAAATGGAGGCTCAAAGATGCTTCCAGGAGTTGACTGTCCTCAGTTAATAGTGAAGATGAAATTTAATATAGCCAATTGCATAAGAGCATTGTGTGCAGTTTATGAAACAAATCCTACTTCCTGAACAAAACCATTTTATGGGCTGAGAAATAATTTTTGGTTCCTTATTTACAGAAAAATCAAATGTGAGTTTTTATTTCACATTGCTGGAGACAAATTCACCACGTTAATACATTCTAGTGACAATGTATCCCACTTTCTCTGTGTATATCTGTACTTGTCAATTATGTCCTGATATTTGTTTTGTAAAAATGATCATTATATCTATAACATGTTTGAAAATGATACCTAATGTGTTATCCATTCCTCTTCGAGTTCTAAGAAATTAGTTTTAAATAATTATAATGGCACTAAATCAACTAACTTCACAGCCAGTTTTGCTGGTAATATTTTGTTACATGAGAGATCTCTATATGATATGCCTCTCTGCCCAAACACAAAACAAGGATGCAAAAGCATACTCAAAAATAAAATTAGGGTAAACGTTATATATACATACATGGGTAATGGAAAGGCAAATACAAAAGATTATAGATTATGTTTAATAGCTTTATCAATAACTCACTTAAATTGAACTGAGCTATAAAGGATTAAAAAAAAAAGGTTGTTTTGGGGCACCTGGGTGGTTCAGTCTGTTGAGCGTCCCACTCGTGGTTTCGACTCAGGTCATGGTTCGTGCGTTTGAGCCCACATTAGATTTGCACTGACAGTGTGAAGCCTGCTTGCAATTCTCTCTCTCTCTCCCTCTCTCTCTGCCCCTTCCCTGCTCTCTCTCTCTCTCTCTCAATAAATAAACTTAAAAAAAAAAAGAAAGAAAAAGTTGTTTCAAATAATCATAAAAGTAATCATTTTGATCAGCAAATCATTTTGCTCTTACCAAGATCTGTGTGTAGACAAACATCTAATACTTTCTATGTTATAAATTATTAAGCCTTTTATTTTAATGTTTTTGGGCACATGTAACCTTAGGAACTTTATCTCCGTTTTTAAAGCTGAAGTTTACAATTAAATGGCTTAAAAGCTGAGGAAAGTGCTGTGTTTTTCAGCATTATTTGGTTCAAACTGTGTTAAGAGACATCTATTTAGTAGTTCAACAGCATGTCTGAAAGCAAAGTTTTCAAAGTACCTACTTTTAAAATTCTTAATTATCAATGCTTACAATCACTGCAACAGCTAGATTTACATCAGAATAATAATAATGTTGTTGACAATCTGTCTTTTCTATGATGCAAGCCATGTAAAGAGACAAGTGGAAACAGAAAGAATTACAGCCTACTCAGAATCATGAGAAAGATGAAGTCTAACCTGACGAAGCAGCTCCTTTCCTAACCTGAAGCTAATTTCAGATGAAAAAAAATCCTAATGGTTAACAGCTTGTGCTTGTCTACTTGGTTCAAGCCACAGGTAGCTTGGTATCTGTATTATCCATTCAGTCAAAGATCATTTACGTCACACCCATCATATATAGCCAGGATTATGGAATTGTTAGGGTGAACAACACTGGTCTCTGCCTTGACAGAGATCATAATAAGCTCACAGTAAATATGATTTTTTAAGTTCTTTTTTTTCTGCGTTTGGGCACATTCTACCTAGCCATTTGTAAACAGACAACTGACGTTCAAAGTTATGAGCGAAGACATTCTTTTCACTACAGGCAAATTTCATCTTAAGTATGGGACTCCTTAACGGATTATATTGTGGAAACTCATCTTCCTGTATGTGTGAAGCTATTATTTAAAAAAAAAAAAAAAAAACTGAAAAGACTGGAGGATAATGCTTAGTGAATGACCAATGAAGGAATGACTGTACGATGAAGAAATAAAAAAGAAAGCGTTCAAGACTTTCATCGGGATTAAGAAGAGGACTTCCACCAAAATGTCAGTATAAGGATCCTGAATATTTGACTTCTGGGAAGACAGCAGATTCGGATCTGCAGTTTGCAGAGAGTGTAACCCTGATTATCTTAGAGAGAATAAAGGTAGGTTAGAGATGGACAGCACACTGAAGTAAGTGTGGAACAAATGAAGACTACGGTTAGATACTTACTGGGCTGATAAGAATCTTGACCACGCTGGAACTTCCTATCATGTACAGGCTGAACCGTAAGTTTTCTCCTATATAAACAAGTGAATGAGAATGTTGCTTTTAATGAATAAAAGCAAAGTAGGGAGAAAACAGATGAAGGGGCAAGACGGAGATGACTTCAGGGCTTCTGTGTTGAAGAAATGAAACCCATGGATGAGGGCAATGGCGCTAGATACTAGTAGAAGGCCTTCTGCTGAAGAAGCAAAAAGTTCTTCGGTATGTGCGTCATAGGCCACTCCACCCACAAACTAGCAATTTTCATTTTTGAAATACACATTACAGTAATTAATCATCTGAATTTCAAATACAACAAAAATAATATCAAAGGCAGCACTTCGATCTTAATGCATTTGTATCTGCTCAGCAGGACCCATCTCTACATTAAAAAAACAAAAAGAAAAAGAAAAACAAGAGAACAAAAAAAGCAAACAGACTGCCACACAATGCCCAACAGAACATATTCCACGGCCAATAATTAGGCTACCACACTCCATGCATCTAAAAAAAAAAACAGCGCATTCTGCATACATAACTTGTTTCCCTGAGTATCAGAGACTAGCAAAACCAAAGAAACCCACATCCTAAGCCACAGAATGGAGCCACCTGGTCTTGTTCTTATCACAGGATGACAAAATGATTTCAATCCCTTAATGTCATGCAGATATCCTCAACATTTGTATAGTGTTTTTTAACTAACAAAACTGTTGCATCCTTCCTGAGTTGTAGAATGGTCAAAAGGTTCAATGCAAACATTTCTTCGCATAACCTTTGCTGCCACATTTAAAGGCACAGACTGAGTGACCGGCATACATTTCAAAACGCTTTCTTCCTTTTTCTCTCCCTGTTCTGTTCTCCTACTCACATGATTAAATACGATTTCAAAAACTTTCTGGGATCTTTGCTTCTACACATGTTTACATCAATGCCAGCTTTGCACAATTCATCTGTCAATCTAGGGAAAATGTGAACAATTTTATGAGCACAACAAGAAAAAAGTTTTTTAAAGATGCTCCAATTCCAACAGAGTAAATTACAAACAAGTATGGGACAACACATAGGCATTCTCTTAAAATACATATATTTTAGAATAATAAAATGTTTTCTTTACTTTTTATTTTAAAAAGTTGGAATAACTAACTTGAAGGGTAATTTATAATATTCATAGTTAGAAATATGAGTACTTTTTAATATCACAGTTTCTATGGTACCAGTAAAAAAGGATGTGGGATTCTCATAAATTAGTTAAAGTCAGGATACACACGTAGAAAATTTAACAGGTATGACCACTCCTCCACTGAGCTGATGAGAGAACATTAAGTAAAAGGAATGCCACTTTCAGTAATTTTCAATGAAAATGCAATGATCTGGAATTAATGTTTCACTGGGGAAAAAAAAAACAAATAGCAGCATTTTTAAAGTATCACCTCACTTGATTCTCAAAGGCACACTATAAGTGAGACAAGACAGGGTTATCTCTTCTTCATTCCAAGACATTAAATGGCTCCTTAAAGTAATGTGGTTTCAGTGGCCAACTTCAGAACTGTTTTCTTTAAACTCTCTATTGACAGAATTTCTTTACTTTTTTTTTTTTTTTTTAGTGTTTATTTATTTTTGAGGGAGAGGCAGAGAGTGAGTGGGGAAAGGGCAGAGAGAGAGGGAGACACAGAATCTGAAGCAGGCTCCAGGCTCTGTGCCGTCTGCATAGAGCCTGCCGCGGGGCTCGGACCCATGAACTTCAAGATCATGACCTGAGCCAAAGTCAGATGTTTAAGTGACTGGGCCACCCAGGCATCCTTCTATTGACGGAATTTCAGAGAAAAATGAGATTTCCCAAACAATAATAATCTATGTTATAGATTGTGTGTGTCTCCTCAAAAAGATATGAAGTCCTAAACCCCACTACCTCAGAAGGTGACCTTATTTGGAAATAAGGTCATTGTAAAGTAAGTAGTAAAGATGAGGTCATACTGCAGTTGGGGGACCCCAAATCCAATGTAACCAGTGTCCTAATAAAAGGACGATCATGTGAAGACACAGAGACATAGGGAGAACACCATGTAAAGATGGAGACAGAGATGATATGACCCGTCTAAAACCCACCAATCCCAATGATTGCCGGCAATCCCCAGAAGCTAGGAGACAAAGGAGAGAAACAGGGACGAGATTACTCCTCAGAGCCCTTAGAAGGAACCAAGACTGCTGACACCTTGACTTAGGACTTCCAGCCGCTAGAGCTGTGAGACAATAAATTATCTTGTTTTAAGCTACTGGGTTTGCAGTACTTTGTTGCCAGAAGCCCCAGGAAACTAATACACTATAACTCGATGTCATGAAACATAATGAAGTTTTGTTTCTACAACACTATAAAAAGTATTGCTTTATTTACAAAAGAGGGAAGTGATTTTTAAAAACGTAAAAAGATAAAGAGGCAAATGACATGGATCCTGGTTCCAGCTCCAAGATTTACTTGCTGATTCTGTTTCTATAGTTATAAAATGACTTCTTTCGGGGTAACTCAGAGTTGTTGTGAAGATAGCAAGATTCTTAGATACAACACACAGAGTTATTGGATATAATTATCATAACGCTGTAAATTACTTTTATTCCATGTGAGTATATTGTCCCAATACTTACAAATTTTCTAACAATAATTATGTGTAACCACCACAGGACCCAACGTAAGGCTGAATAAAGATTAGATATAAAATAAATACAGTAAAACCTTGGACTGCAAGTAACTTGTTCTGCAAGTATTCGCAAGACAGGCAAACGTTTCTAATAAATTTTAACTTGATAAACGAGCTATGTCTTGCAATATGAGTAGTATGTGACACAGAATGTCACACGATCACAACTGAACCAATGGTTCCTCTCTCTCTCTCTTTCTCTTTCACTGCAGGATTGTGGGTGATCAGCTCTCATACTTCCGATGCTCGGTCTCAGGCTGCGGTGTTTGGCAGCAATCAGTGATTTTTCAGAACACTGGAAGGTGTCCACAACTGGCACTAGTGTATATTTTGTCACTTCAAAGCACCTAGGGACAGTCCTTTGCTTCTCCATACAAGAGGAAGCTCAAGAATGCTTTGCTTCATTCTAGGTCAGGCTGCCTGCAGATATAGCCCCTTTCCTCTGCTGCCTGATTGCCAGTTACATTAAATACAGGATATGACAAGTGTTTATTAATACTGTACTGTTGTCAGCATCTGTGTGAGCATATACAATGTCCCCCATGTAGAAGAAGATGCCACTGAGCCAATAGATAGCAGTGATTCCATTAGTGATAGTGAAAGTTGTTCCACACAATAACCCCCCTCTCTCTCCTCTCCCTCACACCAGCCACAAAGGTTTTCAAATGTAAGTGCAGATTTATTTATTTTTCTTTATATTTTGCATCTTCTTTATTATTTGGTATTATATTACAGTACGGTAACCATTTTTATATGAATATTTTTGAGCTGTGGAACAAATCATCTGAGTTTTCCATTATTTCTTATGGGGAAATTCGCTCTGATACACAAGCTCTGGATTACAAGCATGTTTCTGGAACACAGTATGCTCACAAACCAAGGTTTTACTGTATTTGATTTAAGTTAAAAATCAGGGGGCGCCTGGGTGGCGCAGTCGGTTAAGCGTCCGACTTCAGCCAGGTCACGATCTCGCGGTCCGTGAGTTCGAGCCCCGCATCGGGCTCTGGGCTGATGGCTCAGAGCCTGAAGCCTGCTCCCGATTCTGTGTCTCCCTCTCTCTCTGCCCTCCCCCGTTCATGCTCTGTCTCTCTCTGTCCCAAAAATAAATAAACGTTAAAAAAAAAAATCAGTTCAGGGGTGCCTGGGTGGCTCAGTCGGTTAAGTGTCCGACTTCGGCTCAGGTCGTGATCTCATGGTTTGTGAGTTCGAGCCCTGTGTCAGGTTCTATGCTGACAGCTCAGGGCCTGGAGCCTGCTTCGGATTCTGTGTCTCCCCCTCTCTCTGCCCCTCCCCCACTCACACTCTGTCTTTCTCTCTCAAAAATAAACATTAAGAGCTTTTACATATAGCTTATACAGCAAACCATACACACACACACACACACACGTATATAGTGGGATGCAGCTCTTACTATTCTATAATACTATATTGATAGTCTCATATTGTTTTGTCTATTTGTATCGTGTTTTCCTGATCCTGTAGTAACTTTCAAGTTTATTTTATACACACACACACTGAACAAACACCCAAGTGGATTTAGCATGAAGCTAATGAAGTTAAGCATCAGGTCTCCTCACTTGTATCAGATCTTTCCATGGCCCTGGAGAAGTCTAGGATACATGGCCAAAGTTTTATTTAAAAATCAACAAAAATGGAGTATTTCTATTAGTCGATTAAGAAAGCTGTCTTCCCCCCCTTGTGGACTTCCCTCCATCATCACAGTTCCCTGTTGCGGGGTGACTCTGGAGTGACTGAGGCAGCTTTGAAATCCTGCTAAGGGAAGGATGATCTGGAGATACCTTTAGTTTGGGGTCCATGTGACAGATTTAGTTAACAGTCATTTCCTTGTATGGTTATTGCTAGCTGTCACAGTATAGGAATGGCTTCCAGAAATATTCCTATCTCCCACTGCACTGACTTACATGCTTTATGTTATGAAGACACACAACCAGAGGTCATATCCTGATATAAACACATTGTATGGGTCCTGGCATCAAGAATATATAAATAATGAGCAAACAACAACACATACCCCACCACTACTGGGTACCCCGAGGCAGATGGATCCTGTTAGTGGGCAGACTCTCTCACTGGGAAAAGTGGTTGCAAGATCAAAGAAATAAAAGAGATCAAAGGGGATCAAATCCAAGTGGTAAGAACGGGCCTCTCAATTTGACAGAGTATCGACCTTTATCGCTGCATTCCACAATCTGTAATGGACTATGTAAAAAAAATGTATGCAACTGTGTTAAAGTCCTGCTTCCAGATCCCTAACCTCCCACCCCCACTAAAGGCCATGTATGACCAAGCTGTCCAGCTCTTTGCAGATGGTCAAGCCCCTACTATTCAAGGACAATATGCCACCAAATATGACACTATGCTAGACTGGCAATGCAACAGGCCTATTTTCCTAGGATGCATGACAATACTGCATTCAGTGACTCTGAATGCACCTGCTATGAGGTGAAAGATTATTAGGCATATATTTTAATGCACCCAGCTCAGATTACTTCTCATTAGTCCCAATCCAAATTACCTAATCAACTGGACATCTAAGGCTCCAAAATCAGGTCCATTAGATATCTAAGGTGCAGATCAAAATTATCTTCCCTGGGAAAGGATCTAAAGATAGGCAGGTTGCCATCATTACATTGACTACCATCATTAGCCTCACCCAACGTGAAAGAGAGAGAGAGAGAGAGAGAGAGAGAGAGAGGATAGGGGGTGCAGAAAGGGAGGAAGGGAGAGAATCCCAAACAGGCTCCACACTATCAGTGCAGAGCCCGATGCAGGGCTTGAACCCACGAACCTTGGTATCATGACCTGAGCTGAAACCAAGAGTTGGACACTTTGAACCACGTAGTTGCCCCTCCGCATTGTAAAACACCAGAAATTTTTAGTTTCTATACAACTCTACCATAAATTGTATAATTTTTAAAGCATTTTAGTTCTTTCGTTTAGCTATTAACAATAATATTCATATTTAGTTTCTCCCTATTATGTTTTTTGTTGGTTGGTTTGTCTTCCTCTTGAATTATTTCACTGTGTTTCAGAAATCTAAGAGTAAAATATTAATAATTTAAATTCTGTTATGTCAGCAATTTTCAAAAGACAATTATTAGTCTCACCATTTTCTTTACAGTAGAAATCAGAAGCCACAGTTTATAAACACATACACGCACACAACAACAACAAGATAGTTGGTCCAACATCACAAAAATAACAAAAGAAATGGGAGTCCAAATGATTAGCCTATATTGTAGTCACCAGAGAAATGAAACAGAACTTTAAAATATCAAGGCACCTGCGTGGCTCGGTCAGTTAAACGTCCCAACTTCGGCTCAGGTCAGATCCTGCAGTTCCTGAGTTCGAGCCCCATGCTGGGCTCTGTGCTGACAGCCCAGAGCCTGGAGCCTGCTTTGGATTCTGTGTCTCCCTCTTTCTGCCCCTCCCCCCACTCAAAAATAAATAAACATTAATTTTTTTTTTTGAAATGACTTTGAAATATCATTGGAGGGGCGCCTGGGTGGCTCAGTCGGTTAAGCGGCCGACTTCGGCTCAGGTCATGATCTCGCGGTCCGGGAGTTCGAGCCCCGCGTCGGGCTCTGTGCTGACAGCTCAGAGCCTGGAGCCTGTTTCAGATTCTGTGTCTCCCTCTCTCTGACCCTCCCCCGTTCATGCTCTGTCTCTCTCTGTCTCAAAAATAAATAAACGTTAAAAAAAAAAAAAAAAGAAATATCATTGGAAATGTAGGTATCATAAGGGCTATCATATAGAATGGCATGTACTTCTCAGATGGTTAAAACCAAGATCATTAACAAGGACACCAGTGTGTGCTTCTTAAACAGCCACTTGGCAGTCTGAGATGTGACTCATTTATGTTCTTGTCAGTTAAGATACAAACTCACTATATTATTTACTTTGAAAAATTGTTACGATGAGGCAGGTCTCCAAACAAGGTAGGTAGAAGTTTCTGGAATGTTAAAAACAACTTCACAAAAAGATAGGTCTATGACAAGTAGTCAAAGGAGTAGCAAAACACCAGGGCTTCGGAGTAGAAGAGAAAATATTTTAAATGCATGACCAAATGTTTTCTTGAAAATGAGTCTAAAATTAGATGACCAAAAGTATAAGGACTATGTCTACACTCTAGAGATGTAAAGATTTTCCATAAAAATGAATCACAACACACATAGATTCTGCAAGCATAGCAAAATCTGAAACTAAAAATATTGTTTTAGCTGGCAAAAACATTTTTTATATGTAAGTGAATTATGGTGAGTTTCCTAAGTGCCTGAAATGAATACTGAATTGAAATTAAAAAAAAAAATCTTTGAAATTTGTATGTTTAAATAAGAGTAGAATAAGAAATTAAAGTACAATAAAAAAATTAATACAGTAAAACTCCTCATAGAAACAACAAAAAAGTGTAATCTGTAGGAGAGTAATGCTTCTGTTATACAAGGAAAAATCTAGATACCCAAAAGTTCTTTACTCTACGTCTTGATAGAAGGTTCTTCTAGGAAATCTTCCAAGCAGTCCACAAATTTTCTTGTCTCTGAAATAGGATAATGTTTAACTGACAAATAATGGTGGCCAAAAGGAAGCATTACCTGGGGCTGGTTATGAAAGTGATTCTTGGGCCACAGAAAAAGGAACCCTAGTTCACAGCCACCTTGTAAGTTCTTGGTTGACTGTACCTACTTCAGGAGATGACTTCTGTAACAAGGCAATACTTTTCTAGAACAGAAGTCTCTAAAAGGACAGACACCAGAGAAATCTCTCCACTGTCTGAACTCTTGTTACTTCCTCCCTTCTCTACAACGAACTATGAGTGGGATCCTACCAAGGCACATTTCTGAAGCACATTTCAAAGTACCATCTCTGCTAAGAGCCACTATGCCTGAGTGACAGGGCTCCATGAAGGTATGAATTATAGCTGGCTGGATTTTAACCCTCCCTCTCTACCCCAAACCTACTAACTCGCAACACACACAAAGTTTGACTGGATCACAGCTGGTGATGACGGCTGGCAATCAACAATTAATAAAGACCCCACTATCACACTCTTTCTTGGTTTTGTTTTTGTTTTTTTTCCAGCATCACACAAGTAGACATTTTATTTTATATTACTTTATTTCAGCACTATTTCTCAACAATTTAATTCCAATGTCTTTATCACTCAGTAGGGCTGTAAGACCAGAAGTTTAAAGATTATGCCTTTTGTTTCTTTTGTAGGTCAGACAGTCCCTTAAAACACAGCAAGTACTGAATAAAGACTTATTTATTTTTGTTTTTATTTCAGTATAGTTGACTCATAATGTTATGCTAGTTTCAAGTATAACAACCACAACACCCCATGGAAACATACAGGAATGCATAAAACTCTTCCGAATATGTTTTTTAAAAAAAATCATGAAACTGACAAAGGAAATGCCATAGTTTGCTTTTTTAGTTTACTCATAGAATATGTTTTTATTTTTCAATATTTATAGAGTTGCATGGTTATTATATATTTGTATCTCTCTTTTTTTAAATATAATCTATTGTCAAATTGGCTAACATAGAGTGTATACACTGTGCTCTTGGTTTTGGGGGTAGATTCCCGTGATTCATTGCTTACATACAACACCCGGGGCTCATCCCAACAAATGCCCTTCTCAATGCCCATCACCCATTTTCCCCTCTCCACCACCCCCCTCCCATCGACCCAGCAACAGCACTACTAGGAATTTATCCAAAGGATGCAGGACTGCTGATTCACAGGGGCACATGTACCCCAATGTTTATAGCAGTGCTTTCAACAATAGCCAAATTATGCATAGTCTGCTTTTAAAGGGCATAGATACTTTTCATTTTCTCAACAATACAAAAATAGGCAGGATCTTTGTCCTACAGAGTTACAAATGATCATGTAATCTGCTAAAATAACTCCCTATTATGTGACTTGCCTATAATTTAATGAGACCCTTTTTTTAAAAAAATGAAACATTATATCTAAATAAAAGACAATTCAACAAAACAAGTGGGTACAGAACTACCTATTATAAACCCCTGTGCTAAAGGCTGAGGATACAAAAATGAGTAAGATATGATTCCTGACCTGAAGATGTTCACAGACTACCTGAGGATCTGAGGACTTGCCCAGGTAGCTCAAAGAACAAATCTAGGGGCGCCTGGGTGGCTTAGTCGGTTAAGCGGCCGACTTCGGCTCAGGTCATGATCTCGCGGTCAGTGAGGTCAAGCCCCGCGTCGGGCTCTGTGCTGACAGCTCAGAGCCTGGAGCCTGTTTCGAATTCTGTGTCTCCCTCTCTCTGACCCTCCCCCATTCATGCTCTGTCTCTCTCTGTCTCAAAAATAAATAAACATTAAAAAAATAAATAAAAAAAAAGAACAAATCTAGGAAGAGACCCCAAACCCAGTCCCTGGATGCTCATTCTCTGAGAATCAGGACACTTGTTCATAGCGATAAATGATATGTAAATTATTTTATGACAAGAACAATGAAGTGCTTATAATGAACGAAGATCAAATAAGGGGAAAGTGTGGGTAGAAGAAGAGATCTCACTTAAACGTAAGATTAACGTGACCATCCAGGTACTAAAAGGCTAGGGTGTTTTCCAAAGACTGTCTTCATTCCAGATCTTTAGGTTGTAATGTGACAATTCCTTTCTTATTTTGATACTTACCTGAGAGGAGAATACAGAAGCAAGTGATGTTCAAAGTCTTTTTGTGACGTATGAAATTACAGAATTATATTGGAAGAGAAGTGGGAGAGATGAGGTGATTGTGTATCAGTACAGCACTCTTGACCACTAGTCCCTATACTTCCGATATCTCTGGGTGAACTATAGACTAAGCGGAAACAGTAAGCTTTGTTCCTCATTACTAATGATTCAAAGTAATAATGTCACCAAAGCCAAAGCTCAAGTTGGTACAATTCATTTTACTCCTCATTGCTTTGTTAGTGGTAATCATCAAAGAGCATGCACTAAAAGACTGCACCTGACTTACATGTATTACCTAAACCTGGCAATGAATAGAGCCATTTAAAATAAGCTTTTACCTAATACAGCACATACATATCACATACATCAAGTGGTGAGCAAAAGCAACTACCAATAACTATGTTAAGTTCCCATGTTTCAAAAAAGAAAAAAAAAAAAACCCTACTGAATATAAAAACTGTAAGAACTGAATTACTGTCAACTAAGAATGCATTTGGTTCCAGGTAATAGAAAGCTTAACCTACAGTGGCTTAAATACGCAGGGGGTTATTTTTCTCACACTCAAGGACTTTAGGTAGGTGGCTGTTAGGATGGGTTTCGCTGTTCATCAGGCACAACCAAGTAACAAGATCTTTTCACCTTAACGGTGGTGCTTTTCATCCTCACACGTCAGCCTAGAGTCAGAGGACTACTGCCACACTTTCCAACTCATATCAACACTCAAACCAAAGAAACAGGTAATGAAGAACCAGTCACTTGGCCACCCCTACTAGGAAAAGCAAAAGCCCTACAGCAGACTTTTACTTACTTCTCACTTAGCTAGGACTCAGCTACCCACCTCAAACTACTAGGGAAAATGGAAAAGTAAATGCAGTTGATCCTCATAGTCCACCAATTTCTTATTTGTGAATTCACCTACTCACTAAAATTTATTTGTAGTCCCCAAATCAATATTTGCAGTATTTCCGATCATGCATATACATGTGCAGAGGGGCAAAAAAAATGAGTGCTAGAGATAATGCATTCCCAGCTGAGGTATGACAGGATGACAATCTGTCTTCTCTATTCACCTTGCCTATAGAGGTGACCAGAAGATGAAGACTAGGGGACAGACCCATGCAGTGCAAGAAGCCCCTACACAAGGGCCAGTTGTATGTGGTTTAAATCTCAATTCCGATATTGCAGAGGCAAAAAAAAAAAAGCAAAAATAAACACCTAGGACTAAACCAACTAAAAGCTTCAGCACAGCCCAGGAAACCAGCAACAAAATAAAAAGGCGACCTGCTGAAAAACCCACTAAGAAAATATTTGCAAATCATATATTTGATAGTAACTATATCCAAAATGTATAAAAAACCTCAAACAACTCAGGAGCAAGAAAACAAACAATCCAACTGAAACATGGGCAGGGGATCTAAAGACCCATTTTTCCAAAGAAGACGTAAAGATGGCCGACAGGCCCATGAAAAGATGCTCAACATCACTAATTATCAGGGAAATGCAAATCAGAATTATAATGAGGTATCAGCTCACACCTGTTATAATGGTTATTATAAAACAGACAAAAAATAACAAGTGCTGGCGAGGATGTTGAGACAAGGGGACCATCCATCACATTGTTGGTGGGAAGGTAAATTGGTGCAGCCACAATGGAAAACAATATGGAGGTTCTTCAAAAAATTAAACCTCGATCTACCATATGATCCAGTTATTCCACTTCTGGGTATTTATCCAAAGAAAATGAAAACACTAATTTGAAATACAGTGTGTGCTCCCCTATGACAAGTGTAGCATTACTGAACTAGCCAAGATATGGAAACAACTTTTGTCCATCAACGGATGAAAGGATAAAAAGAATACTATTTAGGGGGGTGCCTGGGTGGCTCAGTCGATTAAGCGTCCGACTTCAGCTCAGGTCATGATCTCATGGTCCGTGAGTTCGAGCCCTGTGTCGGGCTCTGTGCTGACAGCTCGGAGTCTAGAGCCTGCTTTGGATTCTGTTTCTCCTTCTCTCCCTGCCCCTCTCCTACTCATGCTCTCTCAGAATAATAAATATGCATTAAAAATAACAAAAGAAATTAAAAATACTATTCAGCCATAAAAATGAAGGAAATCTTGCCATTTGTGACAATATGGATGGACCTTGAGAACACTATGCTAAGTAAAATCAGGCAGAGAAACAAATACCATGTGATTTCATTTGTATGTGGAATCAAAAAACAAAACAAACAAAACCTATAGATTGGTGGTTGTCAGAGGGGAAAGAGGTTGACAGGTGGGCAAAAAAGGGAAAAGGGGCCACTTTGACAGATGGCAACTAGACTTACCGGGGTAATCACTTCGTTGTATATACAAATACATATAATAATTACAATGTTTATACCTGAAACTAATATAATGTTATAGACCAATTTTACCTCAATAAAAAACATGGCTTAACATACATTAAATTAGAATGCCAGAAGGAGAATAAGTCATATACAGAGGGAAAATACTCGTAAACCACATACCTACTAAAGATTTATATATAAAGGAATTTTACAACTCAATGGTAAAAAGACCAAAAAAGCAACACACAAAACAAAACAAAAAAGCAGTAAAAACTAAGCAAAGGATTTGAACAGGTACTTCACCAGAGAATATATTTAAATGACTCATAAGCACATGAAACGATGTGTAATCTCATTTGCCATTAGGCAGATACAAATTAAAACCACACTTCCATACCATTACATACCCACTAAAATAGCTGCAACTTAAAAAGCACAATAATAAGCATTGCCAAGGATGTGAAGTAACCAGGAATCTTAGGCATTGCTGGTCAAGAAGTAAAGTTGTATAACCACTTTAGAAAACATGTTGGCAATTTTTCTTATACAGTTAAACACACTATGCGACCAAGCAATTCCATTCCTGGGTTTTTACCCAATAGGGTAACCAAATGGTTAAAAAAAAAAAAACAGCCTGAAATTTGAACTGCCACAAATTCCTTAGGATCTCTGAAAAGATACAACTATATCGTTTAAGATTGCTCCCAGACAAGATTCTCCAAGTGAGTTAAAAGCTTTGGATGGACAGGAGTTGTATGCAATATAAAAACCAAGCTAGCCAAAGTCATTACTTTTCTTTTACCTGAACCTAATACTAGGGCGAGAACAAGGAGGGATGGCAAAAGCATCTGTTGCAGGTATACCAAAGTTGGACATTCTCTTGGAATTTCTCTTGGCTCTTGTTACATCTGGCTCTCCTGTTCTCAATGAGCTTACTAAATGATAACTAAGGATGTGTCTTGCCGGTGAAGTTGCTAGAACGCTGTAACTCTGTTGGAGTGACCGGGATGCATTTATGTTAAGAAACTATTTAAGGGTCCGTGTTAGTAGTGTGGCCTTTATTATAAAAGGGGTAGGAGGGAGGCTTGGTGGATCTTTTCTCCTGACCTTTTCTGTATTTGCTCATGTGCTAAATTAGCTGCTTATATTTTTAAGGTCTTGGTCCACTTGCATCTTCTGGTTGGAGTCAACATTTATTACTTGAGGGATTTTGGCATTCAATTAAAAATCTGAGGAAGGAAGAGACTGGTGATTTTGGCTGATTTTTTTCCTTTCTGGCTGGAATAAGGAAAATTAAGAAGATGATGAAAACATGGAGAGAAATATTTACCGAACTTTTGATGAAACATGGCAATAGCTTGACTCAGGTTTTGATTCTGACACTGGCAGTTAAAGTTCACTTCACGTACCATATGAAACTGTATCTGTGATCACAGTATTAGTATCTTTTGATTTTAGTTTGTAACTAGAGCACTGTTTGCTTGTGTTCCTCAAGAAACCATTGCTTTAGGGGCGCCTGGGTGGCGCAGTCGGCTAAGCATCCGACTTCGGCCAGGTCACGATCTCGCGGTCCGTGAGTTCGAGCCCCGCGTCAGGCTCTGGGCTGATGGCTCAGAGCCTGGAGCCTGTTTCCGATTCTGTGTCTCCCTCTCTCTCTGCCCCTCCCCCGTTCATGCTCTGTCTCTCTCTGTGCCAAAAATAAATAAAAAACGTTGAAAAAAAAAATTAAAAAAAAAAATAAATAAATAAATAAAAAGAAACCATTGCTTTCTGTAACTTCTATAATTTATGCTAGGGAACACTTCTTTACAGCTGAAACTGTTCATAAGCTAACTCTCATAATTAGCTATCTAAAATTTTTCCTAGCCCCATGCTTGTCAAACTGGAAGAGAGGTATTTCTATACCCAAAGATGATAGAAAGCTATAACAGAAGTAGTGTATCTTCAATGGGTATCTAGTTTACTTCATATTACGTACTTTACAAAGAATTGTTCTGAGCCAGATTTAGTGAGGTATAATTTCCATACAGTAAAATTCACCCTTTTTGAAGGTATTGTTTGAGTTCTGACAAATGAATACGGATGTGTAAACACAACCACAATCAAGATTGAGATCATGTCCATCACTCCCAAAGTTTCTGTGAGCCATTTATAGACACTCCTGTCCCCCCAACTCTGCCAACCACTGATCTGTTCTCTATTCCTAGTTTTGCCTTTTCCAGAATGTCATAATAATGGAATCACATACTGTATTCTTTTCTGGCTGAGTTTTGAGTTTTGTCATGTGGGTATAATGCTTTGAGATATATTCACGTTGCTATATGTATCAATTATGTGTTCCTATTTATTACTGGCTAGTATTCCATTGTATACATGTAACAGAAGTTGTTTATTCATTTGCCATGTGATGAACATTTGGATTTACTGGGATGAAGCTGTTATAAACACGCACTTCCCTCTGCAGCTTAGTCACCCACATCCCACTCACTCAACGTTCTTCGGGACTCCGTTCTACATGTCATCTAATCAGAAAGGCCTTCTCTGCCTACTCCTTCTGAAATGGCACTTTGCATCACTAAGCCCTCATCTCCTATTTCATTTCTTCAAAGGGCTTAGTATTACCATCATTTACATTACATGTTTTATAAAAAAGATATATAAAGATTGTATTAGGGTTCTCCAGAGAGACGGTAAGCAATATTTTTATATATAGAAACAGAGTGAATAGGATATATTTACATAATATTAGAGTTGAAATCTAGACTAATTCATTTATAGATGAAGGAAAATTCAAGCCAACATAGTGATGTAATTTGGTCTCATATTAAGTCCATTACTCTTTGTATTACCCAAATATGATCTATTTTACTACTATGCTATTGTTAACATAAAACAAAAAAAAATTCTAGAAAATCATTCTAAATAATAAAATTTATTGTAAATTATACAGAAATTATGTGGAAAACTTAAAATTTTAAAAAGACTCCCTGAAGATGGACTTTTATTCAGTAAATATTACTGAACCAACAATATTGGCCATGAACCAAACATATGTGGCATTAAAGGCTACATTACTCCAGATCAGAATTACTCATTTTATAAGCATTTACTGAGCGCTTGTACTAAAGAACCATGTCAAACAGGGCTCAGAGGTAAAGAACATTACTATGTTCTGTCCATATCTTGAAATTACGTACAATTTAATACTGGAACCAGAGTCTTTAAACATTTCACACAACCACAATCTCACATGTTTGAAACAAGTGAGAAAAGAGGGTTTTCCACTGTTAGTGTAAATATGCAAATTAGTGCTTTAGATAAAGTGGGGGGGGGGGGGGGGGGGGGAGAAAGAACATGGGATTTGAGGTGGGAGACCAGAATCTGTTCTGGGCTATACCACCAGCAGTCTCTGGGCAAACCATCCTTGAAACAGTTAAGATGCTGGGCTTCAGTAGTTCTGTACTGTTAATGTTGATTAGAAGCTTTACAGAAATGCGCCATGCACGTGAACCACCACCATCCAATCAAATGATCCAAGGAAACAGTACCGTGTGGACCAGTTCTTCAGATTGTTGCGCTATGGCTCCCTCATCAGTGATCTCAGTGATCTAGGGTTCGTTCTCTCTCTCTCTCTCTCTCTCTCTCTCTCTCTCCCTCTCCCTCTCCCTCTCCCTCTCCCTCTCCCTCTCCCTCTCTCTTTCTTTCTGGGTTCTTTCTAACTCTAACAAACCCATTCTGTGAAATGTAGCTTTATCATTTCCTTGCCGGAACAATAATATGTTTATAATCTCTTCTAAAGGAGAGAAGACTCTTACCAGTATTTAAGAACTGTAGTCGCAGTACATGAAAAGTTAACAAACATCAGTTAAAAAGGATAAGCTGCTTGCAATGGAATTTATTTTCAATTTACAAGGTTAAGCTACAAGCCGGTATATAAAGAAGATGTGACATGAAATTATTGACTTTGAGCCTGGCAACTCCAAATAGACCCACAGGGCACAACCCCAGGAGGTGGGAACAGGAAACCAGACCCTGCACCTTACTTTCCCACTCCTAGCTTTCAACACGGGAAGTTAACTGTTGCCTCACTTACATTTAGGAAAGGCTATGGCTTGGAAAACAGCTACTGGTAGACTTCTAGGTAGGAAATTTATTTTTTTAAAGGACATACTGCAATACTTGTATTAGTTAGACGGAAGTAAGGTTCCTGGGATGGATGGAAGAAGAAAAATAGCATTTTGAACAATTCTGTAGAAGTAGTCCTACACTGGGTACAATTGTGAGCCTTGTTGAATTAATGGTAACAAAGGATGTCAGGAAGTACTCTGTGTTTCCTTAAATGTTTTTGGATGAGAACAAAATCACAGCGTATGAAATTTTCCTCAGTCTCCATATGCAGAGCAATTCCCTTCTCTTCTCTACAGAAAAACCCTTCTGCCCTTTCCAGTCAAATGAAATGTTCACGTTCATTGACTGTTGACTAAGTCCACAAATCCTTTGTAGGTGAAATGAGTTCAGGAAAAGGAAACCGTGTTTAAGGGAACTGAAGTACATCTGTGCAGTTTATCATAATCTTTAAAGGGGATATTAATACATCATCACTACCTTAAAAAGGTGTATTAAAACAGCATCACTACAAGGAAAACTGGTGTTCTGGTAAGTTTTCATTTGTTTGTATTTTATTTTATTTTAAAACTCTGACCTGGACTTCTCACTTGGTTCTGCGTTCAGAATGTGAAGGTAATTTTCTTTTACTTGGATCCTACAATTACTTTCATTTTCATAGGGCCTAACAATTTATAGCACCTCTATAGTTGTCATTTCTGACTGGTGACCTAAGAATGCTGCTTTAACTTACGCTGATTTTTTTTTTTCCAAAATTCAATGGAAGATCATACAAAACAATTCTAAGATCTCATGAGTCCAATATTTATTAAGATTAATTTTAAAGTCAAGACATTTCCTTGGGGAATATAGGCAAGTACATGGAATCTAGAATCTTACATCTTGGGGTGTGACTTACCAGGTGCTATGATCATGGGTAAGCCAATTAAGCTCTCTAAGATAGTAACAGCCCTTCATCAAATAGGGGGTAGGATCAAGAGGACATCCTGTGTCCACATGGCTCTAAAAATAGTATAGTATTACATAAATATTAGCTGCTGGTGTTTTTTAACTTGTATTTCGAAGTGAATCTATAAAAGCCTCTGTCTCTGGCCAATAAAGACTATCAATAATAGGGTCTTACAGATTTGCTTCAAATCTCAAAGGTACCCAAATAAGCCCACTCTGCTCACATGTGAATGGCCTGATTATGAATCCTGAATACTGAGATCTCCAGCAAGACAGTTTGTGTATACAATAACTGCTTAAATTTCTAAAACGTATTCATTTTCTATACCTGTATTAATTTGAAACATCGGCTTTAATTAAGATCATGAAAACTAACAAATTTTAATTAATCTTAGGGCTCTAACGTACAGAAAAAAGGCAACTTCTCTGATGTTATTTGCTAAAATGAATACCTTCTTTAACATGTTATAAAATGTGTTATGAATTTACACCTTTAGTTTTGCTGTTTCTGTCTTACAACACAAACAGGACAAAAATACACTTAAGAAATATTTGCTAGAAATAAAAGCAATACCAACACTGAACAAATGTAAACAAATATGGTAAGCACACCTACACAGAAATCAGCACACTCTATTTTTAATCAAAACCCCAAACCACCATGGCATTTTTACGGCTTATAACTGAAGAGGACCTTTCAAACCAGTGCCCCCGACTTGAACAGTGAATCACTTCAAGACTGATAAAAGTAAGATCACAATCTAATGTAAAACCAATACCGAGCTGTTATAAGATGTAGACAACTCTCTGAAATCAACTCCTCCTGCTAAGGCATTCACAAAAATTCCACTTGCTTTTTAAAACTTGTTGATATGGAAGCCAACAGAAATGGTTATCTATTTTCTTGTTTTTATTATGTGTAAAATATTGTCCTTAAGTCACCCTGTATATATTTGTATCGTTATTCTTCATCTTATATTTTAAGCTCCTTGAAGCCAGGGATCACAACTTTCTTATGATTCATAATGGATCCAACCTATTCCAAGAAAGAGAAAAAAGTCTGAAGACATTAAAAAAAAAAAACATTAGTAGCTGAGCAACTGTACTGGCAATTCTTCAACAAAGATAAAAGAAGCACTCTAAAAATATTAATGAAACAAGAAATTTCTTTATCAAAAACTCCATGGCCCAATGGTGTGATGAACAACAAAGCATACAGATTTCCACGGACTGGACAGGGTACACAGAAACAAAGAGTAAAACATCCTCATGCCACACAATGAAGAATTCTCTGGGTAAATTCTTGGCGGTTTTCTTAGCAAAACATTATTTAATATCTATTTACAAAAATAGGACTCCTCTTAATTCTCATTCTTTCACATGTGTTTAAATTTATGGTGACCACTGGAAATATTATTGCAAGTCTACATAAGCTTAAATAAAACATTTTTCAACTATTTTAAGCACAAATTTGGCACCAAAGTCAGATGTATTAAGATGATATTTTTATACTTACAAACACAATTAAGGTAAGACTCACCAACTAATGAAGTAGCTAATGTAGTACTCAGTACTTAGCCAGGTACTGTGCTAAGATCTTCAGAAGCATGATCTCATCCAAGGTACAAAACAGTACAGTACCCTGCTTTACAGAGGTTATTTCCTTTATCTGTGACCTCATAACTGTCGGACCCAGATTCAAATGAATCAATTCTACCTGATTGCAAAGCTGAGTTCTCACTACCAAAAAAAAAAAGAAAAAAAGCTATTTTTCATTAAATGTCAGTCAGACATCGCTCACCTGTAGTACATATGGAATTTTGATTCTTTTTCTTGGTTCCAACAACTGTAAAACATACTTTCTCATTTGGGGCCTGGAATCTTAGTAGGTTGGGAAAAACTTCTGTCAGCATAGAGCTAGAAAGGGCCACAAATATAATTCAAAAGTCCTAGAGGTAGGTGCTTCGGAACCATTAACACCCCTAAGCAAAATTCAGCTTAGTTGTCTCTTTTTTGGGGGGAAGACATCTCTGACGTACCACCTCGTATACCTAAAAATTACTTCAATCATAGCATTAATCATACTGCACCGTCACTGCCTACTTTATCCTTCTCCTCCCCCCACTGCCTTCTGCACTTTTATCTTTGAGCCCTGCATACCCATACACTTTACTTATCATACTGTGACTCCAATGGCTGAAATGGGGATCTGAACTGGGTAATTCTTGTATCAAGGGATAAATTGGGCCCACTAGATTCTGATCCTTCATTCTAGATCAGAAACTTGCTTCAACATCAAAAAGTGAAGTCTGGAAGAGCTTCGAGGTGCAGTCCTTCTTTGCTGAGGTACTGGGACAGTGGCTGAGAGTTTTAATCTGGGTTCTGCCATGAACTTCCTGAGTGATCATGGGCAAGGTTACCCATTTCTCTTTGCTCGGATTTATCAATACACAAAATATATGAAGACATGTTACAGTTACAAAGTAAGAGTTTAATACATGTGAGGTATTGCTTTTCTCTAAACAGAACAAGAAGTTAACTTTTTACATCTCTGGAACTTAGGTCCTTCTATATAATAAGGGTATTTAAATACATTATCTCAAAAAGTCTGACTGCTGTCTTGCTAATCTATAATATATGCTCCAAGTCTAAGAAGACACAGACCGTTAGCATCTTAAGAATCACTTGGCATACAAAAAGAGATGAATAAGCAGAAAACTGAGCAAACATGAACATCAACTGCCAGAATGGTGTGAAATGATAACTCCTTAAAACGGCTTCACTTTCACGAGCTATAAATCATAACAGCACCTTTGCAAAATACTCTAAAAGAAGAACATATGAATAGCTTATAGTAATAGGCTCTATCTAAAATGAACATTTATAAAAATTCTAACAGTGGTTTTTACATTTTGCCTTTCTAATATCCCGAAACAATTTTATTTTCCAAATGTTTTGATGAACTAACTTTAGAAAAATACGGATATTTTACAATACTGAATTAGGCAGAGTAAAAAGATAGGTGGTTGCTAGGAACAACGAGAGAGGGAAGGAGGAAGGATGGACAGGTAGAGCACAGGGGATTTTTAGGACAGTAAAACTACTCCATATGACACTTCATTGGTGGGCAGATGCTGTATATTTGTCAAAACCCATAGAATGTATATAGCTCATCAATGTAACAAGGTTAACACACTAATGCAAAATACCAATAACAGGAGAAAGGAAAGGAAAAGGTACATGTGCACTTTCTGTACTTTCCACTCATTCTTCTATAAACCTAAAACAGCTAAAAACATAACAAAGTGTGTTAATTAACAACAACAGCAACAAAATGTTGGAAACAGAGAATGGTGATGGTTACATAACACTGGCAATATAATTAATGCCACCCAAACTATACATTTAAAAATGTGGTTTATATACACAATGGAATACTACGCGGCAATGAGAAAGAATGAAATATGGCCTTTTGTAGCAAGGTGGATGGAACTGGAGAGTGTGATGCTAAGTGAAATAAGCCATACAGAGAAAGACAGATACCGTATGTTTTCACTCTTATGTGGATCCTGAGAAACTTAACAGAAACCCATGGGGGAGGGGAAGGGAAAAAAAAAAAAAAAAGAGGTTAGAGTGGGATAGAGCCAAAGCATAAGAGACTCTTAAAAACTGAGAACAAACTGAGGGCTGATGGGGGGTGGGAGGGAAGGGAGGGTGGGTGATGGGTATTGAGGAGGGCACCTTTTGGGATGAGCACTGGGTGTTGTATGGAAACCAATTTGACAATTAATTTCATATATTAAAAAAATGGTTAAAATGGCAAATTTTATGTTATACATATATATTTTACTATAATAAAAAGGGTCATAGACACTCCTTGTTTTAGAAGAAAATAATTACGTGATTCTAGAAAGAAAAAAGACTGGTAATGAACCAATCCAATGTAGAAATCAATGAAAATCTTCGGGGGAGGGGGGAATTTTCACTAAGTAATACTCCATTGTAACAAGGTATTTAATTTTATTTTCAAATGCTTTCATGTTAACAAAAACAGTATCTTGAGAGACGTCTCGTTTTGGCAAGATGGAAAGCCTCATAGCTCCCAGGCCGTTTTCTCTCACAGCTAAAAAACCCTAGATATAACACAACAGAGAAGCATAGGAAGTTTCTGAAAGAAGGCTGGAGACCTAGGGAACTCACAACTTGAGACACAGCATGACAGCCAGTGCCATTGCTTCCCACATATGCCAGACAGGGTACTGCAGAAGACTCTATGTGGAACGACCATCAGGCAGAGACCAAGAAAAGCTCCAAGAAAACCCTGTGCCCTGCTAATGAAGGGCAAGGAAAAGAGTGAAACAGAAAACATTTTTGGCAATACTCACCCTACTCCAGCGTATCATCAGTGGAAAAACCTCCCTCTCCTCTTCAAGCGGGCCAAACGAGGAGTTACATTTCTACCCCAAAATCCCCACCTTACCTCACCCCTGCACACACATAAACAGATAACCCAATTCACCCACAGGTAGCAAATGAGGCAGCCTGGAGGTTGATCTTCCACTCCCCACCAGGGAGAACCAGCAGGTGATCCAACTCCTCTGATGGGATACTGTCAGTGAGCAAAAGGAGGAGATCATCTTCCATTACCCTTTGCTGCTCATTCTCCTCAGCTGCCTTTCCCCCAACAGAGTAGCATCTGCAGCCTACATACAGCAAAAAGTTGAGCCTCCACCCCTACTCGACAGTAATAACATTTACTAAGAAGGCAATCTGAAGCAGAGATACTCAGCACTCATGCAAAATCAATGAGCTCGACCAAGGCAGTAGAAGTGGGAATCAGCCCCCACTCTATCCCCCTTTCTTTAGCATCCCTAAGGCCAAGTGGGGACCTGAATCTCCACACCTACAGAGCAATGCCAGGCAGAGGTAATCGATACTCCCAATGCCCCACACTCCTGGTGTCAGCAGGGCCCAGGGGGAGGCAGAGTACCAAACTTACTCTGCCTTAATGATGCCAAGGGAGGTAGTGTGATACAGAGCAAGATGTCACTCTACTCCCATTATCATTCCCCTGGTAGCAGCAGGCTCAGCATGAAGCTGAAATTACAACCCAAATCCCCCAAGAGAGGATGGGGGATATCCAACCTTTCCACCTACATCAAGGCAGTAGGAGTCACTGTGCTACTTTTGCTGTACTAGTCCTAGCGTATTGTTGAAGGTGGAGAGGGGCCTAGTGGGTATCTGAGCCTACACACCCAGCCCTCTATACTTCAACAGGGGTAGAGGCGGCTAGCTGATTAAAAAAAAACAATCTTTAGAAGGATCTAGAGTCTCATAATATCCAGAACACAATAAAAAAACAAAACAGATAAACAAAACACTACTATACCAAGAACCAGGAAAGCACAACATTAGTGAGAAACAACCACCACTAAATGTCAAACCCAAGATGAATGAAATGCTTGAATTGTCCAATAAGGATTTTAAAGCATCTATCATACATGCTTCCACCGGCTATTAAAAATCTTTTAAAAACAAATCAGTATGTCTTAAAATAACCAAGCAGAAATTATAGAACTGAAAAATATAATAACCAAAATAAACTCACTAGATGGACTCAATGCTTGAGTGAAAATGATAGAAGAAATCTTCAGACCTAGATGGCTCCACAGAAGATTTCTACCAAACATGTACTACAGAATGAACACTAATTTTATACAATCGATTCCAGCAAATTGAAGAAAAGAAAAAACTTGCCAACTGATTTTATGACTAGTGTTACTCTGATACCAAAACAAAGAATAGTACAAGGAGACCAGAGCGTAACAAAATGAAAACACACTACAAAAAAGGGGGAAACTACAGACCAATATCTCTCATAAATATAGATGCAAAAATTCACATTAAGATATTAGCCATAAATACAGAAAATTATACACAATGACCAGGGGAATTAATTCCATGTAAACAAGGCTGGTTCAATACTTGTAAATATAATCCAATATATCAATGAACTACAGAAGAGAAATCATATGATCATGTAATGTGATACAGTCAAAGAATCAGACATAATCCAACATCATTTCATGACAACAACTGTGAGCAAATTCTTTCCTCCTAAGATCGGGAACAGGGCAAAGATGTCTACTCTCACCACTCCTATTCAACACGGTACTAAAAGTTCTGGCCACTGCAAAAAAACACAAAAAATAAAGAAAAGAAATACAAACAGGAAAGGGTTAAATTAAAGTATCCCTTTTTACAGATAAGTGATTCTCTATGTAGAAAATCCCAAGAAATCTACCAAAAATCCCCTCCCAGAACTATTCAGTCAGTAGTTCAGCAAGGTCACAGAATACAAAATGAACACACAAAGGGCACCTGGGTGACTGATTCAGTTAAGTGTTCAACTCCCAATCTTGGCTCAGGTCATGATCTCTCAGTTCATGAGATCGAGCCCCACACTGGACTCTGCACTGACAGTGTGGCCTGCTTGGAATTCTCTCCCTCCCTCAACCTCTGCCCCTCCCTCATCTGTGCATGCGCGCACTGGGCTCTCTCTCGCTCTCCCTTTCAAAATAAATAAACTTTTAAAAAAATGAACATACAAGAATTAAATTCCTATACACCAACAAGTAATGTGTAGAAATCAAAATTAAAATATTATTTACAATCACACAAAGAAAATGAACTACTTAAGTATAAGGTTTACAAAGCAGGTAAAGATCTATATGCTTAAAATTAGAAAATGCTGATGAAAGAAATCAAAGAATACTCAAATGAAACGGAGAAGCACACATTTTCATGGATTATAAGACTCAACATAGTAAAGGTTTCAGTTCTCCCCATTTGATCTACAGGTTCAATGCAATTTCTATCAAACTCCCACCAATGTTATTTGTAGACATACAAACTAATTCCCAAATTTATTTAGAAAAGAAAATCCCTAGAATAAACAATATTAAAAAATAATAAAGTGGGGGGGGGGTGCACCTGGGTGGCTCAGTCAGTTGAGCATCCAACTCTTGATCTCGGCTCAGGTCATAATCTCATGGTTCTTTAGATGGAGCCCTGTGCTAGGCTCTGTGCTGAAAGTGCATGGCCTGTTTGGGATTCTTCCCCTCTCTCTCTCTCTGCCCTTCCCCCACCTGAGCACTCTCTCTCTCTCTCAAAATAAATAAACTTAAAAAAATAAAATAAAGTGGAAAAAAATCCACCTTGCTGATCTTAAGGTCTACTATATTAATTAAAACAATACGATACTGGCAAGGAAATACACATATCGATCAATGGGAGAGAACATAAACCCAGAAGCATACACACAAAATATGCCTAAAAATTTTTTTGACAAATTTGCAAATGCAATCCAATGGAGGAAGAGTTTTTCCAACAAATAATGCTAGAGTAATTGAGGATCCATTGGCAAAAAAACAAACAAACCTGATACAAAATCTCAAACTTATACAGAAATGAACTCAAAATAGGTAATGGACCTTAATGTAAAACTAAAACTATTAAGCATTTAAAAAAATAAATACAGGAGAAGAAACTAGAGCTAGTCAAAGAATTCACAGACTTCACACCAAAAGCATAATCCATAAAAGGAAAAACTGATAAAATGACCTCATTCAACAATTAAATACTTTCTTGTGCAAATGACCCTATTAAGAAGATGAAAAGACAAGCTACAGCCACTGTGGAAGACAGTATGGAGGTTCCTCAAAAAATTAAAAACAGAATTACCTTATAATCCAGCAATCACACTATTGAGTATTTACCCAGTAATAATACAAAATCACTAATACTAAGGGATATATGCATCCCTTATGTTTATTTCAGCATTATTTACAATAGCCAAATTATGGAAGCAATCCCAGTGTCCACTGATAGATGAATGGATAAAGAAGATGTGCAGTGTGTGTGTGTTTGTGTGGTTGTGTGTGTGTGTGTGTGTGTGTGTGTGTGTGTGTGTGTGTTGGAGATATAGCAAATTACTCAGCCGTAAAAAAAAAGAATGAAATTTTGCCATTTGCCCCAACATGGATGGATTTATAGAGTAAAATGATGAGTGAAGAAATCAATCAGAGAAAGACAAATACCATATGATTTCATTCATATGTAGAATTTAAGAAACAAAACAAATGAACAAAGAAAGGGAGAGACAAGCCAAAAATGGACTCTTAACTATAAAGAATAAACTCATGGTTCCCAGAGAGGAGATGGGTGGGGGGAGTGGGTAAAATAGGTGATGGGGATTAAGGAGCACACACTTGTCTTAATGACCACCAAGCAATGGACGGAATTGCTGAATCACTATACTGTCCATGTGAAACTAATAAAACACTATGTTAACTATACTGAAATTAAAATAAAATACAACCATTGTTTTCAAATAAAAAAGAAACAAAATTGATCATGTGATTATCACACGACCAGCAATCCACTTTTCAGCATTTATCTAAGTGAAAATGAAAACTTACAATCACATGCAATAAAATCTGTACAACAATGTTCACTGTAAGTTTATATATAACAGCCCCAAACTAGGAGTATCCCAGATGTTTTTCAACGGATGAATGATTACATTAATTTAGGTAAAGTGAAATATTTCCACAATAAAAAGGAAGAAACTAGAAGAAACTATTGATACATGCAACAACTCAGAAAATTATGGTGAGGGAAAAAGAACAATCATAAAGGTCACATATTGTATGCTTCCATTTATATAAAATTCTTGAGTTGAAAAAATTGTAGAAATGGAAGAGATATTAACATTCACCAGGGTAAGAGGGAGGAGAGACTTGGGTGTGCCTATAAGAGGGTTACTGGAGGAAATTTACGGTAAATGAAAGGTTTTGGACTTTGATCGTATTAATGTCAATATCCTCATTGTGATATTGAACTACAGTTTTGCAAAACATTACTATTTAGACTAAATGGGTAAAGGATCTCTATTATATCTTAAAACTGCATATGACGCTACTATCATCTCAAAATTAAAATTTCCACTATCAGTTTGAAAATAATTAACACCTGAACATGTTTCATTATATTTTTCATCAGCTTCCATAAAGGATATTAATGAAAAAGGAAACTCAGTGTCATTTCAGGTATGGCAGTATTCTTATTATCTTTTTTCACTATGAAAATAAAAACTACAGTTAAACCATCTTTTAAGGGAAAAAGAGTTCCAAAGAGAACCAAAATCATGCCTTTGTGTAAGACTTTAAAGTTTTCCAAGGTCTTGAAACCATATGATCTTTGAAAAGCTTTATAGTAATATTTAAGTCTTAGAATTAAAGAGTATATATTTTAATTCTCATCAAGACAATTAACAGAAAAGTTAATCAAGTTGGCCAACATAGCAAAATAAGTTAGTTGCAAAGTTCAAATTAGATTCAAAGTTCACAAGCAAGTCTATTTCTTCTATTTTTTCTACCATATTAATTTCTAAGTCATAATTCAGATATTACATAGATCCATGAAATACATGTTTCAAGTTTATATTTTGTTAATAGCTAATTTTTAAAAAGTGTTTGATATAAACACTACAGAAAATATATAAGTGCATGCAAATGTGAAAATCTCCAATTATACTTTGAGACTTATTATTTCTTTTAAATACATGCCACTCAAATAGATAATAGCCATTTCTCCTTTAATATGAGGCGCTGATTACAAGAAATCAGATTAATGAAAGTTACCTCAGAAAAAACAGAAAGACTGTAACTTTCAATATACTTATCAATTTAAAAGACATCCTGCCTACAGAAAGTTAAAACACATATACTAGAATCAAGGACATCTGGTATTTCACAAAATCCTGTAATCACAAGACTAAAAAAACTATGCTCTTCTCTACTCCAACTCAACATGAAATCCGTGTCTCCAATAGGTTAAGCCATCTGCCCAAAGACAACCAAAAATCAATTAGAGGGAGCAGGGCAAGATGGTGGAGTAGGAGGGTCCCGAGCTCACCACCTCCCGCAGACATGCCAAGGAAACAAATACATGCAAATGCAAATCTAAAACAACATGAATACTGGAAGAACAAATCTTCTGCAGGTGAAGACATAACAAGAAAACCACATCAAGAAAGGTAGAAAGAGCAGAAATATGGTAGGAAAGTAAACCCCTACTGTGGTAACCAACAAATAATATAGATGTCACAGGCTCAGAGGAGGGAGACGATCAAGCCCCACACCAGGGACTCCCTACCTTGAGAGCAGTCACAATGAGGTGGCTTTGAGAATCAGCTGGGCTTAACTCCAAGAACTTTGAAAATTAGCAAGGCTTACCTCTAGAAGAGATGGAGGGATATAGGAAATAGTCTGTGTTAATAAGAGCTGGCTCTTAATGGGCCAGCTCACTATATCACTTGATAAGAGGTGCAGCACAGAAGCTTCACTTTGAAAACACCTAGTTATACATAGAGATTTTACTGAGCAATTTTAGGGTATGTGCCAGAGAGACAAGGATCTACAGAAACTTTCTACAGGAATGGAAGTATCGGCAGGCACCAATTTTGTTGCCCAGCTGGCAAGAGTTCTAGGGGAGCCAGTTCTGAAGCCTTCCATCTGCCTTGCTAGCACTGCTTCCACCACACCAGTGTTCCCCTGCAGATCCACGCCACCTAACATGCCTGCCCCAGCAGGTGCCCCTCCAAAGCTGTTTCCCCGCATGACCACACGCAGTAAGCTGCCTTAGTAGGAATCAGTGTCCCTCCAGAGTGGCCACCAGTTCCATCACACCTAGTGGCCAGCCCCAGCCAGACAAGTGCCCCTCCAGAGTGATTCCTGGCCCAGGGAGAAAAAGGAGCCAGGCTGCAGCAGTTGCAGCCCCACCTCACAACCAGCACACAAGGGACAAGCCCTACCCACAGCACTCACAGCCAATCACTGTAGACTGTTGGGTTAATGGCCAATTCTGACCAGCAGCACGCAAGTAGCAGTAACGGTCTGGCCAAAACAGGAAGAGTCACCCAGCCCATACAGGTAACACCCCTAGAGCACTTGTTCTGGTGACCAAGAAAGACTAGGCAGCTGGGCACCACAGAATGCCTTCTACATAAAACCACTACTTTCAAAACCAAAAGGCACAAGTGACCATAGTCACATAGCCTGATACATAGTAACACAGAGAGTTGGACACAAGGAGAAGACAGAGGAATAAGTTCCAGATGAAAGAACGAGAAACCTCAGAAAAATAGCCAAATGAAATGCAGATAAACAATCTACCTGATAGAGTTCAAATAAATGGTCATAAAGGTACTCAACTGACATGAGAGAACAGTGCATGAACTCAGTGAGAAGTTCAACATAAAGACAGAAAATACAGATTTTTAAAAAGAGTAAAACAATGTAATAAATAAATGAAAAATACACTAGAGGGAATCAACAGTAGCTTAGAGGATGCAAAAGAACAGGTCAGCAATCTTGAAGACAGGGCATGGAAAGCAACCAAGGTGAACTTCCAAAAGACAAAAAGAATTTAAAACATGCAGACATGTTAAGGGACATCTATGACAACATCAAGAGTAGCAACATTCATGATATGAGTTCCAGGAAAGGAAGAGAGAGAAAGGGGCAGAAAACCTATTTGAAGAATAGCTGAAAACTTCCCTGATTTGGGGAAAGAAACAGACATCCAGATCCAGGATGCAGAGAAAGCCCCAAATAAGATGAACCCAAGGTGATTCACACCAAGAAGTATAAATAATTAAAAACAGTGAAAATTAAAGAATCTTAAAAGCAGCAAGACAAAAGCAAAGAGTAACATACAAGGGAAACACTGGAAGGACATCAGCTGATTTCTAGGCAGCAACTTTGCAATCCAGAGGGAGTGGCACAGAGAATCTACAAAATGGTGAAAGAAAAAAACCTACGACCAAGAATACTCTACCCAGCAAGGCTACCGCTCAGAATTAAAGGATAAATAGTTTCCAAGATCAACAAAAGTGAAAGAAAAGAAGTTTATCACAACTAAATCAATCTTATAAGAAATGTTTAAAGTACCTCTTTAAGTGAGCAGAAAAAAGCCATAAATAGAATTAAGAAAATTAGGAAAGGACAAAACTTTACTGGTAGAAGCAAACATGTAATAAAAGAAGACTATTAAACACTTATAAAGCTAATATGAAGATTTTTAAAAAAGTAGTAAAATCAATTCATACAGTAATTATGAAAATAACAAAATAAAAATATGTGAAATATGACATCACATGCATAAAATGTGGAAGGGGGAATAATGATGTACCACTTTACAAATATGTTTGAAGTTCAGCAAACATCAACTTAATATAAACTTCTATGCACACAGGATGATATATTATGAACCTCATGGTAACCCCAAACCAAAAACCTATAATACATACACAGAAAATAAATAGAAAGGAATCCAAAAATTACATGAAATAAAGTCATCAAATCACAAGGGAGGAGAACAAAAGAAGTAAGAAACAACTTAGTTTTGTTGTACAAAAACAACCAAAAAGCAATTAACAAAGTGACAATAAGTACACACTTACCAATAATTACTTCAAATATAAATAAAATAAATACTCCAACCAAAGGACACAGAGTGATTAGATGGATGAAAACACAAGGTCTATCTATATACTGCCAACAAAGACTCACTTCAGACCTAAAGACACATACAAAACAAAAGTAAAGAGATGAAGAACTATATTCGATAGATATGGAAACCAAAAAAAGTTGCATTAACAATATTTATAAAAGACAAAATAGGCTTTAAAAAAACAAGGTAAAAAGAATCAAAGTAGGACATAACATAATGATAAAGGGATCAATAGAGCAAAGAGACATAATACTTGTAACTACCTATGTACCCTACAGAGAAGCACATGAATATATAAAGCAAATGTTAACACACATAAAGACAGAAATTGACAATAATACAGTAAGAGTAGCGAACTTTACATCAACAGATAGATCTACACAGAAAAGCAATAAGTAAAAAGTGGCTTTAAACAACACATTAGACCAGAAGAAATTACCACAGATGTTCAAACCTTTCCATCCCAAATCAGTAGAATACACATTCTTTCCAACTGCATATAAAACATTTTCTAGGATAAATCACATTAGACCACAAAACAAGTCTCAATGAATTTAAAAAGATTGAAATCATATCAAGTATCTTTTCTGATTTCTAGAAATCAATTACAAGAGAAGTACTGGGGGGAAAAAATCAGAAACGTGAAGACTAATCAACATGGTACTAAAAAACCAATGGGATCATGAAAACAATGAAAGAGAAAATCAAAAAATACCCAGAGACATATGAAAATGAAAACACAATGGTTCAAAACCTTTGGGACACAACAAAAGCAGATCTAAGATAGAAGTTTACAGTAATACAGGTCCACCTCAAGAAAAAACAAACAAAACAAAAATCTCAAGTAAACAGCCAAATTTTATACTGAAAAGAACTAGAACTAGAAGAACAAAGAAAGCTTAAAGTTAGTAGAAGGAAAGAAATAGTAAAGATCAGAGTACAAGCAAATTAAACACAGATTTAAAAATAAAATAGATCAATGAAACTAAGACCTTGTTCTTTGAAAGGATAAACAACACTGATAAACCTTTAACGAGACTCATCAAGGAAAACAGAGAGAGGACTCAAATAAATAAAATCAGAAATGAATATGTAAAAATTACAACTGACACCATGAAAATTCAAAGGATTATGAGATTACTACAAAACATTATATGCCAACAAATTGGAAAACCCAGAAGAAATGGATTAATTACTATAAGCGTACATTCTTCCAAGAACGAATGAGGAAAAAATAGAAAATCTGAACAGACCAATTAATATTAAAAAATTGAATCAGAAATGAAACACTCCCAACAAACAAAACTCCAAGACCAGACAGCTTCACAGGTAAATTCTACAAAAAAATTAAAAATAAAGCTAATACCTATTCTTCTCAAACTATTCCAAAAAGTTGGAGAGGAATAAATGCTTCCAAATTCATTCTATGAGGCCAGAATTATCCTGATATCAAAACTTGACACAGACATTACAAAAAAGAAAATGGCAAATATCCCTAATCAACACAGATGCAAAAATCCTCAACAAAATGTCAGCAAACCAAATTCAAAACTACATTAAAAGGATCGTTCACCACAAACAAGTGAGACTGATTTAAGGGATACAAGGATTGTTCAATGTGATATATCACATTAACAAAATGAAGCATAAAATCGTATGATCATCTCAAGATATGCAGAAAAAGCATCTGACAAAATTCAACATCCATTCATTATAAAAACTATCAACAAATGGTATAAAGGAAGTATACCTCAACATAATAAAGGCCATAAGTGATAAACTCATAGGTAACATCGTACTCAAGCAAAAAGCTGAAATTTTTTTCTCTATGGTAAAGAACAAGAAAAGGATATCCACTCTTGCCACATTCATTCAACATAGCATTGAAAGTCCCAGCCAGAGCAAGCAGTCAAGAAAAACGTATCCAAATTGGTGAGGAAGAAGAAAAACTATCACTATTTACAGATGGCATAATATCATATGTACAAAACCCAAAAACTCTACCTAAAACCTATTGAGAACTGGGGCACCTGGGTGGCTCAGTTGGTCGGGCATCCCACTTTGGCTCAGGTCATGATCTCATGGTTTGTGGGTTTGAGCCCTGCATCAGGCTCTATGCTGACAGCTCAGAGCCTGGAGCCTGCTTCAGAGTCTGTGTCTCCCTCTCTCTCTGCCCTCCCCCATTCATGCTCTGTCTCTCTCTGTCTCTCAAAAATGAATAAATGTTAAAGAAAAATTTTTAATTAAGAAAATAAAACTATTAAGAATTAATAAATGAAATCAGTAAAATTGCAGGATACAAAATCAATAAGCATAAATCTGTTGTGGTTCTATGTACTAATAACAAACTATCAGAAAAAAATTAAAGAAACAAGCCTATTTTCAAATGCATCAAAATAAATTAATTAATTAAATGCCTAGGAATAAATTTAAACAAGGAATAAAAGGCCTGTACTGTGAAAACTGTAAGACACTGATGAAAAAAACTGAAGGCAACACAAATAAATGGAAAGATGCTCCAAGCTTTTGAAATGGGAGAACAAATATTGTTAACATGTCCACACTATGAAAAGCAACCTACAGATTCAATATGATCCCTGTGAAAATGCAAGTAGTATTTTTCACAAAACTAGAATAATCCTCAAATTTGTATGGAACCACAAAAGATCCTGAATAGCCAAAGCAATCTTGAGAAATAAGAACAAATTGCAAGTATCACAAGCCTAGATTCCATATTATAGTAAAAGCTATAGTAATCAAAACAGTATGGTAATGCAAAAAAAAAAAAAAAAAAAAAAAGGACACCTAGATCAATAGAACAGAAGAGAATCCAGAAATAAGCCCTCACCTACATGGTCAAATCAATCTACAACAGAGGAGGGAAGAATATACAATGGGAAAAAGACAGAGTCTCTTTCGTAAATGGTACTGGGAAAACTGGGTAGCTACATGTAAAAAAATTGAAACTGGACGATTTTCTTATACCATACACAATAATAAATTCCGATTAAAACCCTAAATGTAAAACCTGAAACCATAAAACTCCTAAAAGAAAGCACAGGCAGTAAACTCTTGGACATCAGTCTTAGCAATATTTTTCTGGATCTGGCTGCTCAAGCAAAGGCAACAAAAGCAAGAATAAACAACTGGAAATATATCAAATTAAAAAGCTTTGCATAGAGATGAAAACCATCAACAAAGTGAAAGGGCAACCTAAAGAACTGGAAAAGATATTTGAAAATAATATGTCCAATAAAGGATTAGTTTCCAAAATATATAACGAACTCCTGCAACTCAACAGCAAATGGGAAAACCTGAAGAGGCATTTGACCAAAAAAGGCATAAAGACGGCCAATAAATGAAAAGACACTCAACATCACTAATCATTAGGGAAATGCAAACCAAAACCACAATGAGGTATCACCTCATTCTAGTCAGTGGCTAAAATCAAAAAGGCAAGACATAACTGGTGTGGGTGAGGATGTGGACAAAAGGGAACCCTCATGAACTATTGGTGGGAATGTAAATTGGTGCAACCACAGTGGAAAACAGTATGGAGATTTCTCAGAAAATTAAAACATAGAAATATATAATCCAATAATTCCACTACTAGGTATTTACCCCAAAAAACCCGAAAGCACTAATTCAAAAAACTATATGCACCCCTATGTTTATTGTGGCATTGTTTACAATAGCCAAGATATGGCAGCAACCCAAGTGTCAGTCGATAAATGAATGGATAAAGAAGATGTGGTATGTACACACAAAATGGAATATTACTCAAGTATAATAAAAGATGAGATCCTGCCATCCACAGCAACATGAATGGACCTAGAGGGCATTGTGCTAAGTGAAATAAATTAGAGAAAGACAAATACTGTATGTTTTCACTTATATGTGGAATATAAAACAAAACAAAACAAATGACGTTTTTAAATACAGAGAACAATATGGTGGTTACCAAAGGGGAGGTGAGAAGGGGATGGGTGAAGTATATAAAAAGGATTAAGAGATACAAGCTTCCAGTTATAAGATAAATGTCACCGAGATGAAAAGTATACCTTGGGGATATAGTCAATAATATTTCAATAGCATTGTATGGTGACAGATGGTGGCTATTCTTAGTGTGGTGTGAACAGGGAGTATGGTACAGAATTGTCAAATCGATATATTGTACACCTGAAACTAATATATTATGTCAACTACAATTCAATAACAAAATTCTTTTAAAGATGTGTTATATATACAGAATGAAGTATTATCCAGCAATATAAAAGAAAGCTATTTTGCCATTCACAACAACACGGACAGACCTAAAGGGGATTATGCTAAGTGAAATAACTCAGGGAAGGACAAATACCATATGATTTCGCTCATACCTGGAATTTAAAAAACAAAACAAGCGAAAAGAGACTCAAAAATATAGACAGCAAATTCGTGGCCACCAGAGGGGAGGGGGAGGGGGAGGGGGGTGGAAAAATTAGATGAAGGGAACTGATTCTGAGGTACAAATTTCCAGTTATAAAATCAATACTATATTGATTTTATACTGTAATCACTTTGTATGGTGACAGAAGGTAGCTATGCTTACTGTGGTAAGCATTTTATAATGTATATAATTTTCAATTCACTATAGTGTACACCTGAAACTAATATTATATGTCAACTATACTTCAAGTTAAAACAAAGAGGAAAAAATTAAAAATTATGCCCCAAGGGTCTTGGATCCCAGAGTCTAATGGAAAATTTTTGTATGAAACAAATACTTTTGAGAGAACACACGATCTTAAAGTACTTCTAGAATGTATCTGTAGTGACTAAGTTATATTAAATGCCCTAAGATATTTTCTCTTGTGAGTTCTTTTAACAGACTGCGTAGGTCCACACTTCAGTCCAGGCTTGAAGTTTGTTTTTTGTTTTAGTTTTATTTCAACTGTCTTCAACTGGAAGAGTTTTACCCCCACGTTTATTGAAATATAACTGACATATACCATTGGGTAAGTGTAAGTTGTATAAATGTGATTAGATACACTTACATACTGCAAAACTGTTACCACCATTTCATCAACTAAAACCTCCATTTCATACAATTATCACTTTTTTTGTGGTGAGAACACTTAACATTTACTCTCATAGCAACTTACAAATATATAATACTATTAACTATAATCACCACACTATATATTGCCAGAACTTATTCATCTTATAACTGAAATATTACAATTTCTTTCTTAATCTTTTTAAAGTTTATTTATTTATTTTTGAGGGAGAGAGACAGAAAGAGAGGCAGGCAGAGAGAGAATCCCAAGCAGGCTCTGCACTGTCAGAGCAGAGCCAGATGCAGGGCTTGAACTCATGAAATGTGAGATCATGACCTGAGGTGAAATCATGAGTCAGACACTTAACCGACTGTGCCACCCAGGCTCCCCAGAAATGTCACACTGTTTCCAATACTTCCACCCATTTCCCCCTCCCCTCCAGCCCCTGAAAACCACTATTCTAGTCTCTGTTTCAATTAGTTTAGCTGTTTTAATATATACGTATATATTTTTTAATGTTTATTTTTGAGCGAGAAACAGAGTACAAGTGGGGGAGGGGCAGAGAGAGAGGGAGACACGGAATCTGAGCTGTCCGCATAGAGCCCGATGTGGGGCTCGAACCCACAGACCCTGAGATTATGACCTGAGCCGAAGTCAGGCACTTAACTGAGTGAGTCACCCAGATGCCCCAGTGTAGCTGTTTCAGATTCCACACATAAGTGATATATGGTATTTACCTTTATCTGTCTGACTCACTTCACATAGCATACTGCCCTCAACATCAATCCATTTGTCCAAACAACAGGATTAACTTTTTCTCATGGCTGAATACTACTCCATTGCAGTAAAAGGATATTTATATATATGTATGTATATATTGCATATATATACATATAGGTAGACATATATATTTATTACATCTTTATCCATTCACCTATTGACATTTAGGCTTTTACAGTATCCTGGCTATTGTGAATTAACATTGTAATGAACATGAAAGTGCAGACTATTTCTTCAAAATCCTGTTTTCATTTCCTTTGGATATATGCCCAGAAGTGAAACTGCTGGATCATATGATGGTCCTATTTTTAATTTTTTGAGGAACCTCCACAGTTTTTCACTGTGGCTACACCATTCACATTTCCACCGAAGTACACTAGGGTTCTCTTTTCTCTAAAACCTTGCCAACACTGGTTATCTCTTGTTGTTCTCATGATAACCATTCTAACAGGTTTAAGGGGATAACTCACTGTGGTTTCGATTTGAATTTCACTGATGATCAGTGATGCTAAGCATCTTTTTATGTACATACTGGCCACATATTGTCTTCTCTGAAAAGATGTCTATTCATCTCCTCTGCCTATTTTTAAGTGAAATTTTTTTTATGTTCTTGAGCTGTAGAAGTTCTTTATGTATTTTGGATATTAACTCATCATCAAATATGTCATTACCAAATATTTCCTCCCATTCCACAGGTTGCCTTTTCATTTTGTTTCTTTTCATGTGCATGGGCGTTTTAGTCTGATGCAGTCCCATTTGCATAGTTTGCTTTTGTTACCTTTAATTTTGGTGTCAAATCTAAAAAATCATCACCAAGAATGATGTAAAAGAGCTTACCACCTACGTTTTCTTCTAGTTTTATGGTTTCAAATCTCATGTTCTTTAATCCATTTTGAGGTTTTTAATTTTTTTTAATGTTTATTTAATTTTGAGACAGAGAGAGACAGAGCATGAGTGGAGGAGGAGGGGTAGTGAGAGAGGGAGACAAAGAATCCAAAGCAGGCTCCAGGCTCTGAGCTGTCAGCACAGAGCCTGATGTAGGGCTCAAACTCACGAGCTGTGAGATCATGACCTGAGCCAAAGTCGGACGCTTAACCAACTGAGGCACCCAGGGGCTCCACATTTTGAGTTGATTTTAATGTACAGTGTAAGATAAGCGTCCAGTTTCATTCATTTGCATGTAATTATCCAGTTTTCCCAATCCCGTTTATTGAAGAGGCTAACATTACTCCGTTGCATATTCTTGGCCCCCTTCCCGTAAGTTTGCCTCTATTCTGTTCCAATAATCTATGTGTCTGTTTTTTAGGCCAACACCATCCACTGTTTTGATTACCATACTTCTATAGTAGTCTGAATTCAGGAAATGTTATGTCTCCAACTTTGTTCTTCCTTCTCAAGACAGCTTTGGCTACTGAGGCTGTTTTGTGGTTCCATCCAGATTTTGGAATTTGGGGGGGGGGATCCTATTTCTGTAAAGACGGTTACTGGAAATTTGATGGGGATTGTATTGAGTCTGTAGATGGCTTTGGATGCTAGAAAAATTTTCAAATCAGTTCTTCCAAATCAGTGAGAACAGAGTATCTTTCCATTTATTTGTATCTTCTACAATCTGCTTTCATCAAATATCTTATAGTTTTCAGTGTACAGTTCAGCTACTAGAGAGGAAGTAACCTCCCAGGTTAACTCTGTTCCTAGGTAGTTGATTCTCTGCGATGCTCTTCTAAATGGGACGGTTTTCTTAACTTCTTTTGCTGTTTGTTGTTAGTGTACAGACTGCAACTGATTTTTTACATTATTTCGTATCCTCCAACTCTAGTGAACTCAGCGATGTTACAAATTTTCAGGAGGAGTCTTTAGGGTTTTATACATATCATATTGTATTGTATCATACAAAAACAAAGACAATTTTACTACTTCTTTTCTGATTGGGAAGCCTTTTGTTTCTTTTTCTTGCCTAACCGCTCTGGCTAGGAATTCCAGTAGTGTGTATAAAACTATCAAGAGCAAGCATCCTTATCTTCTAATCTTACAGAATAAGCATTCACCATTGAATATGAGGTTAGCTGTGGGCTTGTCATATGTGGAAATCAGTATATTGGGATATGTTTCCACTATACAGAGTTTGTTGGAGTCTTCATCATGCAATGACATAGAATTATGTCAAGAAAATTTTCTGCGTCTGATATGAATGTATGTTTCATTTAAAGTGATGTATTAAGTTGACTAATTTGCAGATGTTGAACCACCCTTGCATCCCTGAAATTAATCCCACTTGATCATAGTATAGGATTCTTTTAATGTTGAATTCCATTTGCTAGTATCTTGTTGTGTTTAAAGTATTTGTTAGATCTGGATTTACTACTGTCATTTTCTTAATTATTTTCTGGTTGTTTTGTAGTTCTTTCATTCCTGTCTTCCTCTCTTCCTTTGCAATTTTAGGACCCCTGCAGTGGTATGCATGGATCTACTTCTCTTTATCTTTTCTGAACCTACTGTAGGTTTCTGCTTGTAGTTACCATAAGGTTTGCATAAAACACAGTTCTAAGAGTATCATTTTAACCTGGTTAACAACTTAATTTCAGATGCATACAAAACCTCTACATTTTTATATCCTCCCTACCACAATTTATGTTTTGATGTCACAATTTACATCTTTTTACTTTGTGTGTTCATTAATAAATTATTATAGTTGTACTTATTTTTAATACGGTCTTATCACCACCATTATATTAGAATAGTCTGAATTAAACTATATATTTACCTCTACCAGAAAGTTTTACAGTTTCATAAATTCCTATTACTAATTAGCATTCTTTCATTTCAGACTGAAGATCTCCCTTCCAACATTTCTTGTAAGATCAGTTTAGTAATGATAGACTTCTTTGGCTTTTGCTAGTCTGGAAAACTCTACTTCTTCAGCAGTAAAGGACAATTCTGCTGGGGAGATTATTCTTGGTTGCCAGTTTTTTCTTCTAGCACTTTGAATACATTTTACCACTTTCTTTGGGGCTGCAAACTTTCTACTGAAAAAATCTACTCATAGTCTTACCAGGGCTCCCTTATACATAACAAGTTTTTGGGTTTTTTTGTTGGTTTTTTTGTTTTTGTTTTGGTCTTTTTTTTTTTTTTTTTTTTTTGGTTTTGGTTTTTGTTTTCCCTCTTGCTGCTTTTAAGATTCTCTCATCTTTAACTTTTGACAAGTTAATTATGTGTGTCAGGATGAGCCTCTTTATATTTACCTTCTTTGGTATTCCTTATGCTTTTGGATCTAGATTTCTATTATTTTTACTTTGAGCAGGCTAGGTTTTCAGCCATTATTTCTTAGAATACCCTTCTACCCCTTTCTTTCACTGTTCTTCTTCTGGGATCCTACAATGTATATATTGCTGTTTCAGAGGATTCCGTAAGTCTCTGAAACCAATTTTATTGTTTTCAAATCTTTTTTACCTTTTTGCTCCTCTCATTGGATGAATTCCACTGCCTTGTCTTAAACTTTACCTCAGTACTGAACCTAGCTACATAACCACAAGATTGGGTGTATGTGTGGGGGGAGCAGGTACAGGGTGTGCGTTTCTGAGCCTGTTAAGAATTCATTTGTTGCTACAGTTCTTTGGGACCCCTGAATACACGCCACATTGGATATCAGATCCAGGCAATCTAGAGGCACATACTCTGGCATCATTGGCAATAGCTTGAGTGCCAAATGGGTCTATAAGATCCTTCTAGAAAGATATCAGTGACTTGGAGCAGGCTACAGAGCAAGGGCAGGGGAGGTATCTGCTGGCCACCTTGTTCCCTGTGGATGATCACAGCCAGCCTTTGGATGAGTGCCATTTCAACATGCGTATTTTCTCATTTATCCAAAGTACAAGGGTTTACATAGCTAGTTTTTCTAGATTTCTTTCAGAGGTAATTGCTCTGTGTGTAGCTGTATATTCAGTGTGTCTGTGGGAGGGAAGTATTTCAGTAGGCTCCTGTGTTGCCATTTTTTGTAGTCACTGTACAGACTTTTCTTTTCAAATGAAAGATTTAAATCTGTAGTCACAGCAGTTTCAGAAATAGGGAATCACCAAGTTCTAAAACAGAATGAGCCTAAAATGGTAGGCTATTTAAAATAAATATTCACACATACATCAAGGCAAAAATGTAAAGATATTTGCTCATCGCAAAATCTACCTTCTCAATGATAACTTGGTCTAAGTCAGGATCCAGCAAGGCAATGGGAGAGGCCATTACAAGGGTCCAGCATTCATCTCTCAGCTGCTGGAGGATGACACTTTTGGAAAATCTCCTCAGGATTCTAATGCCAACTTCACCACCTCCCAAGGTGAGTCTTTCATTTAATACGACATACAGCTTTTACTTATAAGCAGAGAGCAATTCGCATATGAACAAAGAAAAAAACATCCTCTGTAAGACTATACTATTGTTGTCAATTAAATACACTTTGAAAGAAAAGCATAAAAAGAGTAATTAAAACTTTTCTAAAAAAGTTGAATTAACTGATTTCTTTTAGCAAGCCTCCTACATATAACAAATGCAAAGGTAACTTGACATGGAACATAAAAATAAAAGGAGCAGAAAAGATTAGGTTAGAAAGTAGGTACATCTACCCATTTATTTTATAATCAATAAAAATTATGGTCCAGAAGTTATGATTTCAAAGTCACCAACCAATTATAAAAAAGCTAGAAAGAAATTCCCAGATCTACTGTTAAAGATTTCTGTTCTTTAAGCTACATCAAGCTTTGTCCCCCTGGTAAAAAGTGAGAAAATATAACATCTACATAAAACCCATTTTCTACTACTTACAGAAATATTTTGCAAAGAGGAGTATAACTGAACATATACTTTTTTAGATAATTTGCATCGGATAACAGAAAAGCTACACTGTCATGTGACTTCCTATCAAAAAGGCAAGAGTAACTTCTAGACTGAAGAAAAGCACATATATGTTATTCAAATATGAAACTCTTACAAAAGTAAGAGAAGGAAGGGCATCAATGTGTTTTGAGATCCTATCATGTGCCAGTCATGAAACTCAGTAGTTGAAAAGTATCACCTTCTTTGTATTAACATAAAAAGCCTGTAATGAAAATGTTAAATCATTTTGGTTCCAATCTGGTTCAATCATTAACTAGTTCTGTGACCTTGCACAAAGCATTTAACTGCTTCATGTAATAATGTCCTCACTTATATAATGAAATGTAATACTATCATACCTCACAGGATTATTATAAAAATTAATTGGATTCATATAAAGTATTTAGGATATACCTTCATACATGGAAATATTTAATAACTGTCAATAAAATGACAATTCTTAACTATTTTCTTCAATTTATAGATGAGGAAACCAAGGGTCAAGAAAAGCAACTTGTCCACAGTCATACAAAGCATAAACAACAAGATGTAAAACCAAATATATCTGACACCAAAGTCCTTGTTCTATCCACAAAGTAACCACCCAGGAAACACTTGTGACATTCTAAACCAAAAGACTGAAAAAAAGCAAGCTTTGTAAAAGGGTTTCTTAAATAAATATTGTGTGTGTGTGAGTATTTAAAAGCTAACCAAAAATGTAGTTTTACTGTACTGTAATTCTTTGAGTATTTGATATTCAATGTATGATTAAGTTATTTTTATGTTTATATATTTCTGAGAGAGAGAGAGAGAGAGAGAGAGAGACAGACAGAGCACGAGTGGGGGAGGAGCAGAGAGAGAGGGAGACACAGAATCGGAAGCAGGCTCCAGGCTCTGAGCTGTCAGCACAGAGCCCGGCACAGGGCTCGAACTCCGGATCCATTAGATCATGACCTGAGTCGAAGTCAGATGCTTAAGCGACTGAGCCACCCAGGTGCCCCTAGGCTTTATTAACCAGAATATTTAATGTCTTGGGGCGCCTGGGTGGCTCTGCCAGTTGAGCGTCTGACTTCGGCTCAGGTCATGATCTCACAGTCCATGAGTTCGAGCCCCACGTCGGGCTCTGTGCTGACAGCTCAGAGCCTGGAGCCTGCTTCAGATTCTGTGTCTCCCTCTCTCTCTGACCCTCCCCCGTTCATGCTCTGTCTCTCTCTGTCTCAAAAAATAAAATAGAAACATTTAAAAACATTAAAAAAAAAAGAATATTTACTGTCTTTATCTTACCAGATAATGGGTCCATAAGACACAAAATATGTACACAATATGTAAGGTTGGATACTGGATGCCAAAGAGAACAGTTAGATGAGTAAGATACACCACAGCACCTTCCAATATATTAAAGCAAAATACATGCAAATGTAATCACAATAAAATATGGCTTAGTACCATAACATTAACATGTTCACTCAGTGAACAGGGAAGAACAAAAGACTTCATATGACATGGAGGCAAACAAAGGAACTACATCACATATTTTAGAGATAAGCAAACATCAGCCTAAGAAGCTTTACGATTTATCCAAACTCCTAAGTTCAATGAATGAAGAATTATTTACGAGCTAGACAATTGTCTAGGGCCTTAGCAACAAAACAAAGAACAAAGCAGTGGCCCTGTACTCTTAGCTTACATTCTAACGAAGAAAACAAACAAAACATAGTGGAAAACAAATAAATGTATAATTATAGGCAAGAATAAGGGCAATGAAGTAAAACACAACAGAGTAAAGATGAGAATAAAGGGAGGATAAGTAAGGTGATAGCAAGGGTAGTAATCTCAGAATGGTTAATAATTAGAGATACCTGAGTAAAAGAAGGCAAATGTTGGAAGCCGTGGGATAGGAAGAAAACTCCAGAAGGAATCAGCAAGTGCAAAGGCCCTTTAAAGAAGTATGCTAGACGTATTTGAAGATCTAAAATCTAACTCTCTTCCATTCTGGTTCAGACATCTTTTCACTGTAGCATACTATATATTTCAGTGTTTACCACCATTAAACCATGTTACTCATTCTTTTAAATTATTTTTTAATGCTTATTTATTTTTGAGAGACAGAGACAGAGCACAAGTGGGGAAGGGGCGGAGGGAGGAAGACAAAGAATCTGAAGCAAGCTCCAGGCTCTGAGCTGTCAGCACAGAGCCCGACGTGGGGCTCAAACCCACAAACTGTGAGATCATGACCTGAGCCAAAGTCAGATGCTCAACCAACTGAGCCACCCAGGCACCCCAACCATGTTACTCATTCTTATAAGTATTTTGAATTTACCTCACAGCAGTCTTTTTATTCTGGTATCTGGGTGGAAAACTGTTCACTTTATATGAAACCCTCTTTAAGGGAGCTAATATTATTGGCACTTTTTTAGAACATTAAAAAAATAAATGTCAGGGATCATCTTATTTCCCAAACAAATAAAATTATGTTAGCCAAAAGCAAATTTTGTGTGTTAAATACACAGGATGAAAAATAAAATCCTCTAGATAATTACTGTATCACTGAAAGCTCATACACAGTAATTCTGATACCCATTCTCTGCTATAAAATAGTTTGAAATACAGTTTTCCCCATTTCTTTTCTTTAATTTTAAGAAAAAACAATTTTAAAAAGCTGATCAGTTACAAACCATCTTTAACTGTCTCCTATAATTTGAAAATAATGAAGCACATAACGTATATACTGAAAAACTTTATGCAGCAAAAACAAAATATTCAAAGAAAGAGGGTAAGTATATAAGGCAATGCAAAGAATACTAGGTAGAAATATAATCTGCAAGTTTCAAAAGCATAAAACATTTTAAGAAATAATTATAAGACAAAGATATTCCTTTTATTCCTTGCCATTTCATAAATCAGAACTTGGCATTAAAGGTTCAGGGCCTTAAATCAGAAACACAACCTCTGAAATATTAATCTCTAAAATCAAAAATACATTTTTATGTGAATATATTCGAGGTTCATTTCAGTTCAACTAATCCAAGTTTCCAAGGAAACATGGTTCCCTTTTAAAGCAAGCCTCAAAAACGTTCATATGCCAATTCAACTCATTTGGTCATATCTCTAGACAAAACCGTCAGATGGGGTTTGAATACGAGAACTGCAGTGGCTATTTATCAGAAAAGGTAAACTAAGATTTCTGCATCAATCCCCCAGGCTAAGAGACCACCCAAAGACATTTTCACTGGTCAAATCTTATAAAAATCAAAGAGGAAGTCCTCACCACCAAAGAAAACAATACTCTTTCCAGAAGAATTTATTTGTAAGACAAATCAAAACCCTTAAGTTTGAGACCCCTTTTATACACAAGAGCAAAATGGTTTTATTTTGATTGGGAAGCCATTAAGTAGTAACCCTGTTCCTTGATGTCACAAGCTCTATGTAACACAATTGGCCACTTTTAATAAGTAGAGAATTGGAAACATATTTAAAAAGTTATGACAGAAAAATCCCTTTATGTTCATAGTGAAAATTAAACGTTTTAACTTTTTATCTTCCCTTTGGCAGTAGGCCAAGGGAATTTCCCAGGGCATGCAGCTTTAGGGCATCATTTTCTTCACTACTGTTCTACGCCATGGCATTGTAAAACTTGTAATACATGTTCCAAAACAAAAGGTTCCATCATCAAAGATTTGGGGGACCACTTCACTAAACAAATAAGTTTCCTTACTATAAAAATGTGTTTTTAAAGCTTTAATATGCATTGCAAATCTCCAAGTGGTGAGAAAAAACAGTATGAGATATTTCCAAAACACTGTGACTGTCTAAGAAATAAAAATTTAGGGCCTAATAATCTATATACATCTTGAAATATGTTCAGATTCCACGGAATATAGTTTGAGAAATACTATTAGAGGTGCAAACTAAGATGGATAAGGAATTCTATCTAATCAGCCCACAGAAATCAGTGGGTTCAATGCAAAGCAAGACACAACAAAAGCCCTGTACTTTCAAACCTGACATTATAAACTTTTATGAACATTTTTACATATTTAAACTCCCTAAACAGGCCAATTCTTTGTGCTGAAAACTTGGTGAAAAAAATACTCCACTTTTTAACTAGGTAGCAGGAGGCTTTGTGAGTCATTCTCAGTAAATTAGGAGTATACAGGTTGAAAACAGAGATTTGAAAACTTTGTATAGTCTACGAAGGAAGATTTTTTAAATGAATGTTTTAAGGCAATGAAGAAACAGATCACACAATGGATAAAAAACCTTTGCAAAACACGTATCTGATGAAGGACTGCTAAACAAAATATACAAGAAACTCCTAAAATAAGTTTTCAACAGTAAGAAAAACAAGCAAGTCAATTAAAAAAAAAAAAATGGGCAAAACAATCGGAACAGACACTTCACCAAAGACATTCAGCTGGCAAATAAACATACGAAAAGATGCTCTACATCATATCTCAACAAGGAAATGCAAATTAAAACAAGACACCACTACACACCCATTAGAATGGCCAAAATTCAAATTATCTGCCAACACCAAATACTGGTGAGACTGCAGACCAATAAGAATTCTCAATCATTGCTGGTGGGGATGGCAAATGATATGGTCACTTCGGAAAACAGTTTGACACTTTTCTCACAAAACGAAATATACTCCTACCATATGATCTAGCAATCACATTGCTTGTTATTTAACCAATGGGCTGAATGCTTACATACACATAAAAATCTGCACACAAAGGTTTATATAAGCTTTTTTCATAACTGCCAAAACTTAAAAACAACCAAGGTGCTCTTCAATCATAAGTGATTACACAAACTGTGGTACTGCCAGATAATAGAATGTGATTCGACAAGAAAAACACGTGAGCTGCCAAGCCATAAAAAGACACGGAAGAACCTCTGACGCATAGTATTAAGTGAAAAAAGCCAAAGTGAAAAGACTACATACTGTCCAATTCCAACTATATGACATTTTGGAAAACGGTAAGACTATTGAAAACAGTAAAAAGGTCAGTGATTGCCACAGGTTCAGGGGGAGAGAAGGTAAGAAAGAACAAGAGGAGCACAGAAGATTTTTAGGGCAGTGAACCTACTCCGTAAGGTGCCAATATGGTAGATACGTGTCATTATACAACTATCCAAACCCATACAGTTTACAACACCAACAGTGAAGCCCTCATGTACATGAAGAACTTCAGTTAATAATAATGTATCAGTATCACATCATCAATTGTAAATGAAGCAGGAAGATGGAGCAGAACTAAATTTAAAAATTGGGCATTTCAAGAGGAAAAAAGTTATCTACATTCAAATTGTATGAATTCTTTTTATACGGTGAGACCAATTTTAAAATATTTATGTCATCTATTCTAGAAGAAAAGAAGAGAATATTATCTCAGGATTTCCAGTGTCCCTGGCTGAAACAATTCAGGTCATTAAAGTAAAACATATTACTATACTTGGTGTATTAATTTATGTCACCCGATTTTATACCTGTAACATGTCTTTGACATATTTTACTGCAGTTACCTCATATTCATTTATTTTACTGAGTAAACTGATGTCAGTGAGACTGCTATGTTCAAGAGGGTGACCTTAATTCGCAGAAAAGCTACGACACAGAAGTTCCTTATCTCCTACTCCAGTACTCCCAGTCTCTCCATACCTTTAAATTTCTTAGTAATTGACATTCCCAAGGTATTTCTAATAACATTTGCACGCAGTCATTTGAACTCTCAACCAATTTAAATTCTATCAGTCTTCTGATGAAAGGAGAAGTCAAGATTCTGACTCTGGCATTATATAGATCCTGGTTCTGATAGGAAATTTGTGGGAGGAAAATCAGGGTTTAGAACAAATCAATAGAAAATAAAATAATAAAATAAAAGCCACCTCCCACTTATATAACTTTCTATTAAAACAAAACTGAAAAGCAAAAAATCTGGCTAAATATAAGAATTATGTGCTTTGAAATGAGAATGGAGAGTTGAGAATCTATTAATTTGGTTAAAGAATAATTTAAGTGTATTTGATATTTGACTGTTTTTTAAGAGGGGTATATTTAACTATATCTCAAATAAGTCAGTCTAACAATAGTGAATAATTAGGTAATTTTTTTTAGTTTCTTACTTATATAGTTTATTAATGAACTTAAACTCTTCAAGTAAGTGTTCTTAATCTTTGGTCTCAGGAAAGAAATATTTTGCACATTTTACAAGCTTTTATCACACAAAAGAGCAAAACTCACTCAATAATTTGTGACTTAATAGTTCTACTAAAAGCAAAATGGTGAACACTAAAAATGAAAGGCATAATTACCTTAACAAGTTGTTATGACCCACCCACCACATAAATTAGATCTCTACTGCAGAAATGTTAGTGACAACATATGCGGTAAGTCAGAAATAGAAAATTCCATAAGGCTTGAGATTTAAAAGAAATCTTCAGACTTTTAGTATCCTGGAATATAGGCAGATACAAGCAATGTAAACATTTAAGAAAATGTATCCCACCCTCTCATTCTTAAAACTATTATAAAAACATTCTAGATTGATGAGGGTACTTATTGTAGAAACCAGGACAAAAATAATGCTGATAGGATTCCAAAAAAACTGCTCTGATGATGTTTTCAAACACTGCAGATTATGATTCATTAGAGGATATAATCATCCATTTTTAAAAAATGAAATATCATCAGTAGATATGGAAGGGATCTGAAATATGAAAATATATGTTTAGCTAAAAACAAGTGCTACTCTTTGAAAATATTGATTTCAATTCAGAGACATAAGCACCCCAAAACATCACATATATACTTTTATGTATAAATAAACTTAACATTGGTCTCTAATATGGCGGAATGGATAAAATAACAAGATCTATCTATATGCTTCCTACAAGAGACTACTTTAGATGTAAAGACATATAGACTGAAAGCGCAGGGGTGGAAAAAGATGTCCCAGGCAAATGGAAACCAATAGAAAAGCTATACTTCCATCAGACAAAATTGACTTTAAAAAACAAAGAGAGTCATACGAAACAAAGGGTACTACGTAACAATAAAGAGGTCAACCCCACAACAGCATAAACCATTTATAAATTTTTATGCACCCAAACAGAAGCAGCACCTGTATATATAAAGTAACTATTAACAGGCTTCAAGGGAGAAATTGACAGCAATATAATAATAATAGAGAACTTTAAACCCCACATAATTAACAGAAAGATCTTCCAGAAAGCAAATCAGTAAGGAAACATCAACTCTACATGACACATCAGACCAGAAGAACAGATTTATACAGAATACTCCATCCAAAAGCAACAAAATACATATTCTTTTCAAGTGTACATGGAACATTCTCCAGGATAAATCATATGTTAGGACACAAAACAAAGCTTAATAAATTTGAGAGGGCTCAAATATTACCAAACATCATTTCCAACCACAATGGTATAAGACTAGAAATCAATTACATGAAGAAAACTAAAAAAATGTGCAAATATGTGGAGGTTAAATATGCTACTGAAAAAACAGTGGGTCAAAAAAATCATAAAAGAAACTGAAAAAGTATCTTGAAGCAAATGAAAATAGAAATGGAACATATCAAAATTTATGCAATTCAGCAAAAGCAGTCCTAAGAAGGAAGTTCACAGTGATAAATGCCTATATCAAGAAACAAGAAAACTCTCAAATAAACAAGCTAACTTTACAACTCAAGGATCTAGAAAAGAACAAACAAAACTAAAGTTTGTAAGAGGAAGGAAAAAAAACTTTGGAGCAGAAAGAAATAAAGTCTAAAAAGACAATACAAAAGATCAATGCAACTAAGAGAGTTCTTTGAAAAGATATACAAAATTGACAAGCTTTCCTTAGTCCCACCAAGTAAAAAAAAGACTAGACTCAAACAAATAAAATAAAAAATGAAAGAGATGCTACAACTGAAATACAAAGGATTATTAAGAGACTGCTATAAACAATTCTACGACAGCAAATTGGACAATACAAAAGAAATGAGTAAATTCATAGGAACATACATCCTACCAAAACTGAATCATGAAGAACTGGAAAATCTAATCAAACAATATCAAACAATAATCAGTAAGGAGGTTGAATCAGTAATCAAAAACCTCCAAACAAACAAAAATCCCAGATAAGATGGCTTCACTGGTGAATTCTACCAAACATTCCAAGAAGAATTAGTACCAATCTTCCACAAACTCTTCCAAAAAATAAAAGATAATCTTCCAAACTCATCTTACAAGGACAGCATTACCCTAATACCAAAACCAGACAAGGACACTACAAGAAAATTACTGGCCAATATCCCTGACAAACATAGATGCAAAAAACTCAACCAAACAGCAGCCTGTTTAATTCAACAGTACATTAAAAGAATTACACACCATGATCAACTGGGATTTTTTCCAGGGATGTAAGGATGGTTCAACATCTGCAAATCAGTCAATGTGATATACCACAATGACAAAATGAAACATAAAAATCATATGATCATCTCAATAGATGAAGAAAAAGCACTTGATAAAAGTCAACACTGATTTTTGATTAAAAACTCTCACCAAAGCTAGTATGGAGGGAATTACCCCAACATAACGGAAGCCATACAGGATAAGTCCACAGCTAACATCATACTCAACTGTGAAAAGCTGAAAGCTGTTCCTCGAAGATCAGGAACAAGACAAGGATACACACTCTTGCCACTTTTGTTCAATATTGTATTGGGAAGTTTGAGCCAGACCAAGCAGAAATAAAGAAATAAAAATGCATCCAAATTGGAAAGAAAGAAGTAAAACTTCCATAACTGCATATGATTTGTTATGTATAAAAACCCTAAAAAGACTCCATCAAAACACTATTAGAATAAACAAATTCAGTAATGTTGTAGAATACAAAATCAACACACAAAAATCTGTTTTGTTTCTACGCATTAATAATAAAATATCAGAAAGAGAAATTAAGAAAATCAATCTCATTTATAATTGCATCAAAAAAAATAAAACACTGAGGTGCCTGGATGGCTCAGTTGGTTAAGCATCCAATTCTTCATTTCAGCTCAGGTCATGATCTCAGGGTCCTGAGACCACGTGAGCGTGGAGCCTACTTGGGATATTATTTTTCTTTCTCTCTCTCTCTCCCTCAAAATAAATAAATAAACATTTTAGGGGAAAAAAAAAAACACCTAGGAATAAATTTAACCAAGGAGATGAAAGACTTGTAGAAGGAAAACTACAAGACTTTAAGGAAAGAAATTGAAGAAAACACAAATAAACGAAAAGATATTCCAAGCCCAGGGACTGAAAAATATTGTTAAAATTTCCACACTATCCAAAGCAATCTACAGATTCAATGAAATCCCTATCAAAATTGCAATAGCATTTTTCACAGAGAACAAACAATATTAAAATTTGTATGGAATAAAAAAAAAAACAAAAACCTTAAATAGCCAAAGCAACCTTGAGAAAGAAGAACAAAGCTAGAAACATCATGCTTCTTGATTTTAAACTATATTATAAAGCTAAAATAATTAAAACAGTATCATACTGGGATAAAAACATACACATAGATCAGTGGAACACAGTAGAAAGCCCAGAAAGAAACCCATGCATATATGGTAAATGAACTCATGACAAAGGACCAAGAATATACAATGAGGAAAGGCCTTCAATAAATGATGTTAGGCAAACTGGACAGTTATACGCAAAAGAACGAAACTGGACTACCATCTGATACTATACACAAAATTAACTCAAAACAGATTAAACACCTGAACTTAAGATATGAAACCATAAAACTCCTAGATAAAAACAAAGGTGGTAAATTCCATGACATAGGTCTTGGTAATAAATATTTTTTTATCTGACAACAAAAGTAAAAACAACAAAAGCACAAATAAACAAGTGGGACTACATAATGGTATAAATCTTCTGCACACAAAGGAAACCATCAACAAAATGAAAAGGCAACCTTCCAAAAGGGAGAAAATATTTCCAAATCACAGATCTGTTAAAGGGTTAATATCCAAAATATATAAAGAATGTATACACTCAATCGTAAAACCCGCCAAATAATCCAGTTAAAAAATGGACAGAAGATCTGAATAGACATGTATTCAAAGACATACAGATGGCCAACAGGTACATTAAAAATGTTCAGCATTAATCATCAGGTAAATGCAAATCACAACCACAATGTGATATCAGTCAAAATGGCTAGTATCCAAAAGATCAGAAATAACAAATGATGGCAAGGACGTGGAGAAAAGGAAACCTTTCTGCACTGCTGGTGGGAATGTATACTGGTGCAACTACTATGGAAAACAGTATGGAGGTTCCTCCAAAAATAAAAAACAGAAATATGATCCAGCCATTCCATTTCTGGATATTTGTCTGGAAAAAAAAAAAAAAAGAAAGAAAACACTACATCAAAAAAATGTATGTACCCCCATGTTCACTGTAGCATATTTACAATAGCCAAAATATGGAAACAACCTAAGTGCCCACCAATATGCTAATGGATAAAGAATTTATGCTATGTATATACGATGCCATAACAAAGAATGAAGTCTTGCCATTTGCAACAACATGGATGGACCTTGAGAGCTAAATGAAGGAAGTCAAACAAAGACAGACAAATAACATGATCTCTCTTACATGTGGAATCTAAAAAATGCAAGCAAATAGGCCAAAAAACCAAGCTCAAAGATTTAGGGAACACATTGGTGGTTGCCAGAGGCGGAAAGTGGACGGGTGAGAGAAATGGGTGAAAGGGGTCAAAGGGTAATAAGTAAATAAATAAAAAATGCAATGAAATGGTCTTTAATTGAGAAACAGGGGAAATCCTTTGCCAGCCAAAATTCTTATTTCCCAATAAAAGTCTTAATTTACTCTGTAGAGAGACTGCTCTTGTATATATTGCATAGAAAACAATGCAAGCAAAACCCAAATGACTTTTTATAAGCTACTGATGACAACACTACAAAGGGAACTTTTTATTTCAGAAAAAGTATTTCATAAAATAGCATACCTAAAGCAAAATGACAGGGCATTTTTTTTAGAGTACAAATACACTTGAAAGTATCTTATACTTTATAAAGAACAGCAGCAACTGTAACAGCATGGCTGCTGGATTCTTTTCTTTTCACTCTCATCTGTCTCTGTGTCTTTCTAAATACACACACACACACACACACACACACACACACACAGAAAAGTCTACTATCTACCAAGAACCACATTAAGAGGTTAATGTCTAAATTACAATTTAAAAGATCTGCAAATGAGATAAAAATCTCATTGTTTTGTAACAAATAGAAATCAGACTTTTTAATTGAGTAAATACATTCATGGACTTCACATGACCTACATGCACACACACACATTACCCCTGAATATAAAATATATTGTTCGTAAATAGGCCATGACCAGAAAAATTTGAAGTCCTAAATAAAGATGTTTTATAAGGCAGTTCTAAACTTTAAGATGATTCTTTTCATTAAGAAACTTTAGTATTCTTATCAAAGATATCTTAATATTTCAAGATATATCATGAAAAATAAGATTTATAACATCAAATTAAAATGTTAAGACACCGTATCAAATTCATCTTTATATATCCAGGGCCTAGAAAAGAGTAGGAGTTCACTAAATACTTGCTTGTTGAATTAAACTGAATAAGATAATATATTCCTATGAGCTCATAGAAAAGTTCTATCAATAGGTCACAGTAGGTCATAATCGATATGTGGAATTCAATCCAATGACTTTCATATAGAATCTTTCAAGAAAAAAAATTCTTGAAGTGAGCCCTCCTATAGACTAAAAGACCTTGACAAACATCAAAGAAAATTATTTTTAGTCCCTTAAGCTAACATATTGGTTTTAAAATGTTCATTATTTTATCTATATATGGAAAATGTCTTTGTTTAAACAAACTTTAAGCAGATCATCTATCTGTTTCACTTCAGAAATTTAAAATATCAGGTTATGCATAAGGGTTTTCACCTTCCTTTACCAGTTCATGCATGCATTAGAAATTAAGGACCGATTCTTGTTGATTATTTGCACGTCTTTTTACACAGCCTGTTACTTCCCAGATGACATGACCTGACAACCAAAAAGATTCTGTCAAAGTTTACATTTTGTAGTTTATATTACAAATATAACAAACATAACTTATAACTAAATTATTCATGTAAAATGTTTATTTTCTAATGCCTTTATAAGTACATGTAGCAAAACATTTTATTTAAATACAAACACAGCAGTTGTCCACTGCCATCAAAGCTACCATAAACACGTATTTGGTTCTAGAGAAAATACATTGTGGTTGTATGCAACAAAATGAATGCAGTTGCAGTAGAAAGTGAGATTGAATCTGATGAGATTTTTTACTCCAGTGACTTACATCAACCAGATTTAAACTCAATCTCATCCTGAGTAGTATTTATCTAACCTCACTCCGCTTAGTAATTTTTACTCCAAAAGAGGGTGACTACCCATGTAGCAAATGTATGTTTCCAAGATACCAAGTCATAAAAGACATACAGTATTAAAATGTTTAATCTACTGTAAAAGGCCCGTAAATACCACAGTAGTTTCTTTACATTGAAGATTGTGGACCCAGTTCTTGGGAATTTGCAAGTTTGCTGTAATAATTCTTGCATTAAATTTTTGTGTCAATAAAAAATAATGAATCGGCAGCCAAAGGCTCTCTGATTGAGGCAGGATAATGGAGAGTCAGGGAAAGGGAACATGGAATGATGTTAACTTAATATACAAATAATGGCCAAATAATGCCAGGCTACACTAATCACAGATTTCATAATAACTAGAATATAGGAAAGTCACAGGAAATTGAGTTATCACAAGGAAAAAATAGCAATGATGAGAGCTTTCTAACCCATATCCCTTCGAAAAAGCCACCAACTGGGTACAGGTGAATAGATTTTAATCCCCTCAGCCTATGGAGTGGCTGGCTGGGGCAGGATCCCCCTGGCCTGCTATCTCCTGAAAGAAGCATCCTTGTGCTTTTATATCCCACGGTCGACTAAATACTATCATTTTTACTTGTGCCATGATGTGAAAAAAAAAAAAGATTGCAAACCACAGGAAAGACATAACAAACTCTTATACCACAGCAGTCACACTGAGGAAGGGGATTTATTTTCAGGAGTGAAAAGTCTGTCACATTAAATTAAGATCCTTAATTTGACTATTATTGGTATTGTGGATTTGTTTTTAATTTCTAAATTTGTTTTGATTTCATAGTTTCATTAGATTTAAATTAGATTTAAATTCATTAAATATGGAACAAGTTGCTATCTAGATTTTTTTTTTATGTTGGTACATAATTCAGTACTGTCAGTACAAAAATGCCTTAAGTCAAAACTGGGGTCTACAAGGACTTCTTGCCCCCCTTTCAATGGGATCTGTGCAAAACACGAGGTCGAAAAACACTTGGATTAGTGGGTCTGGGGGGAGAGCATTCACTTGAAGCTCAGGTCTACCACATACAAACTTAGTGATCCCGGGTCACTTACCTTCTCGTTAAGCTTCCATTTCCTCATGTGTAAGACAGGGATAATGACAGTTCTTATCCATGGAAGGGTCTTTGTGAGGATTCAAGTCTACAAAGTGATTAAGCCCAGGGCCTGGTATATAGTAACATTTGCAGGTAAGCAAAGAGAGTTGACTCTAGGATGCTAAAAGCCTGTTTCACATCTAACAAAAGCACACTTTTAGTTCCAGTTATTTAATCCATCTTAGATGAAAGATAATGGAAACCTGATTTTATATGTGTGACCATAATCCATCGTTAAAGGTGGCAGGGGGCAGTTATATTGCTTTAGAAGGACTCCTACCATTCTAAAAATACTGTCCCGCAGCTGTTTAAAATTTATTTTTTTAGACCATAGCACCACTGTTTGGTTGTTTCCAATTTCTAAACCACAAATAGTAAAAGTGTACTCAGTCTACTGCAAACATAAATAGCAAATGCACGCTTCAGCACTTTTTAAAGGATATGGAAATTGGCAACAAAAATGCAGTTCATGTTGAAAATTTATGACAGCCCTGCCATATTTCTTCAGAAATACAATCAGGTAAAAATTAGGAAGATCTCTACCAGCTGGGTGGTATTTTTATGTTTTTTTACTTATATTTTCTCTAACTGAAAGACTTTCATTATGCAACTTCTGGCACTTGATAAAATAGAGCAATAGTACCTTTGCTAAAACCACAGTTTCTTTGGTTATGTTTAGCATTACACAAACATCTTTCACCTTAGATATCCTTTTGCATTAGAGTGTTTAATTTTACATTGACTAAAGGGAATTTCTTTTTAGAGAATATTATGCTTTCTGGATATCATTAAGCACAAGAATTGTATTTTCATAACTTCTCAAAAGGTTACGTTTGTGTGCTACAATTATTAGGCATTTGGTTCCATGAAAATATTGTGAAAACCACTGCTAAAAGATGAGAATAGGAAAATGATTCAGGGAAACATGGAGAAGATTGATTTACTGTGATGCTATCAATCGAAAGAGAAAAAGCCCCGTTTTCGAAAATATATAAAAAGGAACAACATGGGTTTAGTATCTCTTCTCTGATGCAGTTTATCTAAAATAACACATCCTCATCTTCTGAGGAGGAGAGAGAAAAGAAAAACATCCTGGTGCAGAGGCTGAGATAAATAATTTTTACTGTGAAACTCCCCAGTGGAGGAAAAAAGCTTTATCATTAGGAAGAATTCTTTAATACTCTGTTTCCCACTGACAGTATTACAATTCCTGCTGGTATATATTTAAACTGGTTTTTAAGTACCACTGCTAGCAATATTGAAAGATTCCTTGTTAATCTGCTGATGCAATCAATACAGTTGTTGAATCAACACTGAGTGAACAAATGATTAAACAAATGTGGAGGAGGAAATGGCATTTGGGTCGTTTCAGATGCTTTTAACGAGCTTCTTAAATGCACGATTCAAAAGTTGATGAACTTTTAGTTCATATTATGTTCTAAATACTTAAATGAATTGAAAAGAGGATAAAACTACCAAAGAATTTTTAATGGCTCCAGCTTTTCCTGGTGGTTCTTCTTTATACGTATTTTTACCAAAGCATGCTTAACTAATAAACAGTTTCAAAAATTCACTGAATTATATGCTTGTTGGACCGGATGAAAAGTATGTAAGTATCTTATACGCTTTTAGGAAGTAGTAAAAATAATATAAGGACGAATTCAGATTAAAATATGCAATGTTAACAAAATTAAAGTAAACTAAATGAAAAAAGACAGAAGTTCTGGGATACCTGCAGAAAATTAACTGGCTATGTTATAATTTTTAGTTTACTAAAAAGAATAAGACAGTCAAGACTATCAAAGTATTATGCTTTGCATTTTTAAGGCCTTGTGTTTTGTAAACAGTGATCTTTTCCCATGTCTTGTAACAGGCACCTGATTTTTGCCAGATAACTGCTTTTCTCTGAATTTACAAACTAGTAAGTGAAGCTCACTGCTAAGCAAAATCTCAAAAAACACCAATTATGTACCACAAACTAAGAAACAAAACCATTTTTCTCATCGACAGTTAGCATCTATTCAAAATGTGAACTTATAGTAATAAAAGCATTCAGATTTAATTTCTTCCTACTTTGAATCCTGTTTAAATAATATAAACTTGATACCACTGTCCTACTGCATTTCTAGAAATTTTCTCAAAATCTCTCAAAGTTCTCAATTTTTCTTTTATCTTATTTGCTGAACAAGGTATCATTTGAAAGGCCCACTGCTTTGAATTGTCCATAATGATACTGAATCATATTTTGCTAAATCATATTTTAAATGATACTTAGCCATATTTTCCTAAAATAAAAAGTAGTCTGATCAATACGAAGCCAGAAACAAAGTAATGCTTTTAAAACAGCTTCTCAAATTAGGAACATATATTCTAGTGATGCAGTTTTCTGATTTGAAATAGGATCACTTTTATAAAATTGAGTGTCGCTTTGTATTCAGTAACAGTAGAAAAAAGAGAATGAAGGTATAAATATCTGTCTCCCTTTGCTATAAATAAGTTCTAAGATGGAAAGAAGAAATAAACATTGGCAGCTTTTGGAACATACAAAGCTTGCAACTTAAAACTAGAAAGTTTCCTCCTAATACTTTAAAATATCTTTTGGTTAAATAAGTACTTTTTAAAAAACAATTAACTATAAAATACTGAGAGAAAAAATATCTAATATATTATGATAATTTGCTGAAATTTTCAAGTGTGAAAACAAATCAAGTTTCAGAATTTGGGAATTGCCACAACAATGAATCAATATGTCATCTACAATAACACTGACATAAAGAATTTCCATTTTGTAAGCTACGAAATAACTTGGATTCTGAATACAATTAGTTTGATTCTAAGTTAATTATAATAGCTGACGTGACTGGGTTTTGACCATGTAAAGAGCTATAACTTTTTAATTCCGCGGATACACAGTCTTTGAGTTACTCTGGGTTGTCACACTACCTGAAATTACAACATCTGGAGCATTAATGTCAGTTATTAAAACAGTTACCTATTCTTTGTAGTAGATACATTAACTTCTAATCCTGCTATTTTAAACTCTGAAATAACATGGGACTAAATCATGTGATGAAGGGTATAGAAAAACCTAACAGAATAGCTACAAACAGACCGATTATAACACTTCATTTCCTGTATTTTCGCTTCCTTTACAAATATTTGTGTTATTTTATAACATTTTAAACTCTTCCAAAAAGAAATAATTACACATCTACTCTCTGTCATCTCCAGAGATATAGGCTCCTTAAAATTAGAAATGCATACAATTTTATATTTTAAAATGTATTAACCCAAATAAGATGCATCTGTTTAAAAAAAATATTTTGAATGTTGCTGTTATGTTGGATTATTCATGGACACAGTTAATGAGTACCTCTAATACAGGGTAAAGTCTATTTTTCCTTGCCAGAAAAAAAAATCAGCTTAAGTGTAAACTATTTTATCATACCATTACAAACTTAAGTTATATGCAAATAATATAACCTGAGACCTACTCTGGTCATCTGAGGAACTACCAATTAAATTATGAATCTTAACAGTTCTACAGCACTTTACATAATTTTATGAACAAAAATATTTTTTGCACGTTTATTCCTTAACCACATGAAATTCATTTCCTGGGCTTCTTGCAGTGAAAAAAGTCACTTGTTTTGGAGCACAGTAGGTATCAAAAATACTTGGTAATCCAATAGACTATTTTTCCCACATTATGGTCAGGCAACAAGCCCCATCGAATACTGAAGATTGACACTTGTAGGTAATTCAATAGTTAGATGATGATTCTTCAGTAGTTTCACAGTGGCACAATTTTTCACATTACTTGAAACCACTGTAAAACCTATAACACATTTTCTGTTTCGCTATGGGTATTTTTTCTATCTTTTACCCTAAAAGGAATATCTTTTATCTGTCTGCAGTACAAAAAGCATTCATAATTCAGAAATGTTTTCCTTTTTTGCAATGCATGACTTTGAACTCAAGATTTTTCAAAGACCAGTTAAACATTATGCTTCTTTAAGACCAAGCCTTATTTATGTGAGTCTGTGGCTTAACTAACAGGAATTTTTCTGTTCCAGGGAAAGTCAGTCAGTTTGTATCTTAAATACCATAATCTAGTTTCAATCCATATAGACATCTGCAAGGGAAGGCACTCAGTCAAATGTTACATCCCCCAGCAACCAAATCATAGACTAAGAATAATTTCTCTACATTACAGACAAGAGAAAACCAAAAAGCAAAATGATGGAAGGAGATAAAATATTTGCAATTTTAAAAATAAGCGAGATCACAGCTATCATGTACACATCATGATGCACATATCGAAATGTTATGTAACATTTATGTAACAGTACATTTCATGTAATGTTTTCTATTCAATTCAAATATTTAATAAACCCCAACATGTGAACACAGGGAGTGCCATTTCCACGGGCCTCCACATAGCAAGCATCTAGATATTTGTTCTCTAATCGTATTATGCCATAAAATATTGTCCATGTAATTACTACGTATATTTTATTGTCTACTTCTAAAAGTTACCATTATTAATGACAAACCACCAATGTTACATAAAAATAAGTATGAATTAATGCACTAATGAAAAATGAACCCATATTCAAAATGTCCAGTAAAAATAGTTAAAGCAGATCCCAATTTGACACATTTTTTTTAACTGACAAACTTTCAAGACTCTAAAATCACATATTGAAGCGCAGCTAGTATAATAATCTCACATACACAGTATGTTAATAGCACTTATTACATGAAAGCTACTATTGGTAAGCACTTTAATTTTTAACTTATTTAATGCTCAAAAGACCTTTTACTTCATTGATGATGAAAATGATGCTCAGAGGGGTTAAGTAACTCACCTAAAGTCACTCAGTCATTAAGCGGTAGACAGTATGGCTCTAAAATCCATGCTCTTATCTACTCTTGTAAGCAGTAAAATATCACTTTTTAAAATTTGAAAAAAATGTGACATGGACTGAAATGATGTAATATGTAAATGATTATTATATGAGCATACATAAATATCTTAAGCCTTATGTACAATTTCTGAATTTGTAACAAATGATCATTCTGTGTCTTATTTGTTATCTTCTACATGCAAATGAACAAATAAAATTGGTGTTTACCTCAAGTTTGAATACTCTTTTGATGTGAATTAAATGGTCACATGTGCACATTTACATATAACTACATGTATACTTCCTTACGAGAACAATGAGAATTTCAATACAAGTGATATTAAAGATCAAACATAAAATATTTTCTGATGATTAGCAACCTATAAAAAATATATTAAACTGCATTTTAATATTTAAGTTTAAATAAGTAATAAGGTATAGTTCATTTCATTTTTAATGTGAACTAAAAGTTACCCTTTTAACTGGCTCAATTATCCTCATTTTAAAAAGCCATGCCCCAAATCACTATGTTGTATGTCTGAAACTAATGTCTGTCAACTACACCACCACAAAAACAAATGAATAAATAACATAAAAAAAAAACTAAGGGCCAGTCTAGAGTTTAATATAAGAATTGGGAAATGTAAATAATCTTCTTCAGCAACTTTCCAAGTTAAAATGTTAAGAACTCACTTCTAATTGCTTAGGTTGCTGTTCAGCCAGGTACGTTTCTTACTTCTTTTCCAGTGAAAGATGTTTGGTTATACATAGGATACATACATTAGTTATACACTAATGGACTGTGATTATCTATAATGAAGGTAAGTTATGCCATATTCCCATTCTGAAAAATAAATGGACATATCAACACACCCTCTGATATTTATACAAACTTTAAAGTACTAGCTAGCTGAGAGTGAACAGAACATACAATCGGGATAATTTCAGACCGTGCATACTCATTCTTCACAGCATTTTTATTATGCAGTATGGAATGGATTATAGTAAATGTATTTCACACATGCTATTTCTTATTCAAAAGGAAATACAGAATAGGATATAAAACAGTTCTAGCCAAATCTTCATTCAAATCCAACATTCATGGACGCCACTGTAATTGAAAGACATTTCCAAACAGATAGCTGTGGACCTCGTTTTCCTTTAAAATAATATGTCTTTCACATCTGTTCCAACTAAAACATTTATGTTCTTAAACTTTACCAAACTGTCATATGCTTAGTCTTTAAAATATTGTAGTTTTATTTTGTTTTACTTAAATTTACAACTAGTTATGCTCATAAAATAGTTTAAATTTTCAAATTATGCTAACATGTTAAAAAAAAAAAAACAGTATAGTTTGCATACCTAATCAGCATGTTACATCAGTTATTTCCAGTTTCTGAAACTTCACTTTTACCTGACCTTCACGCAACTCCTTAAAATGGGATAAAGTATTTTGTCATTTTAAGATTAATGTGAATTCATATGTTAAATTGAATTTTTAATTTTACTTTGAATATATCTCCCAAAATAGTCATTTAAAAAAAATCAGATGTCAAAATAAATACTATTAATTTTCAATATCGTGCTTTGCTTTTGAGCTAGTAAATAATTATAAATTAAAAATAAACATGAACTATTAAAATATGACTTATTATAAAAATATTTGACTTTAACGATGATACTCCTTGAAACTTCTACAAAATTATAAGATTCATATAATCATGAAAGGAGTTAAAAAAACTTTCAGATCCAGAGTATATTAAATATAAAGAGAGGAATAAAGAGGAAAAAAAAGAAGAAAAAAAATTAGTAAAGGCCTCATGCACCTCTTCATGAAATATATTTAAAAAGCAAAAAATCTACAATAACAAAAGTTAAGATTACTATTTAAAATAAATTCAAAAGCATTTATAAAGCTTACTGAAACTTAATTAGAATGGTTTTTGCCAATGATCTTTTGCATAAAGAAGTCCAATATACAGTGCAGGAAGACTGCCTAAATAATTTTATCTATAAGCCTTTCTTAATAGGTAACTTCAAAAATTTTTGTAGACTGTCACCACTCCTCTCATCAAAATCCCTATTTTAAATATCTTTTCCATTCAATTTAGAGTATTTACCTAGAAGAGGCAATTAATGGTTCTCAATCATACAAATACAGTATGCGTAGTAAATATAAAATTCCATTTACTGTACTGAAGAATGAATTAATACAAGAGAGGTGGTATTTGTACTTTTTCCTCTTATTTTTCAGGTGCAAACATTCAAAACATAGAAAGATAGTGTAACATCAATTGGGTACATCCTATAAATGTATATACCTGCATTATAAAAATAGCAAGAGAACAGTTACAAAGCAACATTAAATATAAGACAGTTAAGATATAGATTATACACAAATACCAGTACTATAAAGTTAATATTAACCAAGGATTAGATTACTGGTGGCAGGCTCCAAAAAGGAAGTTTTGTGCCATGATTTTGGAGGAAGGTTTCAGTTGCATTTAAAACACAGAAAGAGGTACATTAAGTCATGCAAGAGATGGTGATGAACAAAGACATTAAGGGGGTCAGAACAGAAAATGACAAGTGAAGGCAACATAAAAACAACTAAAAGGGGACACAGGCCATAAAGTTAATAAATGGCATTTACTTTTATCCAGCTACGGAGTTCAAAATCTGAGGTATCATCTATGATATATTTTCTCTCCCTTACACTCTGTAACTCTACAATCACCAATCACCAATTCCCCTTAATTGAGCCTCCTAAACACATCTGGAATCAGTTTTCATCTCCAGTTCCCTAGTAGCACCCCCCCCCCCGTGTTCAGAGAGTCTCACCTGAACCCCTTTTGTGGTCTCCTAGGTAGGCTCCCTATATCTCTTGGCCCCCATCTCCATTTCACCCTAACGTGAAACCAATTCTCTGCCAGGTTGGTCTGTCTGAAATGTAAATAAGCTCATGTTACCCCTCCCTAAAAACTGTTCCCTTCTCAAAATAAAGCCTAGAATCTTTAACATGGCATGTGTATCTGGCCCTTACTTTTATTTCCAGTTTCACCTTGCATCTCTCCAAACTGATGTGGAGCCTTCTGCCCTGCCCATGAAGAACCTCTCTCAGTTCCACAGATAAAACCTGCTCTCTGTTTTTCTCTCTTCCTCTCCAGGCAAGTTCAACTACAACTTTCCCAAGGAAGTCCTCCTTTGACCATCCCTCTCCTCAAATCCCTCAGACTAGGCTAGGTCTTCTTAGAAACAGCTCAACTGGTTCTTCTCTGTGGCAGCACTTTTACATGTATACTTAACAATTATTTGACAAAATTTTATTATTTTTTAAATAATAGCTTTCTAGTAAAAACTGTAAGTTCCAGAGAGGAAATACTATACCTTTTTTGTATTCTACCATTCCCTAGAACCTAGACAAGAGTCTGGAATAACAAATATTTGCTAACTGCTAAGGCAAAAAGACACAGGAAGATGTCGCCACCCAGGAGACTCACAGGATATAAAAGACTCTCAGGTCACCAAATATTCAGGCTAGGAGAGCACTTATAGATATCTACTTCAGTGGTTCCCGACTATCTTCATCGGAGCCCTTGGAGAACGGACCAGAAAAGCAATGTTGGACCCATCGACTACACACCTCGCCCTTGCCCCAGCCAAATCAACTTCACTTTTATGTGTTTTTATATATTGGGGCTTCACATAACATTTCTTTTGGAAAAAAAAGAAGAAGTTTGAAAACCTCTATGCTGAATAATTTCCAAATCCTGAGCCACAGTCCATCCATTCACATAAGATCCCTTCCTCCTGCTATCATTCCTAACATATCGATAGAAACCACTCTAGTAACCCTGCTAAACCCCCAAATCATCTTAATTTTCTAACTCCTTGACTCCTCCACATCTAATCAGCTCCCAGATTCTGTTCTTCCCTTCTCCCTTCTATCTCCTTTTGCCCATTTCCTCTACTGCCAGGCAAAAACAGACTCAAATCCTTTTCGTTCCTGGAATTACTATAGTAGCTTCTTACGTGGCTTACTTAACTCCAATCTCGCCTTCCTTAATAACACCCATATTGGGACTTTCTCATACAGTACTTTCATTGTATCCATAGTAAAAATCTTTGGTAGATTCCAGTTTCATATCGTAACAAAACCAAATTCCCGTCTCTGGCTTTTAAAATCTTCCTTCTACAACCTGCCCAAACCACCTATTCAACCTATTAAACTTCCTTCTTCTTAGATCACTTTTCTCAAAAGTACATCATAAACATTCAAGCAGGATGCTCTACACCTCTCCTCTCTGCCTATCCAAACCACAGATCCAAAGCTGAATGGCCTAAGTTACCGAGGCATATCAGACATGGTAAAATAGAACTCCATGTCCCGAGTTTGATGAGTTTAAACTGTAAGAATCATCTTCATATGTGCTGCATTCTCTGTCCTTCTTAGGTGCATTAAGTCTTGACATAAACTCCCACAATTACACAACATTAAATTATTGAGGTTATGAAAGACCTTCGATAACAGACAGCCCACAACCTGTACTTTACAGATGAGTAAGTGAAACTCAAAAAAGAAAGCAACTTGTTCAAGATCACACAGCTAAGTTAATGGTAGGCCAGGAACTAGACTACGAGTCTAGCTCACTTCCTCTATCTCTTATAGTCCAGATCTATTCCAACTATCCCGTATTCTAACAATTCTGAGATAGGACTTTAGACTCGGACTGCTAGAGTTTGAGTAAAGGTCACACTGCATCCTTGAAAAACATTTTGATTCTCCATAATACTAATTTTTAGCTACCTGTCTTTCTAGCTCCGCAGAATGTTAAGACTCATTCACTTAACAAGTATTTACAGAGCACCTAACATGACCCAGGAATACAGCGGTGAACAAAACTGACTAAAATATCCACCTCTGTGAAGAATACATGTTAGTAGGGGAAACTGCTAATACATGAATGAATGAATGAATGAATGAATGAATTAATAAGTTAAATATTTACAGTATCAAACAGTGATAGGCTCTTTAGAGAAAAATAAAGTAGGGAAGGGTATACCCCATTGTTTAGTGATCCAGGAGATGAGAAGCAACCAACATCCAAGAGATGAGAAGAAGAGAAGAAAAACTAGAAGACTGAGGCTCTGAAAGGCAAGTGGATCAAGTCTTTTAAGAAGGAAGGTGATCAACTGTGTCAAATGCTATTGACAAATCAAGGAAGATGAGCACTAAGATGACCACTGGATTTAGTAATACAGACGTCACTGGTGACCCTGGGGAAAAGTTTTGGGTGAGTGATGAAAGCACAAATGTGAATGAAGTAAATTCAAGAGATAATGGAAAGATAACTGGAGACAGAGCAGACAACTCTTTTGAGGAGTTCTGCTAAAAAGGAGCAGAGTAATGGGATGGTAAATGGAGAGTGATGTGGGATTAAGATGTTATGGTTGTTGCTGCTGCTGTTAGTTGCTTAACATGGGAGAAATTTGTGCAACTCTGTGTGCTGTTGATCCAGCAGAAATGGAAAACACAAAGAAATTCTTGGTGTAATGTCCTTGAGGAGGTGAGGGGAAGCAGAATCAAATGCATGCGTGTACACATGCGTGTACATAAGAGTACAGATGTTTCATCTATAGTAACAGGAAGTGGGCATAAATAAGGATACAGATCTGGTGATGGATACTTATATGAATTTTCTACTGAATAGTTATATCCTCTAAATGAAATAGGGAGCAAAATCAGCAACTGAGAGTGAGAATAAGGGAGAAGGTGCAGAAGGTTTAAGGAGAAAGAAGAATGTATGAAATGGTTGGCCAACATAATGAAAGAGTGAATGGACTAGAAGAATGAAAGTTTGGAAAGGAGTGAAATTCGAGGGTAGTGGCCATTGTTTAAATTAGAAAAATCAGTACTGTGTTTCTTCAGACACAATGACTTGTGCCTATGCAAGCACAGAGTAGGCAGAAAGTTAATCCAGGGAAGGAGGGAGAGAAGCCAAAGAACTAAGGGGGGAGAAAGGAGAAAGAGAAAGAGAAGCTAAAGAGTTTAGTGTATCTGTATTATGATGATTATAATGAGAAACTATAGACTACAGGTGAGTAAAGGAGGAAAGTGAGAATTCAAGAATAGCAAGAAAATGAAAAAGTGGCCAAATCAATGGATTTTTTGGTTTGGGGACAGTAGAGAGGTGTGATGTAAACAGAAACAATGGTGATGAAGAAGAGTGGGAGTCTTCAAACTGAAATTATAAAATGGTTGCTGGTATTGATAATACGAAGATAAAAATTTAAATCAGTAGCTAAAAGGTCAGGTGAGGGACAAGATGTTTAAGTCCAAAAAGTATCCATTTGTGATCTCAAATTTCTGACCAAATCTTCACACCTCTAATAACACCCTCTAAATCTACATAACCAGGAACTCCATCTGGACCATGTGTTTTTAAAAGTCCCACGCTGGCCCTCTTCTGGCCATGCCCATCCTACTGGGGAAGAAGTCCATGAGAGAGTCCAGAAGACTTGCTTGACCTAAGCCTGCATCCTCTTCTCTAGACTATGTTCCAGGTCCTAGGACTCTTGAATTCTCTGATCCAGTGTCCAAACTCCAGTTTGGAACCTATGTGAACTTCTTCTTCAGGTCCTCCTTCCTGAATACGGACTATACTGCCAGTTTATGCACCCTTAAATCTGAGGGATACCCAGGTGGAGATACAAGGGTGGGTGGAGTTTGAGCATGTGAGCTGGAGTATCCATAGCTGTGCAAGCAAGGATCCGCATGATTGGGAATGAGAACACAGGGGAGTGGGCTAAAATGTGAACTCTTGGCCCAGAACCCACGGATATTTGTTAGATTGACACACCTCAGTCTACTCTGGCTTGTATTCCATTTAAACTATTCCATTCTAATTATTCTCTCCAAAGACACAAACAACCTCCTTTTCCCCCCAGAAAAATGGTATGTATCACGTTTTACTTATTTGATACTTTTGACAACTTCCACTTTGAAAATCTTTCTTCCTAAGATTTTGGGAACCTCTTCTGGTATTATTATTTCCTATTCTCTGGTTACTCCTGCTTCTCTTTCCCCAAATGATCCTCAAATATCAGCATACCTTTGGGGTCTCTCTATTCAGCTACACATTCTCCCAGAGAAAACCATCCAGCCCCACTGCCTCAAGTGCTATCCAAAAATTTAGAACTGGAAATATTACTCTTTGGTCCCTAAATCTTCTTGACCCGTATTTTGACTGACTACTGGTTTCTCAGTTTTGGAAGCCCCAAAATACATCAAATTCCACCTGCCTATGGGACACCTGGGTGGCTCAGTCAGTTAAAGCGTCTGACTCTTGATTTCGGTTCAGGTCATGATCTCACGGTTCCTGGGATCGAGCCCCATGTTGGGCTCTGTGCCGAGCGTGGAGCCTGCTTAGGATTCTTTCTCTGCCTCTCTCTGCCCTTCCTCCCATGTGTGCACTCTAACATTAAAAACAAAAACAACAAATTCCACCTGCCTCCAACAGAAGATACCAACTCACCCGTTAAATCTGCAACTACTTTTCCATTCCTTGCTTGACACTGCCTCCCAAAGCCAAAACTCATTCTAAACCTCTGAGTTCACATTCACACACCAAATCCCATAAATTGCATTTCTTCAGTATGTTTCAAATTTTTGTACTTTTCATCAATCCAACTGATGCCAACTTAGTACAACCCTCGATGTGTCTCACCTGGACTTTTGGATACAGCCTTACAATTAGTCTCCTTGCCTCAAAATCCATATGTAGTTGCCAAAGCAACCATTCTGGAAGCTCACATCTCGAGCGTTCCATTTCCCTAAGTAAAAATCCTTCAATACTCCTTATCACCTGTAACAGTGCTTCCGGACCTTTACGGCCTTTATCTCATTAACAGCTGAAGTCATCAGTACCTCCGCACCACTGTTACTCATTCACATGCTCCAGGGTGGTAGGGCATATTGATTAGGAAGATCTGACCTATAAATGAGGTCTAAATTCTAAGAAGCCATTCCACGTTTGGCCTTTGTGTACTGTACCAGTCTTATTTCTCTCTGCATCTTATAATCCAGTCTCTGTGAAACAATTAGTCATTCTCTCTATATATATCTTCATGCCTTTATACAAGCATTTCCCTCAACCTAGAATACTCTTCTTTATGCTGTTTGCTGGCCAAGTTTGGCAAAACTTCCCTGTCATCTCATATCACTTTTTTTTTTTTTAACACATCTTCCTACCTAATGAAGAACTTCTTAAGGAAAAGGCCATGCTTCATTCTCCAGAATACAAGGATTGTAATTCGACAAATAAGGGGCCCCTGGTGGCTCAGCTGAGCATCTGACTCTTGGGATTTTGGGTCTGGTCATGATCCCAAGGCTGTGGGATGCAGCCCTGCGTCTGGCTCCACAATGACCATGGAGCTTGCTTAAGATTCTCTCTCTCCCTCTGACCCCTTCCCCAGCTCGTGCACTCTCTCTCCAAAATAAAAACAAAAAATTTTAAATTAAACATATTTGATGAATAAACATCAGAATGAAATTCTTGCTTCTCATATTTATTCCATGTAATCACAATACCAGAAAGCATTAATTCATAACATTAGAGAAAAGGGGAATACAGCTACACATATGGAGAATAAAAACCTACCCATATGTATCAATTACTTAACTATACACAGAATTATAACCTCAAAAGACTTTAAAAGACAAAAGGAATAATTATTATCTTATTTTATGACTGGGGAAAGTGAAGCTAAGGAAAGTTAGGTGATTTCACAAGGTCACATATATGAGTAAGTGGATAACATAACAACCTCATTCTCCAATTAAACTACAATTAAATTTAAAATAAAAATGTAATCCAAACTTTCAAGTACCGGGAAATTTAAAAATACAATGCAAAATAAATGTTTCAAAGAAGAAATCATAATAGTTAACAGAAAATATTTAGAACCGGATACTGAAAACTAATATGCCAAATATGATTCTGTTATAATAATACATACATTTGCTCTTCATCCCAGTTACCGGCAAGAAACTCCTAAAATCCATGGAATTTCTGAAGTGACTAGAGAATAAAGGTGTCGTTTGTTATGTGAATGAGATGACAACTGGAAAGCCCCTAGGTAACTTAAGGATAGGGGCTGTTGCCAGGGGAACTAACCACAGGATTAGAGGGCTGGAACTTTCCCACCCACTTGATTCCCCACCTCCGCCAGGTAGGGAAGAGAACCTAGAGATTGAGTGCAATCACCAATAGCTAATGATTTAATCAATCTGGCCCATGTAATGGAGATTCCTTAAAAACCCACAAGGACCAGGTTCAGAGAGCTTCCAGTTTGGCAAAGAAATGGAGATTCGGGGCAAGTGGTGCCCTCAAAGAGCATGGAAGCTGGCACCCCTCCCATATACCTTGTCCTATGTGCCTGGCTGCTCCTGAGTTATAAATTTTTATGATAAACTAGTAACCTAGTGATAAGCAAAATGCTTCTCTGAACTCTGTGAGCCACTCTAGCAAATTAATTGAACTGAAGGCAGGGGACTGGGGGAACCGTCTACAGCTGGTTAGTCAGAACCATGGGTAATGACCTACACTTGCCACTGGCATGTGAAGTGTGTATGTTGGGTGCAAGTCCTGTAGGCCTCAGCCTCTAATCTGTGGTATCTGGTTTGGTGGTGTGGGGAAAAAAAAAATCAAACATCAGAATTGGTGTCAGAATCATATACCCAAACATGTGGGATACAGCTAACGCTCTAAGGGGGAAAAGAAGCATACTTTTTTGATCGATACAAAGTACCAATGAGTTTGGTGTTTAATGTTGCAGAGGTAGGATGAGTCCAAAGAAAGGCAAAGAAATAGTTATAAAAACAATGAAACAGAAAACAGTGGAAGAAAAAAAAAAAAAAAGAGTATCAACAAAGCTAAAAACTACTTCTTTTGTAACAGTTTACCCAAGATGGATCAAGGAAAGAAAGACACAATGGAGGAATGGAAAACACAGCATAACCACAGAGAAAAAATACTATAAATACCTTTACTGAGATAAATTTGAAAAGATGAACTGGATAGTTTCCTAAAAAAAAAAAAAAAAACTTAATAAAATGAATCAAAAAGAAATACTACATCTAAATACAACCATGGCTATTTAAAAAAAAAAAATCCAATTTGTAATTAAAAAAAAATAAACTATCTCACTCCTCTCTACACACACACACACACACACACACACACACACACACACTCACAGACAATTTTACAGTTGAGTTACATAATATCATCTGCCATCAGATAATCTTGACCTAATATTAACGGTTCAAGAGAGGAAATTAGGGGGAAATTACTCTTATCTGGTAAGAACTATAAATGGCTGTTTATAACAGAGACCCAACCAGGGAGACTTGAATACATAAGGGTTTCGGCTGGTTTGCTTTCAGATGAGAGGTAGGTAAATGCCAGTATTGATTTTAATGGGCTATATTAGTTTTCTATTGCTACTGAAACAAATTACCGCAAACTGAGAGGCTTAAGACAATTGTATTATATTATAGCCCCAGAGGTCAGAAGTTTGAAATGGGTTTCACTGGGCTAAAATCAAGATGTCAAGACGACTGCAGTCCTTCTAGAAGCTCAAGTTGCCCTTTACAGATTCTAAAGCTGCCTATGGTACAGTGCTGTGGAAAAACAGTGTATAACAGTTCATCAAAAAATTTAAAACAATTATCACATGACTTGGCAATTCAACTTGTGGGTATATACCCATAATAATTGAAAGCAGGGCCTCAAAGAGGTATGGGTACATCAATGTTCACAGCTGAATTATTTTTAATGACTAAAATGTGGAAGCAACCCAAGTGTCCATCTAAAGATAAACAGATAAACAAAATGTGAAATATATATATACTGGAATATTATTCAGCCTTAAAAAAGAAAGAAATTCTGACATATGCCAGGACATGTACCGACTCTGAACTCATTATGTTAAGTGAAATAAGCCAGTCACAGAAAGACAAATAGTGTTATGACTTGCTTACGTGAAGTCACGTAAAGGAGTCAAAATATATATATAATATATATATATTCCATTTTAGCCATACAAGTGCCATTCTCCCCAATACTGCAAAACAAGTCAGAAAGAGAAAACAATTCTGCTTGCCACACAACTCAATTAGTACATGCCCTAAAGAGAGAAAAGAATCTACCGTTGTTGCAGTATGACTCAGTTCCCTCATGTTTCATTTAGCTTCATTAGAGTAATCTAACCACACTTAATGATTTGAGAATTTATCATTTTTCAAACAACAGGGCCTATAACAACAAGCATTCTGGTATTCACCTGACTCTAAAGTAAACCACTTTATAAAGAATACAACATATGTAACAAAATGGGCTAATATCTGTAACATATAAAAAGCCACTTAATTTAGTATTTAAAAAATCAATGTCTGAAAAGAATAATGAGATGTTTGGAATACACAGAATAATAAATATAAATGGCCAAAATCTTTGAAAATATGTTCAAATTCATTAAGATAAATGTAAATTGAATAAGCTATCATTCTCCATTGGTAATGAGAAAACAGACAGACACAATTGCTGGTAAAACTATTGGAAAACAAATATTCATAGCCATGTTTTAATAAGAATATAAACTAATACATTCATAAAACAATCTGATAATATTAGTTATAAGTTTCAATGACCAATCCTGTTGAAACAGTGGTTTCCACTTTTAGGCATATATCCTATGATAATAAACTGAACAAATTATTAAGAACAAAGAATACATTAAATATTTGCCTAAATATTTAAAAGCTGAAAACAATCTAAATGTCTACCAATAGAGGCTGTCTACAATAAATAAAAGAACTATGCTGATATAAGGATAACAAAAAAAGACTTATATGTATTGACACAGAAAGATATCCACAACATACAATAAGGTTTTAAAAAGGTTTTATGCCTTTATTTTCAGAATAAAAAGTTTTATTCATCTTTCTTATTACAAAGATAATTCCAAACTCATATTGAATACGTGCATAATATAAAAAAGCTTTAAAAAAAAAAAAAGTATCCTGAATCCTTTCAGCAAATAATATTCCCAGGTCACTAGAATTTTTAAAAATCCTACAAAAATTACTCCAAATTCAGAATTAAGATACTAGTATTTATTACAAAGTCACTATCATTTTAACACAAAGATCTGGGTTTTTTTAATGTTTTATTTATTTTTGAGAGAGAGAGAGAGAGAGAGAGAGCGAGCACGCGCACGCAAGTAGGCTAGGGGCAGAGAGAGACGGGGACAGGGGATCCAAAGCGGGCTCTGCACTGACAGCAGAGAGCCTAATGCACGACTTGAACTCATGAACCATGAGATCATGACCTGAGCCGAAGCTGGATGCTCAACCAACGGAGTCACCCAGGCGCCCCAACTCAAAGATCTTTTAAATGCTCATACAGTAATTAATATACTATGGAGACCACTGAAAGCTGGTTCTAAAGAGGATTTTTTTTTCAAAAAAAAATTATTAATTTCATCATTCTCTGAATTATTTTTTAAGTTTTTATTTAAATTCCAGTTAGTTAACCTACAGTGTAATGTTAGTTTCTGGTGTACAATACAATGATTCAACACTTCCTTACAACACCCAGCACTCCTCACAAGCGCACTCCTTATTGCCCATCACCTATTTAACACTCTCCTTGATCTGGCCACGTTCCTTCTGGTAACCATCAGTTTGTTCTGTAGAGTTCAAAGTCTGTTTAAAGAGGATTTATTTCAAAGTCCTAAAATTCATTTAAATTTACATAATTTACTACTCAAAGTTAAAATTCAACACAATTATGTACACAACTATGCTGATACAATAGCATTCAGAAGCCTTTTGAAATTATAAAGCTAGAAAAAAGGAAAAAAAAAGTCAACAGACTGAAAGCAATTAACTCCAGGAAGAGATTATAAACAATAAAGCAATGTATAAATGAACAAGCATAGCTCACAGCTACAGTATCAAAAGATTCAGTGACCACCCAAGTACATAACAGCTCAGAAGGAAGCAATGGGTTTTCTACAACACCTTATGAAACAAATTCATATATCTGACCACACACATTCCCAATCCATGTAGTTACAGAAAGCGGAATAACAGGAAAAATAATATAAAAATGAAGAGAAAGTATAAATTATGCCATATGGAAAAGTGATTTGATTGACAGGGTTCAAAAAAACAATAGTAAAAGCCAATGAAAGGAATTCAACATTACCTGAAAGAAATACAGAAATTTTTGTGTAATGATTAACTTACTCTATTAATTTAAAACACCAAAAATGCACAAGCATTTAAATTTGGGTCATAAGTACTATTTTAAAATAAAGGCTAAATGTTATTCCATTCCAGACATTTGTGAATATGCAGAAAAAACACATTTGTAAGAAGAACATGACTGGTAGTCAATAGTATCTGTTTACGAAACTGAACAGAAGTCAAATGCTTTCATATGAAACTTGAGTATCATCAATTTATATAATCCTAATTTATTTCAAGCTACCAAAATTAATATGTAATTATTTATAAAGTTAACGGCCAATCCCTTCTACAGGTACATTGTCAAAGTAACAGAACTCCAGTTAATCTTAGCACAATTTTTGGCATCTCAACTTGAAAATATTACTTTCTTTCTTTTATCATATGAATCAGTGAAGGATCATTATAGACTAAGTATAAAATGTCTGTGTTACTAAGATACTACCACTAATGTAGAAATCAGCACAGATAAATATACTAATCTGAGGATTAATTACAACTTTGATTTTCCCTTACAATTAAAAAGAAAAAGTATGGCAAACAGATCTTACTTATTGTCATTATTTCAAAGCTAAGTACAGTCTAGTCAGACATGTCGTTACAACATTTTTTTACAGTCTAGAAATATTTGTCTATTCTCACAAAGCACAAAATATTTCATCTGTATAAAATGTTTTTTTAATGTTTTAATATTTCTCGTATCACTAAAATATATAATACCTTTAGTATATAGTACATTTACATTTACTTTACAAACTTAATCTCATGAATAAATGAACTTGTCCCTGAAGACTGGCTAAAGAAACTTTGTCAAAAATAAAAGTAGTGAGAAAAAAAAAAGGAATCTCAGACCACAAGAAAGAAGAAAAGCAGAAATATGGGTACATACAATAACTGTCACTCCCCCAAGTTTTATAAATCATAATTGATAATTAGAACAAATCCACCTGGTAGTAAAGTTAATGATATTTTAAATAGAGAAAGGTAAAACAACCTAAGTAGAAATAAGGCTTCCATATGTCACTTTAAGTGAAAAAAGGCTGAAACCAGTTGATTAAGATAGCTCACATATACATATATTGTAATAATCAGAATAACCACTAAGAGAATTATACAAAGTTATATAACTTACACTCAAAAATACTATAAAAATTCAAAATACAATTCCAGTACCCTACAGGAAAGCAAGTTAAAAAAGAAGAGGAGGAGGAGGGGCGCCTGGGGGGGCTCAGTCAGTTAAGTGTCCACTTCTTGGTGTTGGCTCAGGTCATGATCTCATGGTTCGTGGGATTGAGTCCCGCATCGGGACAGTGTGGAGTCTGCTTAGGATTCACTCTCTCCCCCTCCTTCGCCCCTCCCCCAGTCATGCACATGCTCTCTTCCCCTCTCACTCAAAAGAAATAAACATTAAAATTAAAAAAATGAAATGAAATAGATGAAACTAACAAAACGAAAAATAACATGGGAAACAAGCTGTGGAACATTAACAATTAAATAGAAATTAAAATAGCATGGTTTGGCAGAGCTGATAAAAACACATGAAAGTAATTCTATGAAAACAAAAGTTTGAAAAGGACATAATCAATAAAAAGCAGGAGTGGCTATACTCTTACCAGATAAAGTAGATAATTCAGAACAAAAAAAAATTACTAGAAACAAAGAAAGATATTACACAGTGATAAAAAAGATCAATCCACTAGGAAGATATAACAATGCTACAAACGTTCACACACCAAAACATAAAAGTCTCAAAATATATAAAGCAAAAACAGAGCTGGAAAGAAAAACAGACACTATGCTTCTAAATTTGACAATTTAGAAGAAAAAACTAATTCCTTAAAACCCAAAAATTAACAAAACATAACCAAGATGAAACAGATAATATGCCCTGTAACAAAGAAATTGAATTCAAAAGCTGCTTCACCCTCCAAAAAATATCTGCAGGCCTAATTGGTTTCAATAAAAAGTTCAAGCAAACATAAAAAAAAATTATGTCAATTTTCATAATCTGTCCAAGAAAAAGAAGAGGAGGGAATGAGTCTCATTTTATAAGACTAATATTACACCGATACTAAAACCAGACAAAAATAATACCAACAAAATGTGGATCATTTTTTCCCATAAATACAGACGTAAAAAAGTAAAACAAAAACCCTCATCAAAATATTAGGGAACCAAATCCAATTATGTATGTAAACAATTACACAATATGATCAAGTGGGATTTATTCCAGGTACAAAAAGCTGGTTCAACATTTAAAAGAAATCAATGAAATCCATGTTAACAAGCCAAAGAAGAAAAATAATATGATCATATCAAGTAAGACACAATAAATTTGACAAAATCCAGTATCATTTTATGATGAAAAATTAGGAATAAAAGGAACCTTCTCCAGGATGATAAAGTGTATCTACAAAAAACTTACATTGCACATGAAGATAAAAGACTACATTCTTTTTCCCTAAGATTAGGAACAAGGCCAAGATGTCCAATCTCATCACTCTTATTCAACACACCACTGGATGTTTTGGCTACTGCAATAAAGCAAGAAAAAGGAACAAAAAGACATACAAATTGGTAAGGAAAAAACAAGTGTCCCTATTTGCTGACAATATTATTTTCTACTAGAAAATCCCAAGGAATCTACAAAAAAACCTCCTAGGACTGAGTTCATTAAAATTAGAGGATACAAAGTAAACACACAAGAATAAAAAATCAAGCTATTTCTAAATGGTAAAAGTGAACATGTGGAAATAGAAAGAAATTATCATCACTCCAAAGAAATTTCAATGCTTAAATATAAACTTACAACATGAACCAGACCTGTATTCTGCAAAGTATGAAACATTGATGAACGAAACCAAGGAAGACTCGAATAAATGGAGAGTCAAGTTGTGTTTGTGGACTGAAAGACACAACATAATAAAAATGTCAATTATCTCAAAATCAATCTATCGGTTTAATGCAATACCTATCAAAATCAAAGTAGGTTGTAGACATATGAAATCAAAATGTATATTGTAGCATTTAAATAGATGAAACAATCCTTTAAAAAGAAGAATAAAATTATAGGAAACTAACTCTTCATGATATTAAGGACATACACAGTTACAGTAACGAAGACAGTATGATACTAGTAAATGGAAAAACACATAGATCAATGGGATGTAACAGAGAACCCAGATATCAACACCAGCAAACAGAGCCTGATTACTGACACAGTCACAAACGTAATTCAATACAATGGAAACAGTATAGTCTTTTCAACAAATGGTAATGGAGTATTTAGACCTGATAAGCAAAAACATATACCTGAACATAAACCTCACGCTTTTTTTAAACCTCACACGTTGTATAAAAACTCACTCAAAATGGATCACAAAACTAAATGTAAAACATAAATATTTTCAGAAAAAAACGGAAAATCTTCAGGATCTAGGGCTAGGATTGACACCAAAAGTACAATCCACGAAAGGAAACGTGGATAAATTGGACATCATGAAATTATCTTTTGCTTTATAAAAGACTCTATTTAAGAGGATGAAAAGGCAAGGAACAAAAAAGTATTGAAAACGTATTTGTGAACCACATATCTGACAAAGGATTAGAATGTACATTTATAAAGAACTCTCAAAGCTCAAACAGTAACACAACAAATAATCCGATTAGAAAGGAGCATAAGGCGTGCAGTAGACACTTCACAGAAGAGGGTAGACAGATGGCAAATCAGCACATGAAGAGTGTTCAACACATTAGCCATTAGGGAAACATGAACATAAATAAGACTCACTACACACCTATCGTAATGTCTAAAATACAAACAGTAGCAATACAAAGGCTAGAGAGGGTAGAAAGAAAATAAGTCACTCATACATAGTTGGTGACAATTTAAAACCATATAGACACTCTGGGAAAAGTTTACAAATTTCTTTGAAAAGTAATATGTAATTACCATATGACCTAACAATTATGCAGTTGGGTATTTATTTCAGAGAAATTTAAACTAAAGTGCACATAAAATCCATATACAAATGGTCACAGAGGCCTTATCCACAAGAGCCAAAAACTGAAAAAAGCAGGCGTCCTTCAACAGTGACTATTACACAAACCGTGGTACAGCCACACCATGGAATACTATTCTGCTATAAGAACAACAAATTATTAATATACATGCAACAACTTGAATGACTTGGACAACTTGGAATGACTCTCCATGGAATTACACAGCATGGAAAAGCCAATACCGAAAAGATTACATACTACAGAAATCCACTTAACTTTCCTAAAATGGAAAAATTATAAAAAGAAAAAAGAGACTGGCGCTTGCCAGGAGATAACGATGGGGGTAGGAAACAGGGGACGGGGCTACAAAAAAGCCACGTGAGGAATCATGTGGTAATGGAACTGTTCTGTACCTTGACTATAGTAGTAGATACTTGGAACTACATGTAATATATGTGCACACCCAAGTGAACGTGTCATTTTATACATGTGATAAAAATACAAACAACATGCATACAAACGAATACAAGTAAAATGGTAGAAATCTAAGTAAGATCAATGGATTTCATCGATGTCAATAACCTGATCATGATTGTGTACTACACATTTTTGCGTACTATAGTTTTGTAAGATGTAACCACTGAGAGAAACTTAGTAAAGTATAAACAGCATCTCTCTGTATTATTTTTCACAACTGCATATGAATCTGCAACTATATCAAAATAAAAGGTTTAATTTTAAAGAAACAACAAACCAGAAAAGAGACAATATAGGATTACAGAAGTCCAATAAGATCTGATTCACTAAATTCATATATAACTAACAATTCCAAACAGAATATCATAATCACAGAATTAGAATATCAATTATTTATAGTACTAATTTTTTTCTTAGATAAACCATGCCCTATAAAGCTCCTATAATTTACATTAAATAAATTATTTATAATAATCAAACTTGTTAATTTTATATATCTCAATTTATCTCTCCCTCTTACAATAAAGCTAAGTTCTAAGCGATCTCAAATTCCAGCAAATTCTGAATAAGTGGAGTCTAAATTAACAAGTATTTTAAATGTAACCTTAAAAACACATTTATGGCAATTATTGAACAAATATATCAATATAATCAAAGTTAGAATTCTTTTAAGAACTTACTATAAAGCTCAAAATTCCAAGTTTATTTTAAATTTCTTTTTTTAATGTTTATTTATTTACTTTGAGAGACAGAGACAGAGAGAGAAGGAAAGAGAGAAGAAGACAGAGAATCCCAAGCAGCCTCCAACTGTCAGCACAGAGCCCAATGTGGGGCTTGATCCCATGAACCATTAGATCATGAACTGAGCCAAAATCAAGAGTCATACGCTTAACTGACTGAGCCACCCAGGTGCCCCTTATTTTAAATTTCTTAATCGAAAACATTACTGTAACATTAATTCAAGGATATTAAATTACAAGTTATAATGCTATACATGACATACTTACTGAGATTAAATTACATAAATCATAATAAAATATGCCAAAGTATCTGAATTGAAATGTATTATGTATACATAATAAATTTAGGTTATATAACTGATAATCTAACAAAAGCAAATTTACTGAACCAATTCTGCAAAGAATCAAAAGTGGCGTTTTTTCCATTAGAATTCGTTAACAGAATTAAAAATCGAACATGCTACATCTCCATACACCGGCATACCTCATTTCATTGCAGTAGCTTTATTGCACTTCACACATACTGCATTTTCTACAAACTGAAGATCTGTTGCAAAACTGCATCAAGCACGTCTATTGGCATCATGTTTCTAAAAGCATTTTCTCACTTTGTGTCTCTGTGTCACATTTCGGTAATTCTCACAACATTTCAAACCTCTTCATTATTATTATATTTGTTACGGTGATCTGTGATCAGGGATTACAACTCACTAACAGCTCAGATGATTTTAGTCATATAGTAATAAATAGTTTTTAACAATAAAGTATTTTCTCATTAAGGTATGTATTTTTTTGACATAATGCTATTGCACGTTTAACACCCTACAGTATACCGTAAACATAACTGTTACATGCACAGGGAAAAAAAAATCATTTGCCTCGCTTTGTTGTGCTATTTGCTTTATTGTGCTATTTGCTTTATTGTGGTGGTATGGAACAAAACCACCAGTATCTCCGAGGTACGCCTGGAAAATGGAAACATGTCATCTTAAAATTAATCAACATCATTCTTACCATCCACTGTTTCTGAAGCTTTCCTGTCTCCATTGTGCAGTTTACTGAAAGACGTCGTTACCCATATGTAAGTGCTCCTCCTAAGTAGCATGAAATTCTCTCAATGGGATTATTAAAGGATCTACAGTACTTCACGGTTGAGCAGCACCAACTATGACCTGGTAAAAGAATGTTTCTCTCTGTGTGGTTCTGCCACCACCCACACACAGAGTTTACTATTAAAAAGAGAAAGTACTGGCACTTGACACTGTAGATCATCTTTGTACCAATTAATCTCAAAAAAATTAAACCTCTATAGTATCTATATTATCATCTGGCAAGAAGACACACAGGGATACAACAGGTCATTTAAAACTATACCAAACAGATTTTATATAAGGGCAAAAGAATTTATTTCACTATCATTAACATTACAATAAATTCTGAATGAGGAAACAGCAAATAAACTACTAATAATTAGGTACCATTTAGAACATATACAACTTCCTAGTTATTCTTAAACATTTTTTAACAATCTACACCGTGAGATGGGATTTTTATGTTCTTTACTAACAAGTAAAACAGCTAACCCACTTAATCTACATGTTATGGAATTTCTTATATGCCTTCATTTTCAAGGTTCAGGTTCAACACCAAAGCATACAGACACCGATTATATCATATCGTCAGTATTGACCCCAGCTGTGACCTCTACTAGATTTCTTAACATTTATTAAAATTAAGACTTAAAAATGTTTCTATCTTTACTTCACATGTGGAGAGATTAGCTGGTTGGAATTTACTGCTCTCTTTTCTTCTTCTACCTACCTCTTCCTCATCACTGAGTAGGTGGCTAACTAGTATAATTTTTTTCAACCCTGAAAATGTCTTCAAAGTTTGTCTCAGGCCCTTCATAAAGAATGTGTAATAAAAGTCCTCTTTTTAACAGAAATCACTTTGGAGTTAAAGATAAAATTTCAGTAAATTTCATTCTCATCACACTTAAATTACGTAGGAAAACTTCACTATACCCACCCACATGTCAGACACATTCCCAAAAGACACAGACATACAGCCTCCCCCGCCCCCTACCCAGACCTTTCCCCACAGTTATGGTGGTTTATCAGTAAAACTAAAATACACAACTAAACCATTCCCTATTCTATGTTAACAGGTGACTAGCACGAAGCAAACTGTTTAGCACAATTGGGAAAGGATTATAAAATCATCAAGGATAAAACAATTAACCTAAACACTGTCATCCTTCCAAGATTCCAGTATACCAATGTGATCTTCGGATACGTAAAAGTACGAGATTTACTGAGCACTTACAGGTGCTGTGCCCCTTCCGTGTATTAATTAAATTTATCCTCTCAATAATCCTACATATTATTTCTATAATTTCACAACAGATATAACTAATCCAGCAAATAATGATATCTTTGAGTTGAGTGCATTAAAGCTATAAATTTTGTTTCAGAAAAATATTTCTATGTTAATCTGGCTTTAAATGGTTTTAAATAGTTTCCCGCCACCTTTGGGTATACACTATGAATCTATATTATTTAACAAATATAAACTTGTTTACTCAAATACAGGAAAAAACAAATTGTAAGTCTGCACGATGGCTTAATATGCTGGTAAAACAGGTTTATTACATTTTCAAATTTGTAATTTCTCTAACGACTTTTAGTTTATGAAAAGAATACTGAAAATACTCTCCTTACACTACATCAAGCCTATTTAATTAACCGAAAAGGAAACAGTGAAAGAAAACTGCCATTAAAAATAGAGCAATCTGAGAATGAAGGACAGTTCAACTTTCCCTACCCACAGTTACTCCCAGAAGCCAAAGTTCTTGCATCATAAAAATAGGTTCATACTATTATTACATTTAAAGGGCAATTCAATAATTAAGGAGACAACGATGTCTTTATAGCAGGAGAATGTCTAGAATTTAAATAATTATGAAAAAGAATTTATCCTAGATATCCTATGAAAAAAATTCTCCCTTCAGAAACCCAGTATTTGTAATGTCTTAATTAATCAGATGAATCCCTTAATCCTAGGACGTTTGTGTGTTCACCCCTTCACAACTGTATTTAACTTATTTATTTCAATTTTAGATCTCAGCCTTAAAAATACATAAATGATAATAAAATGAGATAGTGCTCTTAAAAAAATACAATTCAAACATTTACAATTAGCTTTTTCTGCTAGTTTTAGACAGGTTCCAAGCTTCCCTCTCCGCAAAATACTTGTATTTGGGTTTCATTTTCCACTTTATGTTTCAAATGTGAAACTTCTATATAAAGTAAGAAATAGATAACTGAACTGTTGCATTCCCAGAACGCAACAGGTTTTCCAGAGAGATAGGAAGACCCAGAGGGGCGCCTGGGTGGCGCAGTCGGTTAAGCGTCCGGCTTCAGCCAGGTCACGATCTCGCGGTCCGTGAGTTCGAGCCCCGCGTCAGGCTCTGGGCTGATGGCTCGGAGCCTGGAGCCTGTTTCCGATTCTGTGTCTCCCTCTCTCTCTGCCCCTCCCCCGTTCATGCTCTGTCTCTCTCTGTCCCAAAAATAAATAAAAAACGTTGAAAAAAAAAATTTAAAAAAAAAAAAAAAGGAAGACCCAGAGACACTTGACAGCTTTATGCTATGAACAATGAGAGACAAAGGTAGGAAATTTAAAAAGGACACAAATATGGGTACTGGCTACTTCACTGAGCAACTCAACACTAACTATTCCTCACCCTAACATTCTGTCTGCCCAGACAAGTAAGAAAACACACTCAATTTATAAAAATTTATAAAGCACTTAGGGTAATACAGCTCATTTTTTCAGATGGGATGGTGGGAATTGGTGGAAGGGAGACCTATATATATTCCAAAAAAGTAAAAAATCTTTGTTGTTGTTGTTGTTGTTTTCAAAAAAAGAAGGATGGGGAAGAAAAGACTAAAGCAGAATAAAACGTCTATATACTCAAAGTACCTAATAAACTTTGACCACTTGAAAACACACAACAGCGATGCCACGGCAATAGCGCGTATGAAGGAGTAACCTCTACAATTAAATTGTCTTCCAGCTGGCCTTTAAGCGAAATCGTTGTAAGTAAGAAGAGTTGGCGTTCATTATTTTCCGCTTACCTTCTGTGATGGTTCATTTTACGTGCCACCTTGACTGTGCCAGGGAATGCCCAGATATTTGGTTAAACATAATTCTGGATGTTTCTCTGAAGGTGTTGTTAGATAATAAGCAACGCTTAAATCCATAGACTAAAAAAAGCAGATTGCCCTCTACAATGTGGGTAGGCCTCGTGCACCTCACCAGGTGAAGGCCCGAGAGGCCTGCAAGGAATACAGAATGCTCCCACCTGATAGGCTCTGAGTGGTAGATAGGCCCTTCCTGCCTGACAGCCTCCAATCTGAAACCTCAGCTGCTCCTGGTTCTACAGAAGCTTCCAGCCTTACTTGCCAGCCTCCATAATCCCATGAGCCGATTCCTCAGAATAGAACTCTTCATGTGACACACACACACACACACACACACACACACACACACACACACACTATTGCTTCTATTTCTCTGGAGAACCCTAATAAGTCTTCCAAAAACAGCTTCTTTTGGTAGCTTCTTACCAACAGGCTGATTGAGATTATAACACTGTCAAGAGAATAATTTTGCACAAAAGAATTTTATTTACATTAATGAATTAAGCACTCAAAATGTGCTACAATGAATACTAACATTTAACAATTTTTTTAAAAAGAGAGGGGACGCGCCCCGGTGGCTCAGTCTGTTAAGCATCCAACTTTGGCTTAAGTCATGATCTCTCGGTTCGTGGGTTCGAGCCTACGTTGGGCTCTCTGCTGACAGCTCAAAGCCTGGAGCCTGCTTCGGATTCTGGGTCTCCTCTCTCTGCCCCTCCCCTGCTCATGCTCACTCTATCTCAAAAATAAAATAAAAGTTGTGAATTATAAAAGAAAATATGCTATTTTAGGTATTACTGGTTTCATTTTTTAATTATTTTTATTTATTATTCCAATAATCATTTTCACTGAAGTAACTTTTTGAATTAACTTCTTGGGACTCTGTATCAATGCAGCAGCTAAAAGCCTTTAAACTCATTATATTTCCCAGGAGAACTATAAATCAGCTTACACTAAAAGAGCAGTTTTCTGATTTAGCTGGGATTTTCATACTGAGGGGTAATGCTGCCTCCTTAGCATGTAATACACAGAATGAGGTATGAGCCATGCATTCTGCTACATCAAAATACTACAACAAAAATAATATTTGACATGTACTGAGTACTATGTTCCAGAAATAGCATTCTAAATACTTTTATATGTATTATGTCATTTAATCTTTCCCAACAGCCTTCTCACTTACCATCGATAGAATTATCAGCCACATTTTGAATATGAGAAAACGGACGCCCAGTAGCCTCAACTATTCTAAGAACATACAACTAGTAAGTGGCCAAACCTCCACCCAAATCCCAGACAGATGAGAAGTCCACATTGTTCCCCAGTGCTACAGTATAGCAGTAGCTACCCTAAAGGAGAATGGATGACCTTCCCGTAAATCTTTTAGAGGAGTATGGCTGAAACCGTAAATTCCATTCAAAATAGCTTCCCTTTGCTGTGACTCAGATACATTACTAAAAAAAAAAAATTAAATGAACTCAATCTCAAAAGTCTTATTATTAATTCAAAAAAATTGTTGACCAGTCCTTGGAAGATATTCACTACATATGTACCAAATTCTAAATCAGCTCTGATGTTGTAACAAGTATTCTCTTTTTAAAGCTATAAAATCCCCAAACGTCTTCTTTTAAATTGTTACCTATGTATATTAAACTTTTGGATAAAATGCACTCATGAATAAATAATGATCATTCATTCAGTTATTTAAAATTATTTAATCCTTTGGTAAAACACATCAACATTGTTGAAAAAAAACCTTCAATTTCTAATTTTTTACTAGGCTGAATACTTATTTTCAAGGTAAACAACTGTTGAGATTTTTCTTAGGTCTTTGGTGGAAATATAATATTTTATGTTTTCTTTGTTTACCTAATTTAATCACTATTCCTATAGCATTACAATTTAAATTTATCATACTTGAAGACTTTGAAAGTATAAACAAATTATAGCTAGGTATCAAGTTACTACACCTTTATATCCAATTTATAATTTTCCTCAGTTAAATGACGAGTTCTCCAAAGATATTTCTGTTGATTGGAGGCTCCCCTAGGGTACAATGGATTTGTATAAATCGTCTCATGCTCTTAAAACCCCTAGAAATACTTCAACATGATACAAAGCCATTCTTAATAAAAGAGAACAGCCAAATAAGCCAGGCATCATACACAATTTGCCCTAACCTTCCCAATGTGAAAATATCTCCCTTGGGAATTTTTTTCCAGATTTTAAAAAAAGGACACAGAAATTATCTTACATTAGAAGAGAAGAGGAAGCAATTTAAATTAACACAAGGAAGAAAGCCTGTAACAACGATCATCAAAGGTTTTATATGTAATTACAAATAAAATATTTTAAATTGCTCTTAAAGGGATAAAATTATACACACACACACACACACACACACACACAGCTGAAACAGATTTTTCTGAGTCAATAAAGGAATTTTAATGAGCCTATATTTTAAACTGAATAGCTAAAAACTAAAAACTCCTATTTAAAAATATTTATGAATAATTGTGATATCTAAGAAATTTAAATTATTGGTAAAAACACAAATCGTATTACATCCTCTATAAATGTCTTCCTTTCCACCAAAAGTACCAAAAACCAGAATAAATTCTCTTATGAAACCTTGAACGCTCAGGTAGCACTACGGAGAAACAAGTTTCTAGATACTAATCCAAATATTATTAGGGAAAAGGAGTAACTTCTTAGAAATAGTAATTTATTTTTAATTTTTGAGGAACAACCACACCGTTTTCCACAGCAACTGCACCATTTTACATTCCTACCAGCAATGCACAAACATTCTAATTTCTCCACATCCTCGCTGAGGTTTGTTATTTTCTGTTTGGGGGTTTTGTTGTTGTTGTTGTTGTGGTTGTTATTTTTTGGATAATAGCCATCTTCATGGGTATGAAGTGGTACCTTACTATGGTTTTGATTTGCCATTTCTAATGATTAATGATGTTGAGCATCTTTTCATACTCTTATTGATCATTTGTACCTCTTTTTGGAAGAAATGTCTGTTCAAGCCCTCTGCCCATTTTTTAAATGATTGCTTTTTCTCTTTGTTGTTGAGTTGTAGGAATTCTTAATAGAGTCTGGATATTAATTCCTTATCTTATATATGACTTGCAAATATTTTCTTCCACTCTGTGGGGTGACTTTACATTCTTTTGATAGTGTTCCTTGGTGCAGAAAAGTTTCTAAATTTGATAAAGTCCGATTCATCTATTTTTTCTTTTGTTTCCTCTGCTTTTGGGGTCAATATGCAAGAAATCATTGCCAAATTCAATGTTATCAATGTTTTCCCCCTGTTTTCCTCTAAGAGTTTCACAGTTTTAGCTCTTACATTTATGGTGTGTGATCAATGCAAGTGAAATTCTGAAACACAATCATTCACAGGTAGGAAACCATCATTAACTTCCAAACTAATGAACAGTATATTAACCTAAACTATAAAGTGATTTATACTGAAACCCCATTATAATGGACTCTTTTATAGCATAAAGTATTTCATTGTGAGGGCAAGGCTAGAAGAAAGAGATTAAGCTTTCCAACACAAGAAAGATAAGTAAAGTGCAGGCAAGAAAACAGATCACAACAATATTTACCCTTCTCATCAACTATCAATCCCTATAGTACAATGGCTCCAAATCACCTTCCTCTATGGAAGATCCAGAAGCCTGATATTCCCATTGTGACTTTTTCTGATTATAAAGCATGACAACCAAGACAGGGTAAAGTAGATATTCAAGATGTAATACTCAGCAAAAATGTAAACTTTTCTGTTTGAGAAATTTCAAATAATTTTTTCAAAAAGACTAGTTCATCACCAAAGGGAAATATGTTAAAGTGATAAGCTGACATGAAAATATTATCTAAATATTTTTTTCTTATACAAGTCTAAGATCAGAACAGGAAACCTTGCAACTAGGCTAGAATTACCAGTCACATGGTTAATTTTCTCCAAATTATGAAATGCATTTACTCCTAAGAATAAAGAAATAATATTTACTCCTACTGGGATATAAAGATAAAAAGTAAAGTGGATTTAAAATAGGAAAATATGCTACTATTTGCTGTGAAACCCAACACTGAATTTAGATCTCAGCCTCCACCACCACTATCACCATAGAGTTCAGGAAGGAAATATTTACAGTAAAAAGAACAAACAGTCATAAGATGTGGATACTTGCCTAACTCTGTTGTCTACTCATTCTGCTAATTTTTTAAAAAGTAATAAAATGTGATTATCTCAAAAGTCCCCTCCAACTCAAAACACCTGTGATTATTTTAAACTGACAATGAGTAACAACTCCCAGATATGTAAGCCTACACTGTCCAGGGAATAAATGTAGACAATTTGTTTCATTTTATTTCATTCATTCATTCACTCAATCATTCAATAAATACTTAAGGAACTTCTACCACGTGTCATGCACTATTTGAACCACTAGGAATTACAAAGTCTCTGCTCTTGGGAAGCTTACACACTAGTGGAGAAGATAGGAAATAAGTTACTAAATAGCATTCCGTATAATGATAATTGCTATAAAAGAAAATAAAGGGGTATGAGAATAAAGAGTTGTGAGGGAAGGGAAAATGTTTTGGATGCTCTGAGGTAGAAATGTGATTGTTGTGTTTAAGAAATAGCTAAAAAGACAGTGTGGCTAAGACACAGGCAAGACAGGCAGGAAGTAGATCTCAGGGGAAACAGGATCAGCTAATGAAGGATATTGTAAGAAGTTTAATTTTTACGGTGAGTCAAACAGGAAGCCACTAAAATATTTCTGAGTATAGGAATTTAAGAAAAGGTTTATATTTTTTAAATAAAACATGGTTGCTCCTTAGAAAACAGACTAAGGGGGTTAAGTGTATTTTTAACTAACAAATAGGCAGCATTCTCCTAAGAATATTATCAATATTAATTCTTTAAGTCTCATGGCAACTATATATGATAAGTACTACATCCCTATTTTGAGGTGAGGAAACTGGAAACACAGAGATTTAAAAACATGACAAAGATCACACAATTGTAACATTGTAAAACTAGAATTTTAACCCGCATAGTTTGGTTACTTTGTCTATGATCTTAACCACTATCTTCTGTTGAATCTTACAAGAAGTAAATATTGATAAATAGAAACTTCTCAAGTCAGAAAACAGTACCCTGATTTAAGAATATCTTGAAAAATACAGGTGAGAGGATTCGCTGATAAAGTAGGTACGGAATATAAGAGAAAGAAAACAAGAATTATGCTAAGGAGTTTAACATCAAAGTGAGCTGAAAAAAGTGGAAAAGAAGAATGGTTCATTGGTGGAATCACGGATGCTGTTTTAAACTATTAAACATCCAAATGAAGATGTCAAGTAGGAAACCAACCAACATCACAGCCTGAAAATCAGGAATGACGTGTGGACTAAAGACATAAATTTGTCACTAGCATGTCAATGGTAATTAAAGCCAGTTTGAAAGGATGAGATAATCTAAAGAAAGACTATAGACCATTTACTTTGTAAACCGCCTTGATAAAAATTCGAGACAAAGTAAAGACCAGAATAATTATTTCCCTATACAATTAATATGCAAGCCTGAGCTATGCATTTGAAAGTCTAAAGTTCCATTTCTACAACCACACATAGGAATATTTTCAATACAATACATCCTTGTGATTTGTACGCATGTTCCCAGAAAAATTAATTCCACAAAACTTTATGTAATGTACAGAAATGCAAATGAAAGAGGAAAGATACAAAGGCAGACACAGGCTCTGAGCTGGACCTAACGTGATTATTTTAATGGTAATGTAAAGAAACTACAGAGCACCTATTGAAAAAGAAAAAGTTGTGGGTTTCACATGACTTTTATTTGCCACTAAAAACTCATGCCCCCAAATATCTAGATATTATTCATTAATGCTGTTAGCCCTCTGCTACGATTCAAATTGTCAGTGATCAAAACAGTCCTTAGCCTGAGAAATGATAATGCTTCTTGTGATTAGGAACCCTAGGGATGAAGAGTGCTAAAAGAAGTTTTATCCAAAGTCTATAACCAGGCCTCGGAAAAGAGAACCTGGTAACTGCTCTCAGAGGAGTTTTCTGATTCTTTTTATTACTTTCCTGGGCACTGTGGTCCAGTGGTACAATCCAATTACAACCACATCCTAAAATAAAAATCCAGTAACAACCTCAATTCCTGGTTATTTCGAAAACATTTCTTTTTACTTCAATTATAAATACAAAAATACAAGTTTCTTCCTAGTCCATTTAAGTAGATAAAGGCATCAAAAGAAATACTTAAGCCATCTTAACTAAAGTGATATAGATAGGTTAAAAGTAAAAGAATGAAAAAAATACATAACATTCAAACACTAACCAAAAGAAAGGAGTGATTAAATTAATATCATACAAAGTAGACTTCAAAACAAGGAAAATTACAAGGAATAATGAAGAACATGACTTCATCATGAAGACATAACAATCTTAAATGTGTACGCACCTATCAACAGAGCATCAAAACACATAAGGCAAATACTGGTTGAACTGATAGGAGAAACAGACAAATATATATGGATAATTCAACATACTTTTATCAAGGAATTAAAAGAACGAGTTGATAGAAAATCAGCAGGATATTTAAGGCCTGAACAATACCATAAAACAACCTGGCCTAAAAGATGTATTATAATACACTTATTATACACTCAACAATGAAATACAAATTTTTTGAAGTGCAAATGAAAATTCACACACACAAACCACATATAAGGTCATACACAAAACATATCTTACAGAATACTGAAATCTTACAAAATATTTTCTCTGACCGTAAATAAGTTAAACTAGAAATTAATAAAAGATAACTAGAAAATAATTCCAAATAAGAAATTATAAAACAAATTTCTAAACGATCCATGACTCAAATAGGATGTCTTAAGGAAATTAAGAAATTTTTAACTAAATGAAAATGTAAATACAACAAACCAAAATTTTGGGGATACACCTAAAGTAGTGCTAAGCAGGAAATGTACAGCATTAAATGCATATATTAGAAAAGAGGGTCTTAAATCAATTATCTAAGCATCCCATCAAAAGAAATGAGAAGTAAACTGAAAACAAGTTGAACGAAAGATGTAATAAAGAGCAGAAACCAATGAAATTGAAAACAAAACAGCAACAGAGAAAAATCAATGAAACCAAATTTACTCCTTTGGAAAGATCAATGAAACCGATAATGCTCTAGCCAGTTTAAGCAAGAAGTGTAGGAAGAACCATCACAAAAGAACTCACAGATAATAAAAGGATAAGAGAACACTACAATCATGTCTATGAACATAACTTTGACAAACTAGAAAAAAAATGGCCATTTCCTTAAAACACACAAACTCACTTACGAAAAAGACAACAGAATAGTCCTATATTGTGCAGAAAAGGGTTAACACAGCAGGCCTGATCCTGCTATACCTTGAGAAGGGCCTGACTGCAGAGCTAGTGTCTGGCTAGCATATCAAACTTTTGCTTTAGGGATGTCCTCTATATAGCAAGATTGTTTTGCCTGCTTGGGGCATTGAGCCCTACTGTAACCAGCTTGCATAGATTATTTGTACAAATGTCATGATTTATGGTAAATATCTGCTTTCATTCTTGAAGTCTGGAAATAGGGAAGTTGTGGCTACTCATGCCACACATGGTGTGGCTACAGGACCAGCTCTCAATAAAAATCCTAGATGTTGAGTCTTAAGCAGGCTCCCTGGGCAGAAACACAGCACATGTGTCACTGCAATTCACTGTTAGAAAAATATGTTCATTATGCCCTGTTCTTTCAGAAGGGAGAATTTTAAAGCTTGATGCCTCCAGACTCCCTTGAGTCATTTTCCCTTGCTGATCTGTAATAAATCGTAGCTACAAGTACAACTATATGTTGAATGCTGAGAGTCCTAGCATTTTGCTGAATGTGTAAATGGTCACTGAAACCCTGGAATAGATAGCATTTAAATATACTAACACCAGAAAAGGACAGTACAAAAAGAGAAAATCACAAATCAACATTCCTCATGAACACAGATGAAAAATCCTCAACAAAATATTAGCAAATTGAACTAATATATAAAAACAACAGTACATCACAACCAAGCACAATTTATCCAAGGAATTCAAGGCTAGTTCAATATTTAAATATCGGTGAATATAATACACTATATTAACTACTAAAAAAATTATCACATGGTCTTTATTAACGCCATTTCATGATAAAAACTGTCAGCAATCCAGAAACGGAAAGGAACATCCTCAATGCAATGAAGGACATATACAAAAGACCTTCACATTTCATGGCCAAAGAAAATGCTCTTCATACAATACGGGACCAAGGCAAAATACCTCTTCTCACTGCTCATTTTCAACACTATACAAGAAATCGTAGCCAATGCAATAAGACTTAAAGGGAGGGGAGGAGAGGGAAAGGAAGGGCATTCAACTGGAAAAAAAGAATTAAAACTGTTCTTATATGCAGACAATTGTCTATAAAGAAAATCACAAAGTATCTATAATAAAGCTCCTACAACTACTATGTTAAGTTTACCAAAGTCACAGGCTACAGCTCACCATATAAATGTAAATTAGATTTCTATGTACTAGCATTGAGCAACTAGAAATGAAAACTTTTTTAACAGTACTATCTATAATACCTCCACAAAAACTAAAATACAGAGGAGTAAATCTAACGAAATATATGAACAATCAGTACACTGAGAACTATAAAATTCTGATGACAGAAAAGAAAAAGAACTAAAAAAAAAAAAAAAAGAAAGACCATTTTCATGGGTTGGAAGACTCAATATAGTTAAGATGTCCTTTCTCCTTATACTGAACTACAGATTTAAGGCAAACTCAATCAAAATCTCAGCAGGATTTCTTCTAAACAAGACCATTCTAAATTATATACAGAAAGGCAAGGAAATTAAAATAGCCAAGGAAATTTTGTAAAAGAAAATCAAAGACAACTCATTTTAAGAGATTTTCAGATTTATTATAAAGCTATAGTAATCAAGACAATATGGTAAGAGAGAAAGGCTAGACTCAAAGATCAATGGAACAGAAAAATGGGTCCAGAAATAGAACCACATAAGGGTGGTCAATTGGTTATTCACAAACATCCAAAGGCAATGCAATGGAGAAACGACAGACTTGTCAACAAATAGTGTTGAAACGACTATATACATATATGCAGGAAAAAAAATGTATCTTAATCTACACTTCACAACTTACCTAAAATTCAAAACTGAATTCAATGTAAAACATGAAAACTATCAAACTCGTAGGAAAAATCTTTGTGACCTTCAGATAGGCAAAGAGTCCTTAGATACAATATCAAAAGCATAATACATAAAAGAAAAAAATTGATAAACTGTACTTCATCAAAATTATAAACTTTTGCTCTGTAAAAGATGCTGGTTGAAAGAGTAAAAAGACAAGTTATAGATATGGAGACATTATTTTCAAATCACATATTAGAAGACTTCTGAAAGACAGGTATCCAGAATAATTACCCCCCAAAACTTGAAAGAAAGAAAACCAATAATCCAGTAAACAATGAGGAGAAGTTTGAGGAGACACAACATTTATGGATGGCAAATAAAATACCCAACATCATCAATCATTAGGAAAAGTGCAAAATAAAGTCACAATGAAATACTGCTTCACATCTATGAGAATGACAAAATTAAAAATAAACTAAAACAAAACAAAACCTGGCAATGCCCAGTACCAATAAGGATGCATAGGAACTAAAACTCTCATACACTGCTGGTGGGAATTTAAATAGTGGGCAGCCACTCTGGAAAACAACTTGACAGTTTCTCATAAAACTAAGCATATACTTACCATATGACCCAGCAATTATACTCTTAGATATATGCCACTTAGAATTCATACACTATCCTTTCTAATATTCTATAGCAACAAGAAAGGAATGGAACAACAGTGTTATTCTTTCCCAGCTGTAGGGATATTTTATTTAAATAACTGACTTGTTGACTAACATTCAAATATTCTTTCCTCATTCTCTGATTTTACTAACTCAGTCTTTAGAGATATTTATCTTTACTCATTATTGTTCTTTTATTTTGCTTTTAGGTTTCCTCATAGTTCACTTTTCTCTATCATGTATATGAGACTATGCAAATATTACATGCTCCATCTTAAGAAGGAAATGGTGGGGCGCCTGGGTGGCGCAGTCGGTTAAGCGTCCGACTTCAGCCAGGTCACGATCTCGCGGTCCGTGAGTTCGAGCCCCGCGTCAGGCTCTGGGCTGATGGCTCGGAGCCTGGAGCCTGTTTCCGATTCTGTGTCTCCCTCTCTCTCTCCCCCCCCCCCCCGTTCACGCTCTGTCTAAAACAAAAAAAAAAAAAAAAAAAAAAAAAAAAAAAAAAAAAACGTTGAAAAAAAGAAGGAAATGGTATGCCTACTAAAATAAGAAATTTACCTCTGTTCCATCCTGAAAACAAAAGAGGTAAAAATATTAGTCTTTTACCTTAGGAAAGTAATACAAAATGGAAAAGGGAAAGGAGATGACAGCAGGGAAGAATGTTAGTAACACTCTGGAAGCTACAAAGGAGACAATAGAGTGGAATCCTAAGCTTAAGGGAAATAAGTCAGCGAAAATCAAGCAGCTTTGTGTTACAGAACCATGACAAAGATTTAGAACTAAATGCAGAATTGCGTGGTGAGACTGAAAACCAGAATATATTGTAGTTTCTACAGGGAGCAATTCTAAAGGGAGCAAATCCCTTTTCCAACCTCATTCAAGTCAGACCACTGTTCTTTCACCACCCTTCCAAAGAATGAAGGTGTCATCTTTGGAGAGATTATACCTGAAAAATTCTGTGCTGTGAACACCAAGCATGGTAAGGAAAGAGGGTGGAGGCTGTGTCTGATACATCACTCTGAAGAAAGGAATGACTAAGGAGAAGTCTAACTACTAAATTATGAGAGATACACCCCCCTACCCCACCCCAGGCTCCTTCTGCTGAGCTACCAAAATTCTCACAGCCAGGCTTATAAACCCTAGGCAAAAAACTAAAAGGTTCCTCCTTGTAGAAATTATAGTCTAAGGCAATAGAAATCTACATTCAATGATCTTCTTTAAGAATGTTCCACAAAAATGGCCAGGCCAATATCTGATGTACAGATGGATGGAGGGAAAGAAGAGACAGAAAGAAAGAGAGAGAGAGACAGAGGGAGAGAGATGGAGAGGGAGAAACAGAAATTACCAAAGAAATAATTCAAGAAAATTGCTAAGAACTGAAAGAAGTACCCAGCGAAGTAGATGAAATAAGACCCATATCACACCATGATATCATAAAATATCACAACATAACTGATAAATGACCCTAAAAATGTCAACAATAAGGGGGGAAAATGGTCACATATAAAGGCTCACAGATCGGAATGGCACAGGACTTGTCAACAGCAACAGTGGTAGCTAGAAAATGGTAAGGAGAAAGACTTCAGAATTTTAGGAGAAAATGATTTGCAACAAAAATTCTAAGGTCAAATGATATGAAATTTATATACAAATGATCTGAAATGTAGGTGTATGTACTCCATTCATTATGCTTGCTTTAGAATTCATGTTTACCTTTCAACAAGAGTTAAATATTTAAATTATGTTTGTCTAAAATCAACGATCAAAAGAATCTCTTCTTTAAGTGCACTCACCAAATGACTGAAAAAAAAAAAAAAAAAAAGCTGCCTAGAGAAATGCTCAATGCCAGCAGAAAGCCAGAGTAAGATTAAAAATTTGCTGCAGGTAATCCTCATGTACAGTACACTAGAAAAGGATTTATGCCTGTCAGTCTCAATCAGAAAAAGCTAGTGACAGAATTTTAAAGCCCAAAAAACCAAACCAAACCAAAACAAACCAAAACAAAACAAAATAACTCTTTTAATAAAGAAGATTAATCAAAACTAAAATTGGGAAGTTAAAATGAAAAGACAGATGTGATAGAAAAGATGAAGGGTACCTGGGCGGCTCAGTCAGTTAAGCATCTGAATTCAGCTCGGGTCACGATCTCACGGTTTGTGAGTTCAAGCCCCACATGGCGCTCTGTGCAGACAGCCCAGAGCCTGGAGCCTGCTTCGGATTCTGTGTCTCCCCCTCTCTCTGCTCCTCCCCTGTACGTTCATTCTCTCTCTTTCTCTCTCTCTCAAAAATAAACAAACATTAAAGAAAAAGAAAAGAAGATGAATTTTGCAAGTACAGAGCATATGCTTCAATATAATATCACTATCTGATATTATAAAAATTATTTCTCTAAAAAGATCACAGCTCACATACTGGTAAAATGAAGCCAGTTCACTGATAAAATGAAGCCGATTCTAGATTTATTTTATCATTGACAAAAACCAGGTTAATTGCATGCACTGTCCTAATGATACACTTTAATATTTCTTCGACTAGGCTACATGGTCTCCCAAGGTTTAGATATTAACTATTCTTACATGCAAAAGAACAGGGCCCCAAGAGAACACTTACTGTAACGAGCAATGAGTAATGTACAGAAGTGTTGAATCACTATACTGTACATCTGAAACTAATATAACACTGTTAACTATACTGGAATTAAAATTTAAAAATTAATTTAAAAAGTTATATATATTTTAAGTTATGTAAAGAATAGGGTCCCAAGATAATAAATATTATCTAGAAGGAAACAAAATCAGGCTATTACGTCCAATATTCTATTTTATAAATTATGCTTAAATAAAGAAACGACTGTATAAAGGATGGGTAGGAAATGGAAAGAAGGGGAAAACCCAGCTGATTAGAAAATGAAAAAGCATACTCAAAACTAGCTCTATGTCCCAAATTAAAAGGAGACTAAAAACAATAACCTGTAAACATTTATTGATTCTCAACTATTTGACACATATTCTACTAGAGATATCTCCTTCAATCATCATCTATTCAAAAAATTAGTTTCATTTTATAAACCGGAAATTATGTCAAGAAACATTAAGTAATTTGCCCAAGATCACAGTTAATAGAGCAAGCTCCTGATTTAATTCTGTAGTTGATGCTGTTCTACTCCAAAACTGATTTATACACAGTTTTAAAAAGAAATGTTATACTTTAATTTGAATACGTTTCTCATGATGTGAAGCTCATAAAATTTCTACCAAAATAATGGAAGAACAGGTTCAAGGTAAAAATAGATTCAATCTGCTTATCAGTTCAGTTCAAACTTTACTTATTTCCTACCACATGACAAGTACTGTTCTGGTGTTCACAGTTCTCTCCAATAGAAATCCACACCCAGAAAACAGTGGAGTAAACACCTAAAACATGTACATTAGAAAGGACTAAGAGCTCCAAGGTATAAATACAAATAGCCACCCAAAAGAAAAAGGGATGCTATATCATAAAAGGTATACCAGAAGATGTGACTCCTATACCAGTTCATGAAGTTTATTCATTCAAAAATATTTTCTACAATCCTTCCTATTATTATCTATATCTATATCCATATATGCCAGTTATATTTAATGATAAGTAGTTAGATGGACACTGAAGGTTTGGAGTTGTGAAGAGTAAAAGAAAATCAGAACACAGGAAACAAGCCAAGAAGGAAAATACTCCAAGTACTATGATTCGTGACAGAACTGTTCAAGGTCTACGAAGGTTGTCAGTAGCATTAAAGCAGACCAAAAACACAACAGGTGAGCCTGCCATCTTCAATGAGCTACTCTTATTAGCTATGAGAGGATGACTCAATACCACTCTCACCAAAAGAATTTACCAACCATTAGACCAAAGCTAGAAAACCACAACTAAGACTGTCATATGTGACTTATATAGACCGTAAAACTTCTGGATGAAAATAATGTCATAAACATGTAAATTTGTTTCAAATAATACACTAAAAAATTTTTGTAACACAAAAATCGAAGGGTTAAAGACCATCCCTTAATATAGAGTTCTTATAACTCAATAAGAAAATATAAATATCTCTATCTTTTAAAACGAGGAAGAAAAAACTCCAAGAATTAGTCTGTGTGATACACAAGTGGGGCTCTAGAAGTCACGGCATATTTTGTACTCAGTGATAATTTGCTGATTACCTAATCACCAGGTACTACTGGGAAGTTTGAAGTGCACTCTCCCAAAGCAGCATAAATTAACAATTTTTAAATTTTAGTTAATCTACTTCTCCATCTACCCCCATGCCATCCACAACTCACAATCAAAACTAAGTATAAGCACTGAAAACAAAAAGTATACACACACATACACACACTTATACCTATACTAATATACACCGAACAATAGGATTTTTTTTTTTAATGTTGGGTTTACTGGTGTTTTGGACTTTCAAAAACTATTTGACATCTGCTTTTTTTCACTTAATGAGCATGTACTACATTTATCACCAGAAACAACAAAAACAAGGAGTCCCACTGTATTCATCAAGTGAGGTAAAGGCCTGGGGCAGGTAGCTACTAGCATTTTAAACGTTTTTCTACTCCAGTCAGAACAGACTCAGTGGGTTAAGCATCCAACTTCGCTCAGGTCATGATCTCATGGTTCCTGAGTTCAAGCCCCAAGTCTGGCTCTGTGGTGACAGCTCAGAGCCTAGAGCTTAATTCAGATTCTGTCTCCCTTTCTCTCTGTCCCTCCCCCACTCATGCTCTGTCTCTGTCTCTGTCTCTCTCTCTCTCTTAAAAAATGAATATTAAAAAAAGAAAGAACTGAAATAGGAACCTGGGTTGTATTTACTAAACCTGCAAAGAGAGACTTCAATCATAAAGTGCTGACAAGCACAAGGCCAGAAGCAGCAGAAACGAACATCAAACAGCAAGCACATTTTAGATGATGCCAACAAAACCGAAGTTACTACCTTTTCCCTCTTATTTACAAATGATCAACCACCTACCTACGTGCCATTAGCGGGCACAATCTTGTACTCAGCAAATAATGGATATTAACATTTAAAACACAGTACAGGCCCTCAAAGATGTTTTAATCCAGTGATAAAGACAAACTAAAAACAAACTTATAAGCATTAATATATACAAAGGCCAAAGGTGATAAAGCTTTGAAATGTAAAAGTTTGGAGACGACGACAGCTTATGTGCACTGGGAAAGAAGAAATGAAATCACCGAAGAAATGAAATCACCGAAGACTGCTGTAAGGCAGTCTGAGTCCCTTCCAACTCCAGGACCTTCCTTCTCTTGCATACTGTCTCCTGACTCCTCTCAGAGCTATAATTAATTTTTAGCATACTTATCTTTACTTGAGTGCTTGCTATAAGCCAAGCACTGTTCTAGGAACTTTATGCTCGTTAATTAACGTCTTTCCTACAACAGCCTATAAGGAGGATACAATTATTAGCCCCATGTTTAACAGCTTTATTGGAATATAACTCACATACCACATAATTCACTCACTTCAAGTGTACAATTCAATAGTTGATAGTATATTCACAGATATGTGGAACCATAATTAGTCAGTTTGAGAATATTTTTGGCACCTAAAAAGAAATAGTAACCTTTAGCTGTCACTCCCCATCGTCCACCTAAATGCCAGCCACAACTGTAAGCAACCACTGATGTATCTCCTACCTATAAATCTCCCTATTCTAGATCTTCATGAGTGGAATAACACATGTGGTCTTTCACCACCAATGGCTTCTTTCACCTACCAATGTTGTCAAGGTTCCCCCACGTTGTGACACGTATCGCTACACTTCATTCTCTTCTGTGGCCAAACACTACTCTGTTGTATTGATAAATCATATTCCATTTATCTATTTATCCACTGATGAACATTCAAGTTGTTTCCACCTTTTGGCTACTACGAATAACGCAGCGATAAACACGCATGTACAAGTTTCTCTGTGGACGTACGTTTTCAATTCTCTTGGGTGTATATTTACCTAGGAATGGAACTGCTGGGTCATATGGTTGACTATGTTGAATCGTTTGAGGAACTACTATACTATTTCCCAAGGCAATGAATGAGGATTCAAATTCCTCCAAATCTTCACCAGTATTTGTTGCTAACGGACTTTTCGATTCTAGCTATCCTAGTGGCTTTGACTTGCATTTCCTGCATTTTCTCAAATGAGTAATGCTCCATGTCTAAGTTAGCCCCATTTTTATAATCAGAAAAACTGAGGTACAGAAAGATTAAATGAACTGCTATGGTTACAAAGCTAGTAAGGGAAGCGCTGGGATTCTAACACAGGCAACCTGGCCCGGAAGCTTATATTATAATGCTGCAGTACTTCCATATTTCTCATCCAATAAAAGAGGGCAGCCTCCTGCAGGTAATTTGATAGATCAGTCAGGGAACCTTCCCTGAAGCCATTCAGACTTCTCAGATCTCACAGACTAGGTTTGGGACACATGACTCTTCCTAAACCAATCACTGAGAAGAAGAGGGTCACCACAATGGACTGAGATTATTCAGGGTGTCTATGCATATTCAGGGCTCTTCCAGAAAGAAAGAAGGTAAGAATGGCTGGCTCATAATCAGTCAAATCAAATCTTTCTGCCACAAGTGCATATGGAAACAAATGAAACGTCTGATTTCCTTATTTATACCATCTCAGAAATGAGAGAAGTTACCAGGTGTAAAATGAGTTATCATCCAGTTACGATTGTGCTAATGTTATTTACATGAGTGAATGAATAATTACAATCTCAATCAGTAAAAAACAAAGCAACCATTTCGATAAAGCAAAGAAACGAAGATTTACATTAGGCTGAAATCTGGCTATGGAAAATTAAGCCCTGACTACAGGAAAGAAGCATTAAATAAGGAACACTTATTTGTACATTTTCAAGCAGCCAAAATATAAATTAACTGCAGTTTAAAGCTGGAAAATGATGAATAATCATTAATAAAAAAAAAACACCATTTTAAATTATAAGGCTTCAAAGCATCTCACTGAATATAATATCATTGTTACAAAATTTTTCATTCACTTTAAAGTTTTGTGAGGCTTAGATGAGCTCTCCTCAGGAATGCAAAGTTTCATTTCAAATCACTGTTAAGTACTATTTTATACTACTTTAGAAAGTGTACTAGCAACTGGATTTCACAAACCATATTTTAAGCATAGTACTAGTTCATAATGGACAAATGGTTTCCATTTTCCATCCTTTTTCTAATATATTACTTGTAAATTAGTATGTATGCTCCAAAAGTGATATAACACATACTAGCATTTGCTTCTTGGGAAGAAATCAGAAAATAAGTTTACCAGATCAATCAAATGTGCATTTGAAACAGTTTCAAATTTATGTTGATCCCTCATTTAAAATATATATACATATATATATATATATATATATATACCTATATATTTATACACACACACATATATACACATAACATACATGTATGTATACATATATTTACATAAAGGTTGGGGGGGGCAACTGAATAAATAATTACAATAATTACAAACCAGGCCTGTCTTTAGATAGAGGGTTTATCATGTAATTATAATGCTGATCATTTCAAAGTATCCAAATGTCTCCAACATTTTAAAGAGCTATGCAGAGTTATTTTTAAAATCAAACATATGTGCTTTTTCTGTTTATGTCTTTGGAAAGAACATTCTGTATAATGAAAAACACAACCGAATTTTTCACAGTACATCACTATAAACCCTATAATTGACTTTTGGGGTTGGTTTACTCTATATCTATTTTTGACCATGTAGAAAACAGCAATGATGTGGTAAAAAGCCCAAAATGTAAGGCCCATTGCAGGATAAGACTCCATCCTGATTAGTATAGAAGTATCATATTTATGCTGGGAAATGTGCCCATTTCAGAAGGAAAATTTCAGTGCAAAGGAGCCTCCTCTTTTTTAATCAAGCCATGTAAAAACTAGTAACTCTGGTGCCTAGTCTGGACCTTGGTTAGAACTTGGATGCTGTATACACTGACCCCCTCTATTAAAGGCAGCATGATGTTGATGTTCAAAACTGATGTTGTAAATAACAGGTTCATTTCTATCAGTTAATCCAATGAAAAGTAATCTTGGATATTACAACTCAGTACTGCAAATTAACCTTTAAAAATGTAAATTAACACTGGATAGCTACTTTTCTCATGTCTTAAGACAGATTAAATAAAGAGCTCTTTCTAAAAGCTCTGAATTTATTCAGTAACAAAACTAGTTTGTCACTCCTAACAAAAGCAAAAGTCTAAAATATCTCTGAATGAGCCCTCCTGGTTTCATTAATAAAATTTACATATTAGCAAGTTAAATAAACTAAAAGAGGGAGATGGCATGTGGTTTAAAAATCAGCCCCAGAACACCTACCACAGATTTATCTCCTGCGAGTTGACTCAACCATTCCTTCTTCACAGTAAATAAACTAAATTCTATGCAGGGTACTGTGGTAGAGTTTTTCAAGGGCCAAGTGAAGGAATATGTTTTAGATGGAATCTTCCAAATTGACAGCCTGCCCATTTTTGGTAGGTATTAAAGGGTCTACAGCACTTTATGAATTAGCTGTGGTTTACCTACAAAATCACGGCCAAAGCAGCCACGGTCACTGCATGTTCAATTTACTCCTATCAGAAATCAATGTGCCTTAAAATTTTTTCCGCAGGTTTAGGAAAAAATCAAGCTAAGTGACAGCTTTCTAGTAGCATTATTGATTGAATGGCAATCATAATATATCATTTTAAAACACAGATGTATATTTAATGATTAATCAATACTTTTATTATTATTTAGGTCTTTCATGATGCAGACCATTATCATTTATGTCTACATTTTAACTGAACCAATGCAGCAATGACTTAACATTAACTGCGTAAGAATATTCAATACCTTTTGCCAACTGCTTGGGGGCAGTGATTCAAAGACGTTCACAGAATCTTCACTATTTTATGACAAACAAAAACTCCTGAAAATCTTTACAAGGATTACCTATGTAAAAACCATCTAAACAACAGAAGGGTTTCTTACCAACGTGACTAGGCAGCCAAATAAAACACCACGCTCAGATATGGACTCTTGCCGTAAGAAATACATGAAAGCCTTAACTGAACAATGTCGAAAGCATCGACATGACAATTAGTGGCAAAGACTTGACTCAGCTGTGCCACAGTTCTTGGCCAGTTCCTGGCAATAAATTCCCATCTCGACAGATGAGAATATTACCTGCATCACTATGTGAGCCAGCCTTTATAAAAAGTGTTCTTATATACATTTTTCATCTGTTGCAGTAAAAGTTCACCAGCCAACTTTTTCCTTTCCTTTGCTTAACTTTCCCAAGAAAATGAAGCATATGCTGAGGAAGGAAAAATAAATTACCATTTCATTAGATGACATAAGAAGAGTAACAAGTGAGGCTAGTTTCTTCAAAATTCTTGCACTGATCCTTTTATTGGAAAAGTTTCCCACTACAGTAATGCTACGTATAATAACTAAAATTTTATTATTAAGCCCAAATTATTAAGATGTTATTAAATCTAAATTAGGGGCCTGGAAATGTCTAAATTTCAAGTGGAAAAATGTAAATCTAACTGCTGCAAACTTGTAATGATACCAAAACATTTTTACTTTTTCCATCAGTCTCCTTTGTAAGTGTAAGTATTCAAAGGGTAGACAAAACCAGAACAGTCTGGTGGGGAAGTCCTCCCTGTCATCTCCAGCTTACTGGGTATTCTTCTACAGACCATCACCTCAGGTAGAGCACAAAAATTCATGTGGCATCCAAGCTTTGACGCTTACAACCATGAGACCTAGAATAGGTAACTACACCAGAGATGTTTCCTTATCTGGAATACAGGGACAAGGATACAACCTCAGAGGAATACAGTAAAGCCACAGTTAAATAATTCCATTCATTCAGTGCACCTTTATTGAGGATCTACCACTTGCTAAGCACTGAACTAGGCACTCAGGACTCACCATCAAAAAGGACATCTTCTCAAGCCTCAAAATCCTTACAATACAACAGGACAGAAACCATACATATAACCACAAGTCAGAATTACAAGTACAACAGAGCCCCAGAATTAAGGGTATGGGAAGGCATCTGGGAAGAGATGATGACTGAATAAAGATATGAAAGTAATGAAGAGGTTAATTCTTAAAAGAACAAAATACTTTTGATAGCTAGAGCAAAACGTACATGTTGAGGAGCAGCAGGAGATAAAGCCAAAGGCGTTATGAGGGAAGAAAAACATGAACACGCTCTGCAAGCTATCATAAAACGTATCTTATACAGATATAAGGTACTATTATATCTCAGTTAAATCATGACTCATGCCATAGGATCCATGCAGCAGTTACCTTTGTATCTCTGATCCTATCCGGTCCTCAAATAAGCACATTTTTTTTTATTAAAAAATATTTTGGGGCACCCTGGGGGGGCTCAGTCTGTTAGGCATCTGACTTCAGCTCAGGTCATGATGCCACAGTGCATGAGTCTGAGCCCCACATGGGGCTCTCTGCTGTCAGCTCCGAGCCTGCTTCAGACCCTCTATCCCCCTCTCTCTCTGCCTTCCCCCTCCTCAAAAATAAATAAACATTAAAAAAATATTTCTTAAAACCTATCAGTAATACTTTTCACTGTAAAGTAACCGAGGGAAACTTACTTTTTAGCATACTCCATTTATTTATTCTTTCCATTCTTGCTTTTGAGATTGGATCTAATCCACTGTATCTGTTCCCTTCTAAACTTAAAAATCAGAAGACCTAAGTGTGGATTTAGGGTTTGTCACTTAATAGCAGAAACACACTGGACAAAATACTAAATATCTTCCGAACTTCATTTTTTTAAATTCTATAAAATGTATTTATTACCATCTAATGTGAGTCTCATGGGTTATGGTAAGGTTCAAATGAAGAATCAAATTCGACATGTGCATTAACACTTAGCTCAAGAACTGTAACAGATTTTGCAAACATAAAATGGAATCATCCAGGGGTATCTGGGTGGCTCAGTCTGTTAAGCGTCCGACATTATCTCACCATTTGTGGGTCCGGGCCCCCACTGGGCTCTGTGCCGACAGCTCAGATCCTGGAGCCTGCTTCGGATTCTGTGTCTCCCTTTCTCTCTGCCCCTCCCCTGCTTGC
>NW_026057580.1:13544403-13545774 GCF_023721935.1 Panthera uncia
CCAGCTTCGGATTCTGTGTCTCCCTTTCTCTCTGCCCCTCCCCTGCTCGCTCGCTCACTCTCTCTTAAAAATAAACATTTAAAAAATTATAAAAATAAATAAAATAAAATGTAATTATCCAGAGTGATACCTGTTGAGTTCCTGCTCTTCCACACTCCAGATTTAACAAGATAACCAATTTATTCCTCTCTGCCAACTAATCCTATTCTCCCTAGTGAAATGAGTAACAGTATCGATGTGGCAAAATAGGTCAAAATCTGTCCTCCACTGGGAGCATAAAGTTCAGTCTTTCACAACATCAAGGTAGACTGCAGTTATTCTAATATACTCACTCATGTTCACAAACAAACAAACAAAAAATCTTCGCGTGAGTGAGTCAAGCACACAGTCACGCTTTGTGTCAACCCCTGCACCGGCAACCGTGCCCGGAACAGTAAAGAAGCGATGCTGGACGTCTGGCATCTCCTAAAAATGAAGCCACCATCATTATGAAAAACGTGGGGGCAAACAAAAAAGGAAGGGTGAGCAATGTCAAACAAAGCTGCAAAAGCCTTACGCAGCTTTCAAACCCAAGAATAAGCTAACTGAGAAAATTCTCTTCCCACAACTATTCATCTTCCTGCAGATTTCCTGTCAGTTAATGTCACTATAACAAACCCCATTTTCAAAGGCAGAAGTTCTGAGACCTGCGAGCATGTTCCCAACTTTTCTTCGATCAAAGGGTCAGCATTTGACTTGTCTTGGGTAGAAAAACTGTCTTTAACAGTTGAGTCTTCCCAAACAGATTTCCTATCACAACTAGCAAACCCTTCCATGAAACATTTTTATCAATGGTTTCTATTTTATTTTTCTTCATAATATTTACTAAAACCCAACACTTTATATAATTATTTACAAATCTTTATTGGTCTGCCTCTCCTAGGAAACAAGGTCCAAGAGGGCAGGGATGAAGGTTTCCTTCACTAGTATATTCCTAGCACCAAAAACACACAGCATTGTTGAATTAGTAACTAAATCTTTCATTCACTCCTCTCTTTAATCTCCAAATCCTACAGGTTCTATTTTACATTGGCAGGTATAATCTGTACATTTCCTCTCTTTTTCTTCAACCTTTTCTCTTTTCCATCCACACTGCCAATGTTGGAAGATCAAAATGACATCATCTCTCATTTCAACTATTCCAGGATCCTTCAAAAATTCATTGCCCTGCAGTTATCCTTAGTCTGGTTCAGCCTCCATCTGTCCAGATAGTTTTCTTCTAAAAACATAGAACTCAATCAGTCAACCTGCTTAAGACTCCCATTGGTTCACCTAAGCCTTAGGTCTTCAGGAGGATACCCACAATCCTTAACTCCATGAACTCTACCTTAC
>NW_026057580.1:13918486-14031833 GCF_023721935.1 Panthera uncia
GGCTATTATAATATATATAATATATAATATAATATGTTATAATATATATTATATATATATATATTGGGTATCATGAACCAAGCTGCTGCGAACAATGGCATACAGATACCTGATTTCACTTCTTTTTCTCCTCTTCTTTAAAGGTCCTTTTGGCTGCCTGACTTAGTCACTCTGGTGGCCCTTCTTCCTTCCCACCCACTTTGCTTTACTAACGTGACTGATGATGAACAGTCCTCTTTAGCTCAACCCTCAGCCACTAGGAAATTTGAGGCCGAATAATTCACATGGAAGTAAAATGACTTTCCTCACGTCATTCCTCGGGAAATCACTAATGCTGCTGGAAATAGAGACCAAAGATCTCCCCAGGGCTGGGTCCTTCTGATCTCCCGAGGGTGGCCTCTCAGAGGCTGGGGACTATAGTGGATGGGCAGTGTTCTTCCTGGGACAGTCCTGGTCAGGGCTACCTGGCATCTCCTTGGAGGGCCTCTTCTGTTGGCTGTAGCAGAGCCTGGATGAAGACAAGACTACGGTTTCAGGGCCCCCTGGGCCAGTCCTTTCTGCTCAGCAGCCGTAGACTGCACCCGTTATACCACCCAGGCTGCTGGCCTAAACAGCACTTGAACTTGAACCAAAAAAGACACGAATGGCAAAAGAGATTTACATTTTAAAAGTTCACTTTCAAAATACAGGATAGGAGAGAGAATGCAATCAACGGAATCAAGAGGAGTGAGCACTGCTGTGGGAGTCACCCAGGTACAGGCGAGGATGTGGGTCTTGTCAGCTGTGGGCATTGTCCAACCTATCCAAATTCTGTGGGCCTCAGTTTCCCGGCTCGCAAATGGGCAGAGTGTCGTTGTTGGGATTAAATGAGAAATCATATGAATAACCCTATTTGTGTCCTAACATTATGACCACCCGGGATGCTTTTAAAACACAGGCTGCCTGGGCGCCATTCCGAGATAGCCCCATTTAATTGGTTGGGGGCATCAGTAGTGTAACCACAACTCCCCAGGTGACTTTAATATGCAGTCAAGGTGGCAGGTGACTGGCCTAGAGGTTCCACGGCTCTCAGAAGAGAGACCTTAGCACGTGGCTTGGCCATCGAAAGCACTCTGGACACGCTGGCTCGTCTCGTGAGCATGGTCAGTGTCAAGTCAGGAAGCCTGTCATCCGCACCACAGCCAGCCCTCCTCGCAACCCCCAGAGAAGCCGGCCCTCCTCTAGCCTGCCTGGCTGCCTCGCTCCAGCCCTCCCGCTGAGCCCCGTTCCTGGGAGATGCCTGCTGAGAACTTGGGATCAGACTGAGTCAGAAGTATTTGCAGACTTGACTCACCAGGTCTTAAAACCAGAAGACTGCCCTGTGGGTCTCATGACGTTCCTGGAAAATAAAAGAAGTGAATACTATTGGGTTGAGTTCATCAGACACTCACCCTCCCTTTTGTGTGTTGAGTGTTCCGAAAGGAGCAAGCAGCGACCCGGCCAAGTCGGAACCATCAAAAGAGAGGGCCTGGCTGCTGTGCTGAGAGCTGTTGTTTCTTCTGCAGACAGGTTTCATCCTCTTCCCACAGGCTTCTGCTTCTCTGGTTCCCCAGGGCTACCTGGTTTCTCCTCTCTCTAGGCTCCTGGGGAAAGGTTCCCGAGGGCTGCCTCTGGTGAGGTGTGGTCAGAGTTGAGCTATGCTGGAGGGCTGGGTGTGGGCTGGGAAGGGCCATCTGGACTCCAGAGAACAAGACAGGGAAAGTTCCCCTTCTGGAGTAAGAATTTCTGGAAACATACAGGAGCAGTAGCCAGGTTGGGCACGCATTTCTCTGAAGACTCCTTTACCCCCGGGGGTAGTAAGCTCTAACACTTCCATGCTCCACCTGTCTCTAGAATCTACTTCTCTGCATCTCCAGAGCTACCGCTTTAACAAAAGCCACTGTCATTTTATAATTTCTCATCGCAGCTACAACCTCCTAATTGGTCTTTCTGCTCCTACTATGTCTACTGCCTGCCCAACACAGTTGGGTGAGCTTTTCAAAATTACATCACACACACACACACACACACACCCTTATACTTAAAACTTTCCCAAAGCTTTCCATTGCTCTTAGGATAATGGCAAAACTCCTTAGCAAGTCCAACAAGACCATGTGTATCAGGATTTAGTGCGGTTGTGAGTGATAGAAAACACAGTTTAAGGGGGTTTGGATGGCTAAGATTTTATTTTCTCGTACAAAAAGTCTGTAGTTGAACTAGCTAGGATTGGCACACCAATTCCTCAACGTTTTCGAGGACTCAGCGCTCTGCTCTATCATCCATAGCAGATGGTTTCCACCTCGTGGTCCAAGAGGGCCGCTTGAGCACCAGCCATTGCAACCAAATCCCAGGCAGAGGAAGGAAGAATTGCACACAGCACTTCTATTGGCATCGTTCTGCCCAGAATTTAGTTACTAGCTGCAGCTAGTTGGAAGAGAGGCTAGAAAATGTAATGCTTATTTTAAGTGGTCATAAACCAGCCAAAAAAGAGGAAGAAGAGGAAAATGGATGTTGGGCCATACTGGCAGTATATACCATACACTACATCTCCTGACCCCTCCTCTCTTCTTGAGTATCATCTCATTTCATGCTTCCTTCACCTCGCCGTCTTCTTTTTCTGTTACACTGGCTTTCTCTAGGAGTCCCACATGTTTGCAACACTCCCTCCTCCCACAGGCCCTTGCTTAGACTTCAACATTCTTCCCCCCCTCTTCTTATTTAACTACTCGTTCTCCAGACCTCAGCTCAAGCTGTATTTCCTCAGGGAATCTTCCTGGATTAGGTCAACCCTCCTATTTAGATGCCTGTAGCATGTCGATTGTACCATTGTTGCAATTACACAATTATGTGTGCAATCATTTGGTTTTTGTTTTTTTTTTTTTTTTCTGCCCCCACAGTGAGGTCAGGGTTTAGGTCTGGCTTTGCACAACATAGAGCACTCTGCAGGGCATACCGTACGTGCTCAGTCAATATTTGTTGAATGAATTAATGAAAGAATGTAGCTAGTATCTCACATACAAGATAAAGGAGGCTAGGACCCTGCAAAAGATTTCGTAGGCAGGTGGCGGCGGGTGGCCAGGAGGGCTGGGGAGAGTCCTAAATGATTCCAAACGAGTAGGCTTTTGAGTGCGGCAGAGAAAAGACTGACCTGGAACTCAGGAGACCTGTGTTCTTGTCCTGGCTCAGGCACCAAAGGCTGCACGTTGGTTGCCCGGAGGCAGTGACAGACGGTCAGATGCTGGATATAGTTGCAAGGCAGACCCTGCAGTCATTGCTGGCAGATTGGATGTGGGGGGGCGGGGGCAGTGAGGGAAAGAGAGGGGTCAAGGGTTAGTCTTGGGGGTTTGGCTGAGCAAATGGAAGGTCATTTTATCAAGAAGGGGAAGCCAGTGAGAGGAGCAGGGTGTAGGGAGAGGAGGATCCCAAGGGTTTCTTTGCAAATGATCCGCAGGTTCCCACAGGCGGCTGTGCAGTTCACCTCTGCTGCAGGCATCTCCAGAGCAAGCCCAGCCCCAGGCTGGTGGGTGTGAGTGGTGGTGGCTGGGAATGCCAGATGGATGGAAAAAAAAAAAATCGGCCTTTCGAGGTGGCTAGTTGCCAGCCAAGAAATGATTCAGTCTGACTCAGCAATAAGATTGAAAAGAAAGTGGTCAGAAGACCTTGCCCCTGCAGGCTTGGCAGGAAGCAGTCACTTTCTGTTAAAGGTCGGTGAGCGGTGAGAGGGAAGACATATCCGTGCATTGGCCACTGCAGCTGTCTTCGAAAATTCAGGAAAGGATAATCCCATACCTACAGCTTCATGTCCTTCCTCCCAATCTTTATTTTACACATTTTTCTATAAGCAGTTGAACTCATCCACAAAGCACGATTTGGCAATTTCCTTTCTCACTAAACAGCAGAGCACATGTTTCCTAAATTGCTTTCCGGAGAGCATGTACCGATCCACTCTACTCCAAACAGGGTGTTAGAGTGCCTCTCTCCTGGCAATTTTTGAAAAGTCTACAAGTGAAAAATAGCAATTTCTTATTCTTAATTCCTAATCGTTTTCATTTATCATTCACTATTATTTCAATTTGCAATTATTGTGTGCCTAGAGAGAATGGACATTTCTCAAGTGCTTATTAGTTATATATCTTTCCAATATATATTTTCATGTATATATTTTTCAATATATATTTTTTCAATATATATTTCAATTCATAATTCATTCTTTGTAATGTTTTTTTAAAGTTTATTTATTTTGAGACACAGCGCAAGAGAGGGCAGCAGAGAGAGAGAGAGAGAGAGAGAGAGAATCCCAAGCAGGCTCCTCACTGTCAACGTGAAGCCCGATGCGGGGCTTGAACTCACGAACCATGAGATCGTGACTTGAGTCGAAATCGAGTTGGGAGCTTAACTGACTGACCCACCCAGGCACCCCATAATTCATTATTTTAATTTGCAATTCTTTCATTTCTAGAGCAAATGAAACCTTTGCAAATGCTTATATATACATATATATACATATATATGTATATATATATATGTATATATATAAACTCACCCTTCCCACCTCAGGAAGTAGCATCTCCCCAAAATGGTTGTAAGTATGAGGAAGACAGGGTAGCAATGGGTTGAGGAAGGCCGTGGTGGAAAGGGTGGACTCAATGGCTGGGTGACCCCAGTTCCCACGCCAGCCTCAAGTACACCTTTGTAAGGCTGAGGCTCCAAGCTCTCTAAGCAAACCAGTGCTAACCAGTGCCTGAGGCAACCCGAGAGCCAACAGGCCTGTCTGCGCTCCTTCAGGGTAGGGACTATGTCTGGGTCAGCTGTGTCTCCAGGGCCTCTATGGCACCTGGCGCGTCGCCAACCCTGGGCGCAGACTTGTTCCATGACCGGCTACTGGGAAGACCGAATAGTTGCCCGGAGAGAGGAGACTGTGTCCCTCTGTGTTCTCTGTTCTGTTCTCTGCCGTGTCACTAGCCAGCAAGTCCCTCCCTCGCACAGGCCTCCACCTCCACACCTTTGGAAGTTAATCCGAACAATAGCAAACATTCCTTCTAACTCTGAAATTCCACGAAAACACCCAGGCTGTTTTGCTTCTCTTTGTTTAGTTTCCTCATCTAGGAAACAAGATGAAAATGTTGACCTCCCATGGGGTTGCCACATAAAATATGGGGCACTCATTTACCCCTGAATATCAGATAGCAAGGAATAAGTTTTGTAGTGTAAGTTTGTCTCATATAGTGCACGACTGTATAAATAATTGAAGCACTGAATGATTAAACAACATCCAGCTGGATCAGTTTATTGCGTTTGTGGCTGTGTTTCTGGACTGCTGATGATTATATGGCATTCATTCAATGAGTATTTATTGAGCATCTATTAGATTGTTTAGGCCCTGGTGACACAGCAGAGAATGAAATAAAGCAGTGTCTCTGTTTTTATAGGAATGACATGCTGATAGATTAAAAAAAAAATACATAAAATATCAGGTGGTCATAATGTTCAGAAGACTAATAAAGCAGGATACGGGTCAGAGACCATGTGAGGGGGTGAAAGGGGGAGTTGAGCAATCTGATTAACTTGACCCTCTGCACCTGGGAGCCCCCAACCTCCACCAAGAGCTGTGTTTGTGACAACAGGACCCTGACGTTAGTTTATGGCAGTCAATGAAGCTGCATAAAAATGATGTCATTGATTCAAAGGCGCATGTCCAAATAAGGGATAAAATTATCAGTTGCAGGGATGGAAGAGAACTATAAATCATTCAGTGCAGATCTTAGCTGAGCTGGGGCTGCAACCAAGTTTCCTGACAGCCCGGAGAAAGTTCAGGAAGGTAATGTGCTTGTTAAAAAGATGCTTCTGTTTTCAATTCTATTTGCCAGTCAGGGCGGATTGAGTCCTGACAACTTGATGTGTTTTTGAAGTCTTAGCTGGAACAACAGTGAAAGAGTTTCTTCTTTAAGAAGTCTTTATGCCTCGTGAAGCCAGTGCTCTTAGGTTCAAGGCTGGGCGGGGGACTGTCAAACTAACTGCGGGAGAGGCCACCTCTCCTATCTCCTGCCAGCCGAGAGACGTCAGTCATTAGTCTCATTACTGTAACTATCTTCAGGATCACATCAGGCTTCCAGGTTGCTTTTATCCCTGGTTACTCCGGTTGCTATGGCCACGAATCCTATGTTTTATTGCTAAGCTGTGTATTTGGTCTATACCTTTGCTATGCAAGGCGTGGTTCCCAGGCCGGCGGCATCCACATCTTCCGGAAGCTGGCTAAAAATGCAGCCTCAGGCCCCACCCCTGACCTGCTGAATCACAGCCTCTCCTAAAGTTTAGGAAACACTGAGCTAGAACATTCTGTGTGCTTGCTCCCATTTCATTCCACACATTAGACGGCTCTTTGATTTGCTGCAAAAGCCTCCTGTCTGCTATGTGGAGCTCATTAACATCTTCCTCTAGTAAAACGAGATCAGTTTGTAGAGTTTTTCTTATCGTTTTCAACTCACGGGAGTTCTGTGCTTAGACGTGTCTGGGGTTCTTGTTTGAAAGCAGGCTGATCAGTCTGGGAAGCGTCCCAGAGGGGTCACTGCGCCCAACCTTCTTGTACAGATGGGGACATGAAACCAAGTCTCTAAGGGGGGAATGGGACTAGCCCAAAGTTCCATGGCACTTTCTGGCAGAGTGACAGTCGGCACTCAGGTCATCTGGCTCCTGGCCCCAAACTCTTTCAACTGCCCCCTGAGAGCTTGTCTTTGCTGGGGCAGTGAAGGGGGTCATCCGTTTAACACACTTCTGCTTCTGAGGATAGCGGGCAAGGGCCCTCCTTTCAGTGTCCTCCACAAGATTGCCTCCACCCAGGCTGTGACTCTGCACGGTCCCCCAGGCCTCCACTGTCTTCACAGTAGGGCCACCAACTACGCCTCAGGGGAGACCTGACCCACCTGGATGCCTGGTTGGACTCCATGATCTCCCTGCCTCTGAATTTCTATGCTCAGCCCCACCCCCTTCCCACTTTGTTCTTGGTACATGAACAACCCACTCTTCCTTACTAGACTGCAAGTCTGGGGTGGGAAGTAAATGTCCACCTTCTCAGTTCCTTTAGCGCCCAACGTGCAGCCGGGCATACAGCTGACACGCCACACCTGCCCTAGTGACCCTTTCTCCTGTCTTCCCTTGACAGATTCGGAGCCCAGTACGTTGGACTCTCCGTCTTCCACCACTCTGTTCCTCTCCTCCGAGGAGCCGGGCCCCTCCACCGCTGCGCTGCCTTCTCCCTCCTCCTCCTGCGAGCCCCAGGCCTTTTCCCCTGGCGCCTCGGTGCTGCCCCCGCTGCTGCCGCCGCCCCCCGCGGCCGCCGCGCCCCCGGGGCGCGCGGGCCTCTACTCGGTGGTCGTCTCCTCCCCGGAGGCGGCCCCGCGCCTCGGCGACTGGCTGCCCGGAGGCCCCGTGGCCACCCCTCCCGGCGTCCGCAGGGATGAGCGGGAGCGACCGGGGCCAGAGAGGGGCCGCACCCCGCGCCCGGGCGCAGCAGGCAGGGAGGAGGGCGCCGAGGCCCCAGCAGCCTCCCCGCCACCCTGCGCCCTGCACGCCGCGCCCGCCAGCTTGGAAGCCAGCGTCGGGGACATCCTGGCAGAGCTGCGGACCATGAACGGCCACCTGGACGTCATCGCGAGGGCCCTCACCAAGCTGGCCTCGTCCCTGGCGCCTCCGCCGCAGCCCCTGCAGGAGGCCCGGGACGCCAACTAGTTAACCTAGCTGCCGCCGGCCTGTGCACCTTAGCCGCGCTCGGCAAAGGGACCCCCAGGGCACCGGGCCTCCCCGCCTGCCTGTGGTCACCGGGGAGCCCAGCAGACGCAGCAGAGGAGGGGATTACTCTGCCGGGCGTCTCGGTCTGAAATGATGGTGCTTCTCAGGCTCTGGGCGGCCAGGCCCTTTCTCAGCAAAAGCACGGCTGCCCCACCCCTCCCTGGGCTCTCCTGCCCTTCCAAGGCACTTCTCCTCCTTTTGGAAAAGGCCTTGAGCTCTGGCAGGATTGGTGGCCCTGGATGGCGGTGGGACCTCGGGAAGGATGCTCTGAGAACCATCCTTTCGCGTCCCACATGTGTATGGAGGGAAAGCAAGCCGGCTCCAGCTTTCCTTGCCGGGTTGTTGACGGTGTATCTGATCTCTGGGGCCGTTTATGTATTTCTTTCGAAAGAGTTATTTTTGGCTGATTAACTTTATTTTTTCTCATTATAACCACATTTTAAGAAGTTTGGGAAATAGAGAAGTGAAAAAAAATCTGATGTATTTGGAGAAGGGGGGATATTTAAGTCTTTCTTATGAATAAGAAAGTATTTGAGTCAGAAATAAAAATTTTATATGTACTCTCTGGATGTTGGCCTCACTCTGCTTCATTTGTTCCTTTGCACGGGCCCCTGTTCTTGGATGTTTGTCCCCGGCCCTCTTTACTCCTTTGGATCTTATTTCAACTTTTCTCATGCCTGTGAAGAATAAGTTTCTAGAAGTCCTCATGATTCTTTTCTAAAACTCCCTGATTTCCCTGCATTTGGTAAATCCATCCCTTTCCTCTGGCTTGGGGAAGAAACTGAGTCACAGAGTGACTGGACACTACGGAGGAAGCCAGCATCCCTGGCGTCTACCCGCTAGGTGCCAATGCCACCACCCACCCCAGCTATGATAACCAAAAACGTCTCCATCGCTGGTTGGGACCTAGATGGAACTTCAGAAGTCTGGAATAATCTATGCCCTCCAAGATCTCACTTCCCATAAGGAGGCAGGGTTCTTCTCACTTTCCCATTCGAATTAGAATTCTAGTGGAATTAGAATTCATTTGTCAGAAGCAGATCTATTGCTCTTTTCCTGGAAATGAACCAAGGGTCAGAAACCACATTGCAGAGTACAAGCCCATTCCGGAGCATTTGCAAGGCACACGGCTGATGGGCTGAGGCCAGCAGCTGCCTGGGCTCTGTAGCTCTTGGCACACCCAATGCATCGCAGACTTCGGTGGGCAGGACCCACCCGGAGAGCTTGTTAAGATGCTGATCCTACCTTAGTGGCTCCGGGGTGGGGGCCTGAGACTACATTTCCAATCAGCTCCGGGGGATGTTGATGCTGACACATTGTGAGTAGTACGTGAGTGGCAAGGGCCTTTCTGCTTTGGGATCCCTGCTGGTTCAGGTCGCTTGTCTTTGCACCCTGCAGTGGCCTAGATGCCCCAACCTCTCACCAAAACTTTCACTGAAACTCTGGGGGACTTTCTGTTTTAAAAGCCAAGGCATATTAGGTCTAGCCACCCACTTCCAAAGAAGCTTCACTGATGTTCAAACCAATTCGACATTTATTTCTTGGGGGTCTACAATGCTGGTGCCTGGGGGGGTGGTGGGGTGGGGGAGACACAAAGATGAATAGAATAAGGGCCCTGCCCTGCAGGGGCTCCCCGCCTAGTGTCCCACACAGAGAGGGATCGTCAATTCCAGTGTGTAAACAGCTTGAAGGGGGGGTGGGGCGAAGCAGCTCAGAGTGGTAAGAACAGTAGTCACAGAGCCCAGGTTTCTCACTTTGACTTTGGGAGAGTTATTTAACCCCTCTTGCCTCGGTCTCTTAATCTGTATCAGACGGAGATGATACCATCTGCTCCGTCATGGCCTATCAGGAGCCGACTTGGATCTTATGGGGGCTTTGCGCACCAGAAAGTGCTGTCCTGACCGGTGGGGATCATTACCTCCTCTCTCCTGGGTCCTGTGTCAGGAGGCGCTCAGGAGAGGGTAAGTCACACTCATCTGAACTACTCCTGTATCTCTGACTAAGCCCTCCCACCTTCTTTTTTTTCAGGAAAAGAATCCATGGCCCAAAGTGACTGTGCTTTGTTCTGCTGTTTCGCTGAAGAAACAGCTAAGCTGACATTCAACCACAGCAGCCAGGAACCTCATTAGTACTGGGTTCTTACTCATACGCTCATTCAAACGCATAGGTTCTAATTTTAAGGGACTTGTGTTGCATTAGATTAGAAACAACAAAAGACTAAGTCTTCCCAGAACAAGGAGGGGCTGGCATATAAATCCTAGATTCAGATACAAGGATTGAATCCTTTGGTCAGAATCCCGGTATGCGTATGTGAGATTGGGGTTGAGGAGATCAGAAGTGGCTTATGGAACACACGTTCCATCTAGCGAGAGCAGAGGAACATCTGGGAGCCTGTCCTGGGTGAGCAGAGCCTCAGAAACCCAGCCTCGTCCAAGGTTTTTGGAGAGGGGGCTGAAGGGGGGATAGGAGGGATGGGACTTTGCAGAAGGTAGAGCCAAGGCTCCGGAATTGAGTTCAAACCAAAAATCGGTTTGAAGGGACTGCGCAGAAAAAGAAAAAAAAAAAAATCCTAGGTTGAAGTTTCCCTCCGAATGACACTGATCTGTCCTGATACCTGTTCGGCCCGAGGCTTTAGGTATCTTGAGGGTTGGCACAACATGAGGCAAGTGCACGATGGTTCAGGGTGACAAGCTGAAGGTCAGCAGAAGGCCGATGGCAGAGAAGCGTGGGCTGAAGTCAAGGTCACACCTCCCAGTAGTTACAGTAGCTCATCTTCCTGAGGTAGTGAGGGGCCTGTTTTTGAGGGCATTCCAGTAGAGACCCGATGGGGAGCTGCTGGTGCTGAAGCAAACGGATGTCCACACTGGGTGGGGCAGTGATTTAGAGACCCTCTCACTCTGGGGCGCCTGGGTGGCTCAGTCAGTTAAGCGTCTGATGCTTGGTTTCGGCTCAGGTCATGGTCACAGGGTCATGGGATGGAACCCCGCATTGGGCTCTGTGCTCACAGTGCAGAGCCTGCTTGGGAGTCTCTCTGTCTCTCTCTCTCTCTCTCTCTCTCTCTCTCCATCTCTGCCCCTCCCCCACTCGCACGTGCTCTCTTGCTCTCTAAATAAATAAATAAATAATAAATGTTTAAAGATCCTCTTCATTCTAAATTTGAAGTCATTCTTGGTTCTTCTCTCTCTCTCGTGCCCATACCTGATCCAACAAGCAAATCACACTGACTCTACCTTCTGAAGAGAGCAATTAACCAAGCACTTCTCACTGCCTCCCCTGCTGCCACTGGCCAAAGCCACTATCCTCTTCTACCTGAGTTATTCCAGTAGCCTCCTAGCGGGTCTTTCTGCTTCCTCCCTATTCTCACAGAGCGGCCAGGATGGTCTTTGAAAAGCATTTCTAACCGAGGGGCTCCTCTGCCCAGACTCTCCGGTGGCTTCCATCTCAGAGTAAGAGCCAAAGTTTGACATAATTTGGTCTCCTGTGATCTGCCTGATCCGGTCTCTTATCACCGTCCTTCAGGCTAGTCACACAAGCCTCCTTGCTGCTTCTCCCATGCAGGGGGCACATTCTACCTCAGGGCCTTTGCGCTGGCTATTTCTTCAGTCTGGACCACTCTTCCCCCTGAAAAGTCACATGACTTGCTCCCTGACCACCTACAGGTCTTTGCTTAAATCTCCTTTTAAAAGTTGTAACCCCCTCCCTAATACTAACCCTCCACTCTCCAGATGCATTTCTTATTCTTTTTCTTTTCTTTTTTTTTTTTTTGCCTCGCAAAAAATCACCACCCTGCACACTACATGCTTATTGTGCTTTTTGTCATTAGAATGTCAGCTCAACAAAGGAAGGACTTGGTCTCTTTTGTTCTGCTGTTATCTTAGCATACTGCTTTTTAAAAAATAAACGTGTTTGGGGGCACCTGGCTGGCTAAGTCAGTTAAGTGTCCGACTGCAGCTCAGGTTATGATTTCACGGCTCCTGAGTTCAAGCCCCATGTTGGGCTCTGTGCTGACAGCTCGGAGCCTGGATCCTGTTTCGGATTCTGTGTCTCCGTCTCTCTCTGCCTCTCATCTGCTTGCACACGCTCTCTCTCTCTCTCAAAAATAAACATAAAAGAATAATAAAAAAATAAGTGTTTTGTAAAAGGAACACATCAACTGTCACAATTCAGACAATACAGAGGAGAACAAAGAAGAATATAAAACCCACCCGAAAACCCACCCCCAAGAGACAACTACTGTCCGGATTTTGGCAACTATTTGAAACATCTGTGTCTCTGTCCAAAATGCATGCATATGTGTGTTTCTACTTAACTGTGATTGCACTGTGCCCGCCGTTCTGCAGCCTGTTTTGTTTCTTAACTTGATAATAGATGAAAATTTTTCCACTCAAAGAAATAGATGTTATATATGAAGCAAAATGTACGTAACCAGTCCTCTGTTTCGGTTTCTAGTTTTTCACGGTCATAAGCAGTACCGTAGTGACTATATCTGGGGCTTACGTGTTTTTGCTCTTCTGTATGTTGTTGAGGCAAATTCCTCAGAGGTGTGATTTCTGGACCAAAGGGCCTGTACGCATTCCTACTTCTTGTCCTAGGCTGCTGCTGTGGCTTCATCGGGCTTCAAAAAGGGGAAGTGAATAAACGGTGGGAGGAATGCAGGCGTCTTGGGGCGGTGCCACTCAAGAACCTGGAAAAAGGGGGAAATGAAATGAAGGCTGCCTCCTGAAGGTTAAAATCAGAGCGTAGTGGGCCGAAACAGAGATGTGCAAAGCCACCTGGGAGAGATGAGTCTTGAATGGTCACTGAAGCGGTGCACAGTCTGGGTGTTATTGGGAAACAGAAGCCGTCGAAGGTTTGTACACAGAGGGGATCTCATTCAGGAGTTGGAAACAGGGGTGTCGGGAGGGCTGGAGGGGCCTGGACGGGAGGCCAAGGTTACCTGAGATGAGTAACTGCAGGGAAGCATGACCAGCCCTGGGCTGGAGTGGCCAAGGGGACGCAGGACCAGTGTGGTTCCAAAGTCCTGGTGGTGGAGCTGAGCTGCCTCTGCCGGGACTCAGGAGCGACACTGCCAGGCCACAGCCCCTGCCACCGCAGCCACGGCCACCATCGCCCTGGGATATCTCTAGTGCTGTCACTGCTGTCTGAGACCCCTACCAGACCGTCGGGAGGAAGGGAGAGCATTGCTCCCCGTCTCCTCCCGCCTTCTGGCTCTAGGCCGGTGCCTCCCTTTCCCAGAATGTAGCTGGAAGCCTCACCGCTGGAGGGAGTCTGGGAAGTGTGGTTTGTGGGGCCTCCGCCCCTATGACACAGGACAGAGCGCAGCTGACAGCAGATAGGCAAATGACCAGTGCCAGCAGCAAGTTGAGTCAATGCAGCAGTGTATCTAAAGAAAGCAGCTGTCCCTCAGAGAGCAAGCTCCGTGGGCCCCAGGAGGCACCACGGGGACACGCATGGGGACACGTGCGTGCCAGCAGGGGAGGGCCTGCTAGACCCTCGGGGCCCAGCCACAGGTGGACACAGGGATCCCCGGCTCTCTCATCTGATACCACTCAACAGTCTAGGGTGTACCAATGAGAGACTATCCCCGAGAGACCGCAGGGCAGACTGGCTGGGGTCTGGAGCCTTCTTGGGGGGCCCCTAGGTCTTGGAAAATAGTAAGCGAACCCATGGGTGTTGCCACTCCGGGAGATAGGAAGCCGGCCCTGGGACTTGCCCTTGGACATGTTCCTTTATCTGAAGGACATACGCACTAATACTTATTGGTCTCCTATCTGGCATCCGGCCCTGTGCTGTGTACTCTATCTACATAAAAGATCTTACGATTTTGGCATACGATTTCTGTCAACAGGGTTGGGAGCTAGGGCCTGTAACACCCATTTCATTGATCAGGAAATTGAGGCACAAGGAGGTTGCGTGACGTGCCCGTGGTCACACGGCTGGTAACCGACAGGGCCTGGATGTGTCTGTCTCCAACGCCCTGGCTGTGCCACCACCCGGGGTTGCCTATCACACTGTTTGGACTTTTTCCTTTCTGAAGCAGGTCAAAGACCCAGGGCTGTTGAATTGCCTCTGGCTGGTGATTCTCCCGCAGGGTGATAATCGAGGTACTCTCTGGAAGTTACAGGGCTCTGACAAAATGAGATAATGCCAGCACTGGAATAATAAACCAGAAAACGAGGGGCTCCCCCCCTCCGCCTTCTCCCACCCCCGGCCACCACACCGGTGGTCCCATACATGTTGGGCATGGGGAGTGAGAGGAGACCCTGGACGACAAGACAAGGAAAGGGAAAGAGTGGATGAGGAGAGAGGCCAGAAGGAATGTGCCAACTTGGTGGCTCCGAAGTACCTTTGAGGTCAACGTCGTTAACTGCATTACGTATACAAGGTGACTTGGCTACAATGATAATTTGTTTCCCTTGCTCCTTACCCCCTCGGCCACCTGACATAAACAGTCGACTCTGCGTGCAGGGCCAGAACATGCAGGGACTTCTGCAAGTGCCCGAGGTCCCAGTATTAGAATCTCAAGCTCCAGGGACATTTTCTCAGCCTCCTGTAAAGCCAGGGCCCCAGCAAGCAGCAAGCAGGCTGACTCTAACCTTGGCTCTCACGGATGAGGCTGGCCAGTGCCCAGGAGGCTCAAACCATTCCCACAAAGCAAATGTGCAAAGCCTCTGATGAGAGGCCACCGGGAGCATCTTCCAAGGCTCTTGGCTCCGGCTCCTTCCTCCAAAACGCACCAAGTGCTGTTTTCTACTGCCCCCATGCTCTCTGGAGGGCACTGCACTGGCCCGCCGTCCCTTCCGGAGCGGACACTGTATCCCATTCGCCCTGCCGCTGCTATGCCGAGCCCTGTCGGGACACGGAGCTGGTGCTCGGCAAATGTTGATGGAGGGCTCCGTTGCTGGGGGGTGGGGGTGGGGGTGGGGAGCGGTCCCCGGGGTCCAGTCTGGCAGCGGTGGGGTCCGCCTCTTGCTTCCTGAGCCCTTCCCGGGGCTGCCTGGATGGAGACGAAGACCTGTCCGCCCGCCAGGCTGGGGCTGGCCCAGGAGGGAAGGTCATGAAGACCTGCCTCCGCTGCAGCTTCCAGGCCTCGCCTTTGCTTGTTTTCTGGGAGCCTTGGTGTCTGCCCACAATGGCATGGCTCGTTCGGCTGCCCGGATTCTTGGCGTGGAGGGCGGGCCGCACAACTTGTTTCCGTGGTGAGCATGGGAGGGATGGCCGGTGCTCCCTGGCCCAGCGCTCCTCCCGGTCTTCCTGAGCGGGGCGCGTGCCAAGCGACTGCTCCCAAAGCGGGTTTTTTCCGACAGTGGGGGGGGGCGGGGGGTCATCTCAAACCTGGCTGTGCCATGAACTGCGGTGAACAGATCTAACAGATTTTATTCATCCCTTCCTCTTACGTCCCACCTTGTTCCCCAACGCGTTCGAGACGACTCCGTGGCATACGACTTTCTGGAGGGCGCCTGGACCGCCTCTGGCCTGACCCCCTTCGCCGTGCCATCTTCCCGGAAGGGTCACAGAGGTCAGTGACTTGCTCAGGGTTGTCCCGCAGATGCGGGAGCTGAGCCGGGAAGGAAGTCCTGGGTTCTTCCAACCATAGCGCTTCCTGGCTCCCCCTTGAGGGAATCCTTCCAGCGGTGAGATGGGGCAGCCTGGAACAGTCCACCTCTTCCAACGCCTTTGCCCCTGAGAGTGGACACACACTCAACACGTGAACACACACGTGGGACGGAGCCCACAGTGTGCATGAAAAGGAACATTGTGTTCGTTGTTCAGACCGAGGTCAGGCTAACTGTGGCCCGTAACCTGGTCTCATTCAGCCTGGGAGCTAGGAGTGATTTTTACATTTTTAAATCATGAAAACAAGCAGCAGCAGCAGATGTGACAGAGATCAAATATGCCCTGCAAAGCCAAAAACATTTACCATCTAACCCTTTGCAGAGAATGTTTGCTGATCCCTGGTCTGGACAACGCATTTGACTTTTCATCCAATGGTGGTAAACAATCCACCCGGGATACTGAAAACTCCCGTTTTGTAAGCACGTCTATATGGTCATTTCTGTAGGGCTCCAACTGTGAAATTTAGAATTTGCAGCTTTCTCCCTTTCCCCATCAGATGCCCGGGACTTTTCTGAGTGGTCTTCCTGCTGCTAGATGCTTCTCTTCTCAGGATGAACCATGGGGGTGCACCTACTGCCGGGAGACCTCCAGGGGTGAATCAGGGGGTCAAGGCTGGCAGCGGACATTTACTGCTGGTACCCACCATGGGCCACTACTGCAGGGAGGTGCCTTGCAAATGCTTGGCCCCGGGGCAGACCGGAGCACAGGACTCCCAAGAATGACAAGGACAGTTTCTTTTGCCTCAAAGCAAAACAGAAAGATGCTTATGATCTGAGTACCTCTATTTCCTCCCCACCAAGGCAGGCTTCTCGACTGGTTCCTGTCTATTCAGGCCGCTCATTTCTTTAGAGTTACTGAACCAGAATAACCACAAATGGAGCCGGAAGCACATGATAACCCGCTGAACTCTGCGCGGCCTTGGCGGGGCTTCTCCTAGCGCACGTCCGTCCGAAGCCTGCCCCGTTTCTGCAGCCGCAGCTGCATGCTTTCCAGCCAGCACCCAGCAGCGTCTGGGGCTCTGTCTCCGGCTAGTTCCTTCCATAGTCAAAAAAGAAAGAGGGGGAAAAAGTGACAGGAGACGGAACCGGGAACATTCAAACCCATCAGAGCTGTTCACGGTTGTGAGAGATTTACAGGCAGGCAGTTTGGGGTTTAAATACGAAATGACACCAGAAGCCTTTAATGTACAGGGGGGCTCTAAGCCTGATCTGGGAGCAGAAAATAGTCGGTGAACTCCCCTCTCTGAGATCTTAGGAGTTCTGTTCTATTGACTCCAGGCAGGGCTGCAGCCACAGTGCACTTCATGGGCTCATAAATATAACATTATTGGACCGAAAAACCAATCCTTCTCCAACTGATTAGGCCCAGATTGGTCAACCCATAAATCAACACTGAATGAGAGCTATAAAGTTGTGAATCAATGTGTCCCAGACCTCCAAACCGGAATGAAAACGTTGGAATAAAGTAGCTGGAGTACTTCCAAGATCCTTCTCATCCCCTCCTCCCACCAGCCCCATATCCTACGACGCTAATTTTAAAAGCCCCTTCTCTTTTCTTTTCTTCTCTCTTTTCTTTTCTTTTTTCTTTGTTTTTCTTTTCCTTTCCTCTTTTCTTTTATTTTTTCTTTCCATTTCTTCCTTCCTTCCTTCCTTCCTTTTTCTTTCTTTCTTTCTTTCTTTCTTTCTTTCTTTCTTTCTTTCTTTCTTTCTTTCCGCTCCTCCATCTGGACAGCATTTCAGGGCAGGAAATTTGGTCTAGAAGCGAGGGTGAGGAGATAAGAGGCTGACCGGTTACATTTCCGGTCAGGACCGCGCTGCCTCTCTGTTGTGTCTCCCCGGCTGGGGTCTCCACCTGTGGCTGAGAGGCGATGGCATTTGTCACCCATGTATGTTATGGAGCCAGGAAGGGAACAAAATACCCCACTGGCACATGGTGGGTGAGACTGGTTCACGTTTGATCGATGAACGGATATTTAGATCCAATTAATTTCAGGGCTCTGGACCCCTACATTAAATAAATAAATATAATAACTCGTTCTCCTCTTGGAACTGCACAGCAGGTTCAAAAATGCCATGTGGCTGTCCCTACTGGACGTGGTCGCCCTCTTTGGATCCGGGAGTTGAGGTTGTCTGCCGGGAACACTGCCCACTCATTTCAGAGGGCGTTCTGTGTCCCAGTTCCTCTGGTGTTCTGAAGAAAAGTCTGTTTTCAGAATCCGCTTCTCCGAGGGCACTTGGGTGGCTCAGTCACTTAAACGTCCGACTCTTGATTTCAGCTCAGGTCATGATCTCACGGTTTGTGGGTTCAAGCTTTGAGTTAGGCTCTGTGCTATTAACCCTATGTCAGGCTCTGTGTTTAGTGCGGAGCCTGCTTGGGATTCTCCCTTTCTCTCTGACCGTCCCCTGCTCGTGCTGTCTGTCTCTCTTCTCTCTCTCTCTCTCTCCTTCTCAAACAAATTTAAAGAACTTAAAAAAAAAAAAAAAGGAATCCCGCTTCTGCAAAAAATACTCCCCCAGTGTCCTCCCCACCTCTTTTTTACAGCATGCACACCCCCCTGCCCCTTCTGAGAGCTTATTGTTGAGTATCTGCTCTCCTGGGCTGGAAGCTCTTATTTCCCAATCGTTCTGATGCCAAGCTCACCTGTCATCTTCCCCCTCTCAGGGACGACACGTGCATGATCCTGTACAAATTCCTTGAGTTGGTGGCCTCCTGGTTTTTCCCAGACACAGACTCAAAGGACTGGGTGGGACTTCGGTTTCATCCAGTTCCAGTGGCTCGTGTGGGGAGACTGAGGCACAGAGACGGGTACGCGCTTATCTAAAGTAGAAATCGGGCCTCTTGTAACCCATTCCACTCTACCCCAGGGCAAGCCCTATGCTGACTGCATTCTTGTTCTCCTCTGTAGAGAAAGAAGGTCCTTGTCAGGTTCTCCTGAAGCTGGTCTGAAAACACCATTTCTGTACAGTTGGCTGTTTCCTTTGGACACTTTCATTTTCTCCCATGTTTTCCTCTCTCCTTGCTGTGACTTAGAGGACCATGAACAGACAAGCCCAAGACCCCAGAGGAGAAATTCTCCCTTCCAGTGTGTGCCGCAGGGAGGAATGAGGCTGAATGACAGCACTATTTGACGAATGAGCTCCATGGAGGTGTTTTGCCACCAGCAGTCAGAGAAACCTTGCAGGATGTGTCCGGGGAAATGGATTTTGTAGGGTTAGCTAAATCTGTACCACCCACTGCACAATAGCAGCACTGTGCAGAAAAGGCGGCTTTGAAACAGGTTCAGTTTTATGTTAGTTCCAAGTTCAGGTGAATGCCGTTTCTGCAGCTGAAAAAGTTGTACTCCTCCTCCTAATCCCGATGCGGTCCTTGTCGTCTTGGCTCTTCCGCCATTTCAAAATCCTGACGTTATCTCTCTACTTTCTGGGAAGACATGAACCTCCCACAATGAGCTGTAGGAAATAAAGTGATCACGCTGCTTGGACGTGACTCTTCTGGCAGCAGACCCGTGAGGGAGTGTCAGTGTGATGAACCCTACCACCTAGAGAACACTTTTCAGACACGTAGTCCGTCTTTTAGCCCCTCGGTCTGAGGTCCCCTGGAAAGACGAAGGGGAAGATGATAAACATGACCCTAATTCTTCACCCCAGCTGTGTCCATGCCCTTTGCCATGTCACCTTGTACTGCCCTCCAAGGCTGTGTCTGCGGTTGGTCATGAACTCGTTTTGGCCAACAGGATGAAGTGGAACTGGGGTGTGTCGATTCTGAGCCTAGACCTCGAGAGGCCTTGCGGGTTCCTTCTTGCCCTCTTTGTCATCTGTCATTACCATGAAGGCACGTGTGACCTAGCCTGCTGGAGAGGGGGGACCCCGAGGAGCAGAGCAGTCACCCAGCTGTGCCAGCCAAATCCCAGACATATGAACAAGCCCAGTCGTGTTTGGTAAGGGTCACTTAGCTGACCGCCGGCTGTCCCTTGATGTTTATTGTTATGTGTCACTGAGATTTCATGATGGTGAGGCAATATCATTGTGGAAGTAGCTGACTGATATGGCAGTTACCCCATAAACTTTTTAAAATTTTTATTTACTTGTTTATTTATTTATTTAGTTAGTTAGTTAGTTAGCTAGTTATATTTAGACAGAGAAAGAACTTGAGCAGGGGAGAGGGGCAGGGGGGACAGAATCCCAAGCAGGATTCACGCTAAACATGGAGCCTGACCTGGGGCTCGATTCCCATGATCCTGGGATCATGACCTGAGCCAAAATCAAGAACCAGACACTCAACCAACTGGTGCCACCCAGGCACCCCTATCCCCCGCCGCCTTTTTGTTTTAAACCACGTCTTTATTCCTTGTCTCCATCAACTGGTGACTTAAACCCTCTGGTCTACACTATTAGAGGTTTACCTAATATTCATTTTTCCCTTCTTCCTTGCTCGCAGAGCCGTGTGCCCAGCTAAAAACCTACATTTCCCAGGTTCCTTTGCAGAAAGGAGTTGTCCTGTGATACTCCTTTGGCCAATGAGAAGCAAATGAAGTATTGAGTAGAACTCCAGTGGAGACTCCCTTTTCCCTCCTCCTTTTTCCTGCCTCAAGTGAGACCATAATCCTTCAGGGTCCTATGACCCTGGGCTAACGGCATAGCTAAGAATGGCTGAGAGGAGAGACAGAAAGAGCGTGGGGCTTGGATAGTATGGTCACAACCCTAACACTGTGCTGGCACTAGAAAGCCTTCTTTACGGACGTCTTGTGACACGAGGAAAAAAAGAAAAACTTCTAAATTATGTATGCTACTGTTTTTCAGGCTTCTCTTATTTGTAGCTTACTGTAATTCTTAATATCAGATTCTAGCACCCACTTTGTCCTCTTTCGGAGAAAATGCTTAGAACAAATGAGTAAAGGTGCTTTCTGAAGATATCTCCTAAAAACTACGACTGCTAAGTACTATAGAGGTTTACCAATTATCGACACAAAATAACAATAATCTCTATGCACGTATATTTATACGTAATATTTGCTAATAATTTTCAAAGCTCATGATGTTATTTGTCCCCCTTAATAGACTTGTGATTAGTATCCCCTGTTCCTTCTGTGCTGGGGAAACTGAGGCATGGGCTGTTAAGTGAGCTCTCCGAAGTAAACAACCTGTTAGAGAGTCGGGGAGGGACTTATACCAAAGTAGAGTATGTCTTGGGCTGTGATTGGCATCTATTCAGAGAAACCAAAGGCAATTGAATCCTTTTAACTCTGCAGGACCGTCCAAGACTTAAAACACACTTTAGGACAGACTAGTTTATGGGAAGGGGGAGAAGGAAGAAGGGGCAACTTTTTGCCTTTTGTATCCACAAAAGTATTTGCTTCCTCTTCTCTGCTCTCCTGGGAAGTAGAGTTGATTAACTGTGGCTCTGTCTTCCCAGAATTTCCTGGTGAATTCCTCAATAGTAGGACTATATGTTCTCTATTTGTATATTGCTGGCAGGGCTTCTGGGTACACTTGTGCATGTTGGTCACTGCACAAGTGTGTTTGGCAGAGGAGTGAGTGAAATCCACAATCATCAGTCAGTGGGCCCCATTGTATTGTGATACACCAAGAAGTGCTTTTTTTTTCTAATTTACACATAGATATTCTATAAAATAGTGGGACCCTTGGTCACTGGCACCTGGACCAGAATACAAGCTGCTTATTTGGAAAATGAATGACCCCCCAATGATTACTTCTTTCTGCAGGTCATTTTCATCATGTTTTACTAGCAATAAAGTGTTGCTGGGATGGGAGTTGGTGAGTGTTAAGACTTGTTTTCTCAGGCTGTCGTACCTACGGAGGTGGGGCAGTCGTGGCAAGATGCAGAGACTAGAATAAAAATAAAACAAACACCCACGATTTATTAAACATTTATTATGTGTCAGATAAAAAGCATTTTACATTCATTACCTCATATAGCCCTTACAGTAAAACGGTGAGGTAGGTTCTATTAACACTCCCATTTTAAAGATGAGGAAACTGAGGATGTGAAAAGTCAAGCATAGTGCTCAATGTCATATAGCTAGTAAGCAACAAAGCTTGGGTTTGAATCTAGGCTTATCTGATTCTAAGGTCTTTGTCCTTTGCCTTGCGTTTTCCTAAACCTGTGAATTTTGGTCATTAGTGCAGGTGTAGCAGAGACAGTGGTATTCACCAGTTGGTCTCTGGACTCCCCTAAATTTCTTACTCTCACTTGGAATTAGGTTGGGGCCATATGTGTGGGATAAGGTAGAAGTGATATACAACCATCCCCAGGTATGACCTTTAATAACATCCTGGATGAATCACTGTCCCTCTCTTCTTCTTTCACAACCCAGGGCATCAGATGTTGAGATGTCAGCATCTCAAAATGGCGGGAGCCTGGATCCACGAATCACTGCATAGACGAGAGTTGCCCTCAAGAACCGCCCGATCCACATTTGACTTTATGTAAGTAAGAAATGATTCTTTGTTATGTTCTTGGAGCACAGTGTAGCCTCACTCAACTAATGTAGCAGAAATGATAAGACTAATTTTATGCATTTATTTTATATCATGGCTTATAGTGCACAAAGAGTTTCTTGATTGTCATAACCTTGAGAGATAAGCAGGGATTATAAGTCCCATTTGAAAGGCTAGGAAACTGAGGCTTAAAGAAGTGAAATGATTTGCTCAAGACCACATAGTTGGTAGGTGGTCAAATCGAGGTTAGGTTCTTGGTATTTTTCCCACACTGTGTAATTTTACAACTTCCTAGCTTGATGTTATAAAAAGCAAGCAATAACCTCAGAGGGAATGAGGGTCCCACTGTATAGAGTTCTGCAGATTAAATTAAACACCTTGAAGGACTACAAGGCTAGGTAGCCAGTACAGACAGGTGTAGTACATTCCAGTGGCTCATATTCTTAAGTCAACAAGCTGCAGGCGTCCTGTGGCTGCTCAGACTCCTGGGTGGTCCTGAGGGGCGTCCCAAGCCTAGTTCTTGAGCAATCTGGTGCACAGATCTCCAATCCGAACCACGGGCCTCGAATTAAAGACAAAATGTCACAGCTCTGGGTGAAAATCCTCAGGATCTCCAGAGAATAAGGGGCCTAATTTTCCTTCCTCACCCCCACACAGCAATCATCATTTTATTCTTTAGAAAATTCTTCACAGTAGACAAAACACTTCCCTCTCCTTTGTCTCATTTAATTCTTAAAAAAAGTGAGCATACTTTTTTTTTTCTTTTTGGTGGAAAACTCAAAAAGGTTGATTTCTTCTAAGATTGTGACAGGGTTCTGCTCCTGAGAATGAAATCAGACCTTTATTGAGCTCATACTATGTGTCCGATATCATTCAGTTCTCCAAGGTCAGTGTCACTGCCTGTTCTATAGTGATGAATCTGAAGCAGAGTCCAAAAACTTGTTCAAGGACACTGAACAAAGAAGGCTGCCTGTGGGGATCTATAAAGCCCACAGGAGAGTTCTCAGCAAAGACAAGAAAGGGAAGGGTTGGAGGAGAAAAGGAGTCGACTGTCCCATCCTATACAAGGTATATCCCACAAACACCCAGGTGACTTCTCACAACTTTATCAGCCATCATCAATTTAACACTTTAGAAATCTGTTGTAGTCTTGGATCTTACCTCCCTTCAACCGATGGATCTCCAAATTCAATGTGGTCCCTTTTCCAAGAGTTTCTATTTAGTTGACTTCTGATAACATTTTATACTAAGAAACGGGCTAGAATCTCTTTGCTTCGGTATTCTCTTCATGACTTTATAAACATTGGCCTTGGTCACGTTCAGTCTTTTTTTTTGCTAATGAAAGTCTCTGAGTCTGTTTTTCTTTTTCTAGGTCAGGCTCCTGGGATTCTTCTCTTACGAGACCTGACGAGCTATCAATAGCCTGAATATGACAAGGATCCAAGTCACCTCTGCTTGTGGTTATTTGTCATCCTCCGTTCCTTGCTGTGGTTGAGGGCTCATGTAGCACTCCCCCCCTGTGAAACTCAGGCTGCTGAGACAGGGGACCAGCCTCCAAGCAAGATTTCTCTGCAGGGCCTCTAGCTGCCTGACTTCAGGGCACCCCTCACCTTGTACTCTGTATAGATGTCCCTTGGAGTTGGGCATTGAGGCAAGACTGTGGCCCTATTCTTTACTGATTCATGCACTCATTCACTCAGAAATATTAAACACTGGCTATTGCTTAGGAGCTCTATTGATCTCTGAGGATGGAGAAGGGGATAAACCAGGTCAGTCCTAGTTAATGGTGACATGCTGTCCACACCGGACCTCTTTGGAGTCGCTGTTGACTCTTCCTCCCCCTTAGCTACCACATCGTGTCCAAACACCAAGCCTTATCAATTTTGCCTTTGAAATATTCATCGTGCTCATCTCCACTTCTGCATCCCAGCTAGCACAGCCCTACTTTAGGTTTTCCATACCCCTTTTTTTTTTTATTGTTGCCGTTCCCTCATAACTAGTCTGTCTGATTTGGTCTCATCCTCATTATTTGCTCCTCCCTACTTGAGCAAGAAAGACTCACCTAAAATATATGTTTAAGTCACTCACTCAAACTTCATATGGTTCCCTTTGGCCCAGCTAACATGGCGTACAAAGTCCATGTTCACACTTTGGCTTTTACCCCTCTCTCCAGCTCTGCCCCTTAGTAGGCTCTTGACCGCCAGAGTAAGATTATTCAGCCATATTGCCTTGGCTGACTCCATGTCCTCTGGGGGGGTGGTGAGTGTGCTGTCTCCTCTGTCTGCACATCTCTTCTCCCACCTGTCACTTCTCTGACTTTGCTCCCTCCTCCCCACGTCCTTTGTAATTCCTGCATCAGGCTGAGTCCTCTCCACTCTTCAAGGCTTACTTTAGGGCCCAACCACTCCAGAAGACCTTTGTTACTTTCCTGACCACTCCACGACAGGTGCCTTTCCTCAGTGGGCCCACAGTATCCTTCCCTCATTGTTCTTAACACATGGACTGACAATTGCCATCAGGGCCTTTTGCTCCACTGTATTCTGGAAGGACTACTGAGAAGGACCAGAGTACTTAGCACATGGTAGCTCCCGATTCACTTGTTGAATGAATAAGCAAGTAATTTCAACACAATGGAGAATAAGGGAGGGGGGGGGGAGTGCGGGAGGGAGTGACTGACCCCAGCTGGAGAGATCAGAGTGGCTCAAAAGAGGGGACGACACAGGACTGCATGTTAAAGGAAGCAGAGGAGCTTGTGGGTGGGGAGCAGTGAGAAAGCTACACTCCTAGTGCCCCACTAGCAAAATGTTTGCGGCTTGTTGCTGCGACTTCATGCTCTGCTGGCCTGGAGGTCTTAGGATAATGATAATGGAACCGGAAGTTCCATAATGATAACGGAACAGGACAATGATTCCACGGAACCAGAAGTTGAGACTGCCATTCAGCCACTCTGGGATCGTTGTTGTTTTATTTTATTTTTTTTAATTTTTAAAATTACACATGTATATTTACTTTGTGATACAAACAGAGGAGGGGAAAGAGAGAGAGAGAGAGCAGGGGAGGGGCAGAGAGAGGGAGAGAGAGATCCCAAGTAGGCTCTATCTCACGAACCCGTGAGATCGTGACCTGAGCCGACATCAAGAGTTGGACGCTTAGCCGACTGAGCCACCCGGGCGCCCCTCTTTGTTCCTTTAAATCAGCAGGCACAGAAGTAGTGGCAATGCTGGCTGGGGTGGTGGATCCTGATGACAAAGGGCACTGCCACTCGGCAGTGGAGGTAAGGAAGACTGTGCCTGGCATATAGGACATCTCCTAGTGTGTCACTTAGTATTACCATGCCCTGGACTTAAGGTCACTGGAAAACTACAACAACTATTAGAATCCAAGCAGGACTTGTAATGGCCCAGACAGATCCTTCAGGAATGAAAGTCTGGGTTATCCCACCGGGGGGAAGAATGAAGACCAGGTGAGCTGTTCAGTGAAGGCAAAGGAAATACAGAATGACTAGCGGGGGAGGGTAATTATAAATACCAGCTACAACCACGTGACCCGTTACAGAAACGAGGACTGTAATTGTCATAGGAACTCTTCCTTCCTTGGTCATGAACATGTTTTCGTGTGACCTGTGAAATTAACTCTCCAGCTACTTTCACGTTCGTCTTCCTCGGAAGGACATGTCCTTCCCCGAACGTGGCAGGCCCAGCCCCCAGCCCATCTTCCCTGAGGTCACCTGATTTCTGTCTCCGTGGTGCTGGGCAGGAGATGAGCTATTTCAAAGAAAATGTAGTCCACAGCATTCAAGAAAAATGCATTGAGGATTTACCAGAGTGAGAGGCTGCGTAGAAAGATGAGTCAGCCACAGATTCTACCCTCAAGTGGTTTTACAGTCTAGTAGCAAAGCAAATAGGGTGTTTTTTTGTTTTGTTTTGCTCTGTTTTCCCTATTTTACAGTTACATTTGTCTGTGTCGGTGCCAAGTTCATGCATGGCTACAGGGGAGCAGAAGTGCCTCACACACACTTATTTGTGTGACCTGAGAACCTGTATTGTCCCAACGCCCTGCTTATCAACACCTGTTACTACCAGTGAGTGAAAACCGGTTTGGTGCGGTCCCCTTTGACAGCCTGCAGGAAACAGTCCCTTCTGGGCTGGGAGGGCTGAGGCAGGAAGCCCCCGGCTCCATTATACCGCTGCTGCCCTCACTGGTCTCCCTTCTCCTGCATATCTTCTTGGCAATCTTCATTTTCTCCTGGTGATCCATGTTGGAGGCTGTGCAATTCAGAATGCAGAATGATGCAGCGGGAACATGTGGAATTTCAATCCTCACTTCTCCGGGGTCGTCAGCTCCGAATCCCCACACGTTTACGAGCAAGAGCCTCAAGAAGCACAGACGACTTGGTCACCAAGTGCGTTAGAAACGTGTTCCCCTTCCTAGCCACGCCGTGGAATACTGCTCCGTAATAAGAAGCGATGAGCTAGTGAAAAAGTGCCGTAACGTGAATGAATCTCAAAACAAGCATGCTAGCTAAAGAAGCCGGAGGAAGGAGACTGCATACTGTATGATTTCGTTTGTAGAAAACCCTAGAAAATGCTAGCTAATCCATACTGACAGAAAGCAGGGCAGTGGTCGCGAGGATGGGGAGAGCGGAGAGAGGGTGAGATTACCAGGGGTACAGAGAAAGTTACAAGGGTGACAGATAGGTTCATTATCTTAATTGGGGCAGTGGTTTCACGCGTGTGTACATATGTCAAAAATTATGAAACTGAGCACTTAAAATATGTGCAATTGACTGTATGTCAACCATACCTTCATAAGGCTGTTGAAACAGCTCTTAAATATGTGGACATTTTGACCCAATAATTCCATTTCTAGTCACCCTCCTAAGGAAATAATCAAAGTGCCCAATTTATATTCAAGATCTTCTGCACTCTGTTTAGGAGAGTGAAAAAGTTCAATGAGAGGCCATAGTTAAAAAAACGAATGCTTAAATAAATTCCAGATGATGACGGAATACCGTGTACGCTTGTAGAACAATACAGTCTTATTTACTGTGACGAAGAAAATGTTTACCGTGTAGCATTTGGCGGAAAACCCGTTTATGAAATAGTATGAACACGGCGAGATCAACATCAATGTGCTGAAGCCTGAAGATGTGTGCCAGAGAGAAAGACTGGAGGTTTTGTACAAAATATCCACAACTCTCATTTCTGGAGAATGGGTGGGGTCACAGGTCATTTTAATTTTCTTTTTTTTTTTGAATTCTTCTTTTTATGCATCATATTTTCTACTTAAAAAAATTTTTTTTTAATGTCTGTATTTATTTTTGAGACAGAGAGAGACAGAGCATGAGCAGGGGAGGGGCAGAAAGAGAAGGAGACACAGAATCCAAAGCAGCCTCCAGGCTCTGAGCTGTCAGCACGGAGTCTGACATGGGGCTCAAACTCACGGAGTGTGAGATCATGACCTGAGCTGAAGTCGGACGCCACCCAGGCGCCCCCCATTTAAAAAAAAAATTTTTTTTTCATGTAAATTTTCTACTTTTGAAATGTGTTCCTTTTAAAAGTGGGAAGCAACCTGGAGTAATAAAAGAACTTTTGGGGGGAAGGTGCCACAGCCACTCTGTTCTGTGCAGAGTCTGCAGGGGAAGGGCCTGTCCCTCTGGTCTCCCCTCCCATTGCCAAGGAGGTGCCGTGCCTTGATGCCTGTGGGTTCCAGAGAGCTTGAGAAGGCCTGAGCCCGGGGCCTTCCCATCCTGGGGCCTTCCTGCCTGGGGCCCTGGTGTTTCTTCTCAGCTGCTTGGTTAGCCCACACAAGAGGCTGCTTGCTCCTTGTGCTGTGAGTTGCCAGTCACTGAGCAAAGGTTGGTTGTAACCAGGCCGTGAGGGCCCCGGGCGTTGAAGAAGAAAGCAAACTCTGGCCTTCCTAACCCTTTCCTAGATCTGTTTCTCCAGTTCTAAGTGCAGCTCTTAGAAGCACGCAGGAAGCAAAGCATTAGCCCCCATAGACTTGCCCAGGCCACATGTTTGTAACCTTCCAGCAAAAACTATAGTCACAGCATGGGGAGGTTGGGTGCAGCTTGAGCCTATAGTTTGGCCTGCGTTTCCCCGACTTCCTTCTTCGCTTTTCTGCCCCCAGAAACAGACACCGAGGAGAACTGGAAGAAGTGCTCCTGGCTTCACGCTTCTTGAAAGCAGGATGGCTTCCTTTGGCCTGTGTTGCCCTCTGGGTGGCTCTCGGGTCTGGACAAACCGGCTGAAAAGAGGTTTAATGTAAGAGGTTTAATGCACTTTGAAAATGCACCTGCTTGTTCTGAGGAGGATGGCTGGGTTGGAAGGGCCAAGGTGACTTGTCCCAGGTGACTGCAGCCGAGAGATTATTGCTGAATGAACAGTAGTATGGACCAAGACCGGAAGGGTCTGTGACCTGAAAACTTTGTTTTCTCCAACTGGGTGGAACAGCTTGTGGGGCAAACCCCTGTGTTTCATCAGTGGCCCCGAAGATGCAGAGGTGGTGGTGATATGATGGATGGGCTGCCTAAACTCTACGAGGCTCAGTTTATTCATCTATGAAATGGAATAGGAACACCCATCTTATGGGATTCTTTTATTTATCGATTTGTTCCCTAAATATTAATTGAGTATATACTATGTGCCAAGTACTGTGCCAGGTGATCACGACAAATTAATTAGACCTGACCTCTTGGTTCTTATGTGCTCTCCCCTATTAGGTTGCTGAAAGGCCCAGGGATTGTATATATCTATGACCATGCTGTCTCATGTACAGCAGAAGCCTGAGAAATGGTACTATTATTACCAAGACAAAGACCCCTGCAAGGGAACCGTGTCTGGGCTCACTTACTGGGCCTGTGGCCATGAAGCAGACACCTGGATACTATTTCTGGTGCACTGGCCAGTGAGGGTTAACTAGAGAACCTTCCGGAGTAAGTAAAAGGCTTAGCTATGAGTACAGAAATGTGTGGGATTCCGGCAGTCGTTGGAGAAAGCTTTTTTTTTTTTTTTTTTTTTTATTATATTTATTTATTTATTTATTTATTTTTGGGACAGAGAGAGAGACAGAGCATGAACGGGAGAGGGGCAGAGAGAGAGGGAGACACAGAATCGGAAACAGGCTCCAGGCTCCGAGCCATCAGCCCAGAGCCTGACGCGGGGCTCGAACTCACAGACCGCGAGATCGTGACCTGGCTGAAGTCGGACGCTTAACCGACCGAGCCACCCAGGCGCCCCTGGAGAAAGCTTTTAATTGGCTGCTGGAAACAATTCTTCTGAATGTGTGTGTATATATGCTATTCATGTCAACAGATATTTCTGTTGTGTATCACTCACTTATTTAAAAAATTTTTTTTAATGTTTTTTATTTATTTTTGAGACAGAGAGAGACAGAGCATGAACGGGGGAGGGTCAGAGAGAGAGGGAGACACAGAATCCGAAGCAGGCTCCAGGCTCCGAGTTGTCAGCACAGAGCCCGATGCAGGGCTCGAACCCACAAACCGTGAGATCGTGACCTGAGCTGAAGTCGGACGCTTAACCGACCGAGCCACCCAGGCGCCCCTCACTCACTTGTGTAAGAAGCATGTAAACCAGTCCCCTTTAACCGTGGTGTCACTTTCCATGGTTTTGGTTCCTCGAGGGCCCAAAACAGATGAGCCTCTTGCTGATGTATGGTCAGGTCAAAAGTAGCCTAACACTGTGTCACAGTGTCCACGTCACTCCCCTCACTTCATCTCGTCACGTGGCACTTTATCTTCTCACATCATCACAAGAGGAAGGGTGAGGGTGGACCCGCAAGATATCTTAGAGAGAGACCGCATTGACACAACTTTCCTTACAGTATGTCGTTATAATCGTTCTGTTTTGCCGTTAGTAGCTGTTGTTCACCTTGGACTGTGTCTAAGATACAAGTTAAACTTTATCAGACGGATATATGCATAGGAAAAAAATGTATGTATAGGCTTCAGTTCTGTGCGTGCTTTCAGACATCCACTGGGGGGCTTGGAGTGTATCCCCCACAAATGAGCAGGGACTGCTGTATTCATTTGAAAGTGCTTATTCTGTGCTAGGCTCTGTGCTTAGAGCTGAAGAAGAGACTAAGGAATCATGACACATGGCACTCCAGGGTTTTGGAGTCTGGTGGGGAAGAAAAGGAAATACACATAAACACAGAAACGAGGTGAGTATATACTATGCTATGCTATACATCCCGGCTTTAAGGGCCGGGATGAGTGGAACCGTGGAGGTCCAGAATGGGCAACGGGTCTGGTTTGGAGAGGGCAGGGTGTTGGCAAATACCCTGGAACAGATGGATGGATACGGGACCTTAGCTAGGCCTCAGGGGCTGCGCCTTGGAGATAGTCATGGGAAAGCCAGCAGGTAGGCCCTGGTGATCGGAAGGTGTGGTTGGTGGTACTCATTCACTCACTCACTCATTCATTCAGCGCATCTATACTGAGGGCTTCGTCTTGCCGGGCCCTTGTCCACACTGGGAACTCAGCAGTGAACGAGACAGAAAACCACCTCTGCCTTACGTAGTTTGCATTCTAAAAGAGGAAGACAAAAAATAATCAGTTGTATATAGCAGCAGGTGCTTAAATCTTTGGTCTCAGAACCCCGACACATTCTTAAAAATTATTGAGGCCCTCAAAGAAATTTTGTTGGGGCAGGTTATAGCTACTGATAATTACAGTACCAGAAATTACAACGGAAAAAATGTAAATGCATGCGAAGATCTAAAAGTAACAATGTACTCATGACATTTTAATATAAATTACATAGAGTTAGTGAAAAAAGGTTCCATTTTTTTTTCCAAAACAAAGATTTAGAGAAGAGTAGCATTTTTGCATTTTACTTTATTTTCTTTATTTTTCTTTATTTTCTTTATTTTTCTTTATTTTCTTTATTTTTCTTTATTTTCTGACTAGTTCAACTTGCAACTCCAGCAATGGCACAGCTGCTTTTTCTGAAGGCAGCTCTCATACTTTGGTCCGTGATGGAAGGGCTTTATGCCGGGTTCTCAGACCATTAGAAAGATGTGCACTCAAGGGTCAAGATTTAATCAAATTAATAATATATGCAGTTTCCTTGGGGACTTTTTTGAAATCTTTTTTAATGTTTATTATTTTTGAGAGACAGAGAGAGAGAGACAGAGAGAGAGAGACAGAGCACGAGCGGGGGAGGGGCAGAGAGAGAGGGAGACACAGAATCCGAAGCAGCTTCCGGGCTCCGAGCTGTCAGCACAGAGCCCGACGCGGGGCTCGAACCCAGGAACCTCGAGATCATGACCTGAGCTGAAGTCAGAGGCTCCACCGACTGAGCCACCCAGGGGCCTCAGGGACTTTCTTAAGTGAAACTATCACCTTTATCACTGTGGCGGGGCTACGGGTACGGTAACCAGCAGTACAGGTTGGTGCCACTGACGTGATTCCTGTGAAGTTGCCAGCACTTTAGCCACCACGGCCTTTGTAACATCAGCGCAAATGCCCACACAGCGAAAGGGACAAATAACATCTCAGGATTCTTATGAAAATAGTTTAGATGTGGCTCAGAGATCTTCAGGGGTTTGTGCACCATGTTCTGAGACCTGCTGGCGTAGATGATTTGCCAGATAGACTGATGACAAGTGCAATGGAGAGAATTATAGCATGGGAGAGGTGCAAGGGGGGTAACAGGGGAGGGTTGCAATCCTAGCTGGGTAGTCAAGGCGGGCTTCGATGAGGAGGGGGGCATTTAAGCAAAGGCTATGGAGTGGAGGGCGTAAGCCCTGAGTGTCTTGGGGAGCAGGAGTCAAGAAAGAGAAAAGAGCATGAAGAAAGGCTCCGAGGCACAAGCATACTTGGCTTATTCGAGGAACAGGCTGGTTGAGAAATGGGTGACAGGGGCGGGGGGGGGGGGGGGGGGCGGCTAGAAAATGAGGTCACAGAGGAAACTAGAGCCAGACTCTGCAGGGTCCTCCAGGCCATCATAAAGGACTCGGGCTTTAATTCTGAGTTAGCTGGAACACCGTTGAAAGGTTCAAAGAAGACAGGTGACATGATTTGTTTCCATAGCAAAAAGCGGAAAGGTAGGGTGTGGTCAGGTTCTGTTTTGTAAGGTTTGCTCGGTTATCCTGGGATAATGCCTAGCACACAGTAGGCTTAAGAGAACAAAGCTGGGCAAAAACGGCCTGTATTCTTGTATAGGCCTGTCAAGGCACAGGCTGCGTTAACCTGCTTTTGCTACAGTAACGAACACTCCCCATCACTTACTGGTTTAAAACGACACACATTTATTTCTTGCTTAGGTTACTGATATTCTATTACTGGCTTATATTACTTGACTGAGGCTCTGGGTGAAGTGGGGGAGGACAGAATGAGTATTTAGGAGCAATAATACAATCTATAAGGAGCACTCTGAGGATGAGTCAGCTATAGTCAGCTAGCTGAATTAGCACATTTGACTAAGTCTTTTGCTTATGAGGCCCGGCAAGGGCCATTTTACCAGAACACCACCGTCAGAATTGAGTCACTGGCTTGCATGCACAAAGAACAAATACACAATCCTCCTTATGTGATTCATTCCAAGAGATGGGCCAAGAAACCGTGGCCTTTTCACCCTAGGAGCACAGAACTTACCTCACAGTTGCTCAGCTGGGGCTGCGAATGTTCTGTTTGGGGCCTGTGAATGGAGCCAGGCTTGGGGCTCTGGGAGAGGGTCTTGACCACAATGGGTCCTTCAACCACCAGTATCAGAGTCACTGGGTGGAGAAGGGGGATGGTTAACATCACAGATTCCTGGACTACTCTAGGACTCTTCGGTGATCAGCCCTGGGACTTCTCTTCGGTGATTAGCCTTTCTCACACACGCTAGAGACAAGATGCGTGTTCATAATATAAAGTCGGGGGTGCCTGGCTGGCTCAGTCGGTTGAGTATCTGACTCTTGATTTCGGCTCAGATCATGATCCCAGGATCGTGGGCTCGAGCCCCGTGTCAGGCTCTGTGCTCAGCATGGAGTCTGCTTGGGATTCTCTGTTTCTCTCCCTCTGCCCCTCTCCCCACTCGTGCTCTCTCTCTCTCTGTCTCTCTCTCTCAAATAATAATAATGATAATAATAATAATATAAAGTTAGAAAATGAGCTATATCCCTTTGTTTTCTTCATCTGTGAGTACATATAGATTGGACCCTGGGCCGGGTTCATTGTATCAGGCTGAGTATTGCTGGAGACATGGGTGAAGCAACTTCAAAGTTCAAGTTCAAACCACTTTGGAGCTGCAGCCATGACCTGGCCAGGTTACCACTCGCCCTGGCCATCTCAATTGTACACCCTTCTCCCCTGATCCAGCTGACTGTGTGTCTAATGTTAAAAGGAGACAACTGCATATTGCCTTTTCTTGACCTGGACCCTTTAACGTTGAACCACAGCCTCGCAGGGCTTAACGCATTCTGCTTTTGAGACACATGTCCTTAAAAATCTCTCAACTACCAGGACCCCACATGTGTCAGCTTCACTTTTGTTGGGTGATTCTGCGGGACCAGGGCCATTGCTTCTTATCCGCCTCAGGTTATTAAAGACAGTCTGTAGTCGGACCCCCCCTCTTCTGACTTTGGGGGAAGTTTCTTCTTTTCAGGTCCTACCAAGTTCAAGTAGCCTAGGGACACCTCCACGGAAGCCCTGTTTGTGATCCAGAGTGATTTATGGCAGCACTAAAACCTCTCACAACAGACAAATTAATACTCAGACGCCTTTTCAGCGCCTCCTTTGAGAAAGAGGTTTTGACCTGGCGCCAAGATGTGGGAGGCAAGATATTTGTCTGGAATCCCATTGGGTGGCAGCCTCCGGGATCACACCCAGCTTGGCCCCAAGTCCCGTACGCTCCAAAATTGGTCTCTGCTTTTGACTTCGTTTCTGTATCTTTGTTTCTCAATTTTGGTTTGTGTGAATTCATTGTTCCTAATAAAAGGAACAGCATGGGAGCACGCTGAGTCTCAGGGAGCCGGAAAGAGGTTTGAGCACATCCTGGGTTTGAGCCAGGTTCACTTTTCCTCCTTGAAGGACCCCATCCATGGTTCCCAAACACTTTCCTTCGGCGGAAGTGTAACATTATATTGCTAAAATTCTGGTGAAGCCTTTGAGATTTGGAATTGGAACTGATGAGACCCTCTCACTATCCTCCTGTAGAGAGAAAATAAGACTTCAGAGTCTTGGCAGAGGGAGTTGCAAATGGGCTCAGCAAGGGAAATACTGAGAAAAAGAATAGAAATCCACATGGGGGTCAGCTGACTTGCAAAGATCATGTAAGGTAAAGGCAGGGCTCTTAATCAGTGGGATCTCAATTTCCCTATCTTTGTGTGGGATAATTAAAAAAAAAATTTAACTTAACACTTCAAAAAGAAACAAACTGATTGCAGTCATGAGGTGTTTTATTTTTCCCCCTTGCCAAGCGGCAGGGCTAGAAATAGGCCTGTCTGTCGTCTGCAGTTTTAATAGCAACAGATAAACAGAAGGGCTAGAATCATTTTTCCAAACTTGTTCCCACCTGGAGGTCCTGTGTTCAGAAGCCTACCATCACTACAGACTGTTAGAAATCCAGAGGCCCAAGCTCGACCCAGGATGCTGTTTCAACAAGTCAGTGGTGGGTCCCAGGACATCTGTTTTGGCCCAGGCTGTCTTGTTGCAGGTAGGTCTTATGTTTGGGAGCCGGAACACCAATAAGGTCAAGGTTATCCGTTCATGAACTTGGTCTGCTGGTCCACCCTGAACCTGGGCTCCCTGCCTTCATGACCCTGGACTCAGAAATTCCTCTTCTATGCTACTATCTTAAAGAGGGTCCCTCCAAACTAGTGTGTTGGCAGGGGGCAAGCCTTTGCACACAGAGTTATTCACTATCATAATTTAGAAAAGGGCTGTGCTGGAAAACAAAGGTCTTTCAAGAGGGAGAATGATTAAGTGAATATGGTAAGTCGTCTTAACGGAACATTCTGCAGACGTTACAAATGACGCTTATTAAATCTGTATGATTACAAGGGACGTGCTCACGATATAACCAAAAACAAGACACTGATTAGAAAACGCTGAGAACTAGGTTGAGAGGGGAAAATCTCTCTGTACGTAGAGAAACAGCAGGTAGAAATACAACAAAATGTTAACGGAGGTTGTCTGGATGAGAGTTTTTGGATGCTTTTGTTTATATGGAGTTTTTATTTTCTTTATATGTCATTTTCTTTAATGGTCAATTATTGTTTTATGTTACATCACATGCAGACATCTGTCTATATTTATGCGTAGATACAAGTATACCTTTATTTTCAAAACGAAAGCGTTGCCTGGATTCGGTTATGAGATAGGACCTTGTATAACAGTGTGGGCAGTTGAGGCCAAACTATCCCTCTTACTAAGGAGGAAAGGTATACAGGTTAGTGTTATATGCCTGCAGGTCACATCTAAGCACGATTTTCTCTAACCAGGAAGGAGTTATACGTGTATCAATGTCCAGTGATGAGACTTGCTCTCCCTGCGTAGAGACAGGCAGATGCCATTTCTGAACACAATAGACCTTGAATGTGGCGTGAGAGATTTGAGGTCCAAATTGCTGAGGTTGTTCTAGCTCTAGCGAATTCCTCATACAGCGACGCCAAGTTGGACTTCTTCCAGCAAACAGAGCTGCCTTCATCCCACTCACAAAACCACCTAGTCATCCCTGCAGGACACGGACACTCCATACCCCGTCAGACAAGAGACCCTAAGCTTCCCAGCTGAATTAAAATGATACTTGCCTCTAGGATAGGGACAGAGAAGACTTTTTTTTGCCAGTTCTGGTTGCTGAAAGCCTTGTGTGGGGAAAAAAAAATTGTGAGCAAGTCTGGGGATCAATCCTCCACCCCAACTCCAACAGAGCCCCACATCAACGTGCTGTCATTGCCCATGCTGGGGCCAGTATGTGCTCTGTGCCTGAGGGGACTCTTCGCTCAGCTGGTCCTGGGTTTCTCAGGGCATTCTTCCTGTCCTCTCCCTGCTCTGAGTGACCGGGATGGAAGGGTTCACGCCATGCTGGATTTCTCCAGGTTTACCTGGCACCAGGAGTATCCATGACAGATCACTCTAACTCCACTGCCACATCGAGGTCTGCTGGAGAGCCTTTGGCTTCAGTCTTCATTCAGAACAAGGCAGAAGGAAATTAAAACAAAAAATTCCGCTGCCGAGTTTTCACAACATCTGTCCCCTGGCCTTGAGACAAGTCTTTATTGACTCTAATTTAGCACCTCATTCAAAATCTGTGCTGTCCAGTACAGTGGCCGTTAGCCACACATGGCTATTTAAATTTAATTTAAATGAATTACAATTAGATACAACTTAAAATTCAGTTCCTGAGCTGAACTCGCTGTTCAACTAGCTGTCTAGCAGTAAGGAGTGCACAGAGAAATTCCCATCACTGCAGAAAGTTCTAAAAGTTTTATTGAGTTATCTTACAATTTCTCTTGTCTCTCTGTATCATTTCTTCTTAAGTTTCTCAACCCATGACAGGCTAGAAATAGCAAATTAAGGGCAGAGGGAATAATGACAACAAATGACCTGGTATAAAAGGAGGAGACGGAGTGGTTACGATGCAAAATACCCATCCGTTTATTCAATCACTAAACAAATGTTTACTGAGCAACTACTGTGTACAGGTATTGGTCTAGGTGCTTGAACTACATTATTGAACAACAGAGACCAAAGACTCAGCCCTCATGGAATGTACTGGACCAGTAATACACACTACTTTGAGGACATTTAGTACAGAGATCAACAGCCTTGTTTTCTTTGGTATTCTCGGGAGGCATCATCGGTTAAAAATCCAGTTCCGTAATTGATGTTTGTCTTGAGTCATCAAGAACAATGAATATACTTTAAGAAGGGCACAAGTATATACATTTTAGAAAGCTTGCTGCCCAAGTAGATAAAGGAGCTAGTTTTGAAGATAAAGGAGTTGATTTGAAAAAACAACCTGGGTTGCCTACATTTTGTTTTCTTCCTGAGTTGGATAAGGGTCATTTTATATGTAAAGAGAAAAGGAAAAAAATCCCCTGTCATTTTATAAGCTCCTTTTTACCAATGAGTTTATGCTGACCTTTCTGTCTATTCCTTTTCATGCTGATATAATTTGCTTTCTAGTTCTGCCTCTTAACACGATATGACTCTGGATAAGTCATTTGGACTTTTCTACACCTCAGTCAAAAAGTAAATAAGAAACAGAACTAACACAGATGTAACTGTGGGTGGCATAAGTTTTATCAACAAAGTGCCTGAGAATTAGTACAAAGGTTTTGAGAGACTTTCTCAAGCAAGCAAGAAGCAGGTGGGATTTCATGAATTCATACAATCTCTTTTCCCCACTCTTTTTCCTGCCCCCCACCTAAAACCCATAATGAATTCTCTTTTTACCCTTTATAACTGGTGAAAAATCAGAAGCCAAGCAGTAATAAGCTGAAATATTTCCTTAGAGAAAGAATTCAATTCTAGTAATAAAAAAAATTTGTGTCAAAACAGGTGAGGAAGAAATTAAGGCCTTTGTAGAACACTCTAGGGCTTGGAATACATAATTCTTCCAGGTGATGGAAGGAGTTCTGTGAAGGAAAGGGAGACATATATCTAGAGTGCTTTTAAAAAGTGTAGGTCAGAATCAGGGCAGAAACCCCTAATTTAAAAATGATTTCAAAGACAGTCCAAGATCATTGACGGATGGGAGACAGGATGATGTAGTGGGGAAGGGGGGGGCATGGGGTGGGGAAACATAGCCTTTGGAGCCAGACAAATCTCAAATTCCAACTCCAACACTTATTAGCTGTGACATCCTGTCTAAGTAACTTAACCCATCTGTGTCTTAGTTTACTCATTTGGAAAATAAAAAGAAGGATAGCAATAACACCTACGATGCAGGGCTATATTACAAGTGTTCAGGGAAATAATTTGTGGGAAGCACCTGGCATATAGTAGGTACTCATATTAGTTAAGGTAACACTAGCTGTTGCAACAGTTAAATGCCAAATTCCAATGGTTTAATACAGTTAAAATGTATTCTTGCCCATGTAATAGACTAAATAGAAAAAGCAGGAAGCTTTCCCCCATGTGGCGACTCCAGGCTTCCATCTTGTGGCTCTCCCACCCCATAGAACCTCAAAGTCCTCTGCTTCCAGATGGCAAAGGGGAAAACGAGAGCGGAGAAGCCCTATCAGTTTCTTAAAAGCTCTGGCCTTAGAGGTGACAGTCATCCACTTTATTCACATGGCTTTGATGAGAGCTAGTTATATGGCGTCACCTGGGTGCAAGGAGAGCTGGGAAATGTAGTCCTAGCTTAGCACCTGCCTCCCAGCAAATAACTCCACCCTCTGGAACAGGTGCCACAAGGTTCTGACCAACAGCTAGCCATTTTGCCACCATGTTCAACAAATGGTAGGAACACACAGTCAAATGAGCAGCGATTCTGTAGATAAGAGAACTGGGCATGCTGCAAAATTCTCAAGGATAAGGGGCAAATTCAAGACACAGGTGGTAAAAATAAATGAGTAAACTAGTTTAAAGGTTCAATAGTATTTTGGACCATGTTTTATCTGGTCGTGTTTGAAACCAAAGACCGTGATGTTTTTGTTAACCTGACAAACAAATATTTATTACACTGATCAGACACAAGCCATTGGGCTAGGCATTGGGTGTGGGCTGGACAGATGGTACAAAGTTGAGTAAGACCTGGACTTGCCTTCAAAGAGTTTATATTGTGGCGTGGGAGGAAGATACGCACATCTTCAAGGAACCGCAGAGACAGTTTGGGCAGTGACCTGAGAGGTGCAAAGTGCTCTGGGGTTTGAGAAAGGGTGGGATGGTGTCTGTCCAGCATGATTTAGCTGCATGAGGATATTTCAGGCACTCAGAGTGGGAATCTGTCCTTCTTGGCTCTTTTCTGTCTTGGGGTTGGGGAAATGGACCGCTTCATGGATAAAATTGTATTTGACTTAGGTCTTGAAATATGCACAGAACTCTGTTAAGTAGAGACAAGGCTTTCATATCTGTAATGCTTGATTCGACAAAAAGGTCCTTTGTTATCACTGACTCAACCTAACTGCAATCTTTTCAGTTCCATCTATGTTTTGGGAAAGGCTAGTATGTGTCAGGCATTGGGTTGATTGCCAAGGACACTGAGATTAATAAGATATAGCAACTCTTATGGTGTCGGTAGGACAGTAAGTATCCCTCATTTTATGGATAAGGAAGACGGAGGCTTGGAGAAGTTGTGTGACTTTCCTATGGTTAATCAGCAGTAAGTAGAATTGACAGGATTCCTCTCTGGTTCTCCTTAGCCCTAGGGTAGCGCTCTTTGCCGTACTGGAAACTACCATGGGGATTCAAATGAATGAACTAAATTTTATCAAATTGAACTCCATTCAATAAGATGCAAGACCTTGTAAGACTATTTGCAATGTAATAGGGTATTCTTGCAGATTAGATTGTAAAACCGTTAGCAGTCAAAGAAATAAACCTCTCAATCACTGTTTGCTGCAGAAATGAAGAAATGCATCAATGAATTAAGGGTACACAGAGCTCTGATAATTCTTCTAATCAGAGTGTGCAGTCAAGTCCAAACCTTGTCTATTTTGTTTTATGTTTTTAAGTTTATTCATTTTTGAGAGAGAGAGAGAGAGACAGAGCATGAGGAGGGAAGGGGCAGAGAGAGAGGGAGATACAGAATCTGAAGCAGGCTCCAGGCTCTAAGCCATCGGCACAGAGCCCCAGTGCAGGGCTTGAACTCACAAACTGTAAGATCATGACCTGAGCCAAAGTCAGAGGCTTAACCGACTGAGCTACCTAGGTGCCCGAAACCTTGTCTATTTAGAAGCAGGTGCTCACTCTGACAGTCTCACCTGTGAGCACAGAGGATAAGAGGTCCTTGCTCTTTGCCTTTTTTTCCCCAGGTTTTTTTAAATTGAAGTAGAATTGACATAGAACATTAGTTTGAGGCACCCGCCAGAAGAATTCGATACTCGTATGCGCTGCAAGATGGCCATCACAGCAAATCCAGTTATCATCTATCCCCCTACAAAGTTACGAAATTTTCTTTTTCTCCTGATGGGAACTTTTAAGATGTACTTCTTAGCAATGTTCAAATATGCAATACCATTTTATTGACAAATGTCCCCATGGTGTACATTATGTCCTTGGGACTTACTCATTTTATTCCTGGCCGTGCGTCTTGACCCCCGTCTCCCATTTCACCCCCCCCCTTGCCCCCCCCCCCGCCCCCGCCTTTCCTGGCTGCTACCACACTGTTCTCTCTCTGAGTTTTGTTTTGCGTGTTTGCTTAGTTTTTGTTTTTTCATTTTATTTATTTATTTATTTATTCATTTATTTTTTAATTTACATCCAAGTTAGTTAGCATCTAGTGCAACAATGCTTTCAGGAGCAGATTCCAGTGATTCATCCCCTATGTATAACACCCAGTGCTCATCCCAACAAGGGTCCTCCTTTATGCCCCTCCCCATTGAGCCCACCCACCCCCCACAACCCCTCCAGCAACCCTGTTCGTTCTCTGTATTTAAGAGTGTCTTATGGGGGCGCCTGGGTGGCTCAGTCGGTTGAGCGCCCGACTTCGGCTCAGGTCATGATCTCGCGGTCCGTGAGTTCGAGCCCCGCATCGGGCGCTGTGCTGACAGCTCAGAGCCTGGAGCCTGCTTCCGATTCTGTGTCTCCCTCTTTCTCTGACCCTCCCCTGTTCATGCTCTGTCTCTGTCTCTGTCAAAAATAAAAACAAACATTAAAAAAAAAATTTTAAAAAAAGAGTCTCTTATGTTTTGTCCCCCTCCCTGTTTTTATATTATTTTTCTGTTTTGTTTTGTTATTATTTATATATCTGTTTGGTTGCTTTGTGTTTTAGGTTCCACAAATCAGTGACATCGCCCGGTGTTTGCCTCTGCCCCTTGCTTTGGTGATCCTCATCTGCCCCTGGGGGGCGAGATCTGGAACACCTGGTGAAAGCGTGCTCTGCTCACATTAGCTGGACCTGACATTGATTTCGGTTCTGCTATGATTACTCGTTCCTTTTCAGACTCTCGGGCAGGGAGGCCGGAGGGAGGCGCCTCCTTGAGATACTGGGGCAGAAGCCTTCAATGATGGATAAAGAGGAATTTAAGGAAAGGTGGGGGGGGGGGGTTGAAAGCAGAGTGCCTTGATGGAGTGGAAGAAATTGGTGGTCCTGCACATACAAGGGGCAGCTTTGGCATTGACACAGCCACGAGGCTAGTGGAAGGGATGGAAGGGCAGATTCAGGGCCGGAGGTGGGGATCCCACGTTCTGGGTACTTATTGTGAGATGACGACAAGGCCATAAACACAAGCGAAACGCTCGGAGCAGGGAACGACCGCTCTGGGCAGTCTTGGGATGGGGAAAGAATTCAGAGAAATGGCACCTGGAACGAAAAACGGCCAAGTTCGCCGCTATTCCTGGGGCCCAGAACCTGTCTCGTATGCGGGAACACACCCCTTGCCTGGTTTTAAAAAGTGCTGTTTTCCTACTTGGGACCGACCTGCATCCCTTCCGCCCTTGGAGGCTGTGACCGCGAGGTATGAAAGAATCTCTCTCAGTTCTAGCCATGAGCACTATTTTAAAACACTGTTTTCTTGAATGCCCCATATTTTGAAAGGTAACAGAATCTATATTTGAGACTAGAAAAATAAATGGGCAGGAGAATGGCTCAACAGAAAGAAGGTAACGTGGCCACTGGGGTGGGGTGGGGCTTTTTCACGGAGCTCTGGGTGGGGGTGGGGGGTGGGAGGGGGGCTTATCTCACTGAGCTCTGACCAGTTGGGCCTTCCTCGCTCACCTGGGGCCTCCGTCTTGAGCTCAAGGCAGCACCGGCTACAACATTCATGGACACATGAACGGCTGAAAATAAAGTACTGATACGTAAAGAAACCCGCCTTGGGTTCAACCGAGGAAGCGTGAAATTGAAAGGGGACACCTGCTTCAGAGCAGGCTTTGGGGGCGTGGTGTGAGTGCAGAATGTCGGGAAACCTGCGTTTCCTGGTTCTCTTCTCTACTGCCCCCCTCCCCCACGACCACAGGGGTGCAGGGGTGGCCCTGACAGAAACGGGTGGCGAGGAAAGTGTTTGGATGGTGTGTGCACCCCCACGCCCGGGATTCACGTAAGGATGAAATGAGAACATTTGGAACCACTGTCTGCTGAGCTCCCCCCCACCCCCTTTCGTGCCAGGCAGCGAACAGCAGGGAACAGCAGAGGCAAAAGTCCCGCCCTCCCGGTGCTTCCATTCCAATCGGGTGAGGCAGGAAAGTGAATAGATCAGTAAGAGTGGGAGTATGCTAGGTGTTGCAAAGTGGTAGTGGAGAATGTAGGGAGAGGGGGCCGGGGGAGTGCAGAACAGCCGTTGGGCAAGGCGGCGTTTGAAGCAGATTCCAGGGCAAGAGGTGTGGCTGTCTGGGGAAGAGGGGACCCCGTGTAAGGAATGACAGGTGCCTAGGCCAGGAAGGCTGCAGGTCAGGTGGGTCCTAGGAGCTGCAGGGAGGCTCGAGTCGGGGATGCAGTCAGACAGGAGCCAGTCTGCTGGGCCTCACAGGCCGTGCCTAAGCTTTAGGCTCTTCCTGCAAGTGAGATGGGGCCTCTGGAGGCGACCAGAGCAAGGACAGGAGCCGACTTCAGTTAAGCAGGATCACGCTGTGTGGACTTAGGTTGTACGAAAATCTCTTAACGCACTGGTGAGGACACAGCACTTAATAAATGTTAGCTGTAGCGACTATTCGGCTTCTTAGGATGTGGTGGTGAGAGGGGGATCACAGAGTGGTAGAAGGTTTCCTGTAACATGTGTGCTACACGTTTCTCCACCAGCTCCTCACGCGTGGGTTCTGATAAGACTTGGGGAAATCAGACAGTAAGCGTGACTGGGGACTCCGGGGCCTTGGGCCCAAAACTAGAACCGCAAGTTTCTGATTCCATGATTAGTTGCCTCCTGGGCAGAACAGGCGTATATTGAGCATCTCCTGTCTGTGTGGCTCTACAGCAGATGCTGGGGGTACAGTAAGGAGCAAGACAGGTGGGTTCCTGTCTCATGGGTGTCACTTAATCCAAATCTCCTCCTCCGCAGGGTGGGGGTGGGGGATGACACTCGACCCACGGTTACGCCAACAATGATCCCATTCTAACGGTGATGAGAGACATGAAAGGGGAACGTAAAGGGTACTGGAATGCACCGCGGAGGGCCTAACCTGTCATCACGGAGGGCTTCTCTGAGGAAAGGACATTGAAGCTGCCGCAGGAAAAAGAGGAAGAAGGTGTTTGGTGGAGAGCAAAGTGGGCTCAGGCGTTCAGGAAAAGGGGAAAACGCATGCAAAGGCCCTGTGGCAGGAAGTAGGAAGTGAATGCCCCATGCCTGGAGAGCAGAGAGCATGGGCAGAGGGTGAGATGAGCTGGAGGAGGTAAGCAGCGTGGGTCAGGTGGGTCCTTCTGGCGTGTGGGGATCGAGGCCTTTATTCTGAATGCAATGGACAGTGCTAAGGGGTTTCTGACAAGGGAGTGACTTCATCAGACTTGCCTTCAATCACTCTGGTTGAGGGTGGAGAGTGGCTTGGAGGGGGACCAGAGTGGGCTTGTGACCCATTGGAGGCCCCTGCAGCATCTGCCTGGTCAAACGCAGTTGAAATTGAGGTGCAGCAGGAGGGTGCCTCCAAATATCACCCCACCCATCAGTCTGAAAGCCTTCCTGGTTTGGCTTTTTCACCCCGTCAAGGTGTCTGTTTCTGGCCGTCCCCACGTGAACTCCGCTGTTAGCTCTCCATATAAAGATCACAGTCATTGGGCTCAGCCTGACTTGGGATCCCAGTTCTGCTCCCTCTTGTCTTTGTGGCTTGGACGAGGCTCCCTGGCCACAATTCCTCATCTCCTAAAATGGGCAAAATTGCACTTGGGAGGATTAAATGAAATAACAGTGATTAAGGGTCTGTCTCAACGCCTGTATAGGTAGACAACTCAACAGTCACTAGTTTCAGACTATCCAAATGAATCATCTTCTAATGAGAACTAGTTTCTTGAAATTAGGTTTCTATTCCACAAAAGCACCCGAGAGAGAGAGTGAAAAACGTGATGACATGAGATAGGGGAGACCGTGACCTTTACCTCGGGCCTTCACAACCCACTGGAGTTCTGAGAACTGAAAATGTGGACCGGAGTGAAGGGTGCTGAGCAAATGTGAGATACAACCATCGAAAGATTCAAATGGTTGCTCTTCTTGTTTAAAGCCATTTCTAAGATTAATGAAGTATCATCAAAATCTTAATTAGGAAAATGGTCCCTAAGTATGGGACGACTGGATCCTATATTTCAACTCGTATGGACTGTTCACATATACGTGACTGTCCTTCATTCGCTCATTTGGCGAGTGATAATTATGTCTTCTGTTGCGGACACGATGCGAGGGACCATCCATCAGTGACGAGACTTGGCCCCCAGGTCTCTTTCTTTCCACAAGAGACTAAGATTTTCTGACTTGATTCCTCAGAAACCAAAGGGCAAAACTCTGGTTTTCAGTTTCACTAAGTGTTTTAATCGGTCCTTTAAAGTGTCAAGATTTAATTGCGTGTATCATCAGCTCTTAAATTACGTTATCTTGGAAGTTGCTACTCAAGCTCCTACCGTTTAAACATTCAAATGTCAAAACCTCTAAAAAGCAGAACAAAACAAAACGCAACGATGAACCTCCAGTAATTCATCTCACGAAGTTACAGAGGATGACTTTATTGCTCAGAGACGGGGAAAAAACAGGCAGAAAACACACACATGGAGATGTCAAAATGTGTCGTGTACCTCTCTGTCCACCGAGACCCATAACCTACCTACATCACTGGCTTCTGGTACTGAACTTAGGACACGAGGTGGGGGCGGTGTGGGTCCCACCATCCCCCTTATAACACGCCCCTGGTGCCAAACATTCTATCCCATCACCCCTGAAAAGCGTGCAGTTGTCAGAATCGTGATAATACAGTAAGCTCTCCAGGCCGACTGTGAAATGCGAGTCGCAAGTCACGGTTCTATTCACGCTGCAGTTGTGAAAATGGCAACATTTTCATCAAGATAGAAACTGAAAACCCTGAGCGTCGCCTCCTGGGGAGCCCTGACACTCTCACGTCAGACTAGTCTTCTCACCCACACCTCCGACAGCTCGGGTCACGCGATGCCTCTGCCCGGGAGTTACCCGCTGTTTAGCTCCTTGGCAGGCTGTCTACCCAGAGGCCCTTGCAAACGGGCCGCGCAAGCACCCTGCTTGTGGCCTTCTCTCCAGCTCGCCTGCTGGGCAGGGGGCTTGTTGTCCTGAAGGTACCATCCCTCCCATCATCCTCCCTTCATACTCCTCAGACTCCAGCCTTCCCTCCACCCAGGTTTGCCTTGCCAGCGTCCCTGTCCTGTGGCTGGGCTCTCCCCTGTCCCTGCTGACCTGCCCTGTGTACCGTTCTCGTAAAGAACCTGGTTTTTGAAAAGCAATTCCTACTAATGTACTAATTTGTTACTCCTTCCTGAAAGGAGGTGTATTCTTTTTTTTTTTTTAATTTTTTTTTATTTAAAAAAGAATTTTTTTTAAACGTTTTATTTATTTTTGAGACAGAGAGAGACAGAGCATGAACAGGGGAGGGGCAGAGAGAGAGGGAGACACAGAATCGGAAGCAGGCTCCAGGCTCTGAGCCATCAGCCCAGAGCCCGACGTGAGGCTCGAACTCACGGACCGGGAGATTGTGACCTGAGCTGAAGTCAGACGCTTAACCGACTGAGCCATCCAGGGGCCCCAGGAGGTGTATTCTTAACATGACTCTTGGCAGATAATGTCTCAATCCAGGGGGCTTTGGAACTGCGTTTTATGGAGTCTGAAGCTTCCATGGATGTGCCAGAGGGTCACTCTGTGGAGCCTGGAAACCCTTGCCCTCTCCCCAGGCTCCAGCAAGGGCCATCCTGCTTTGATAGGCTTTCCACATCGGGGCCACGCCGTGGGGTCAGGAAGAGGGCGGGGCTCTGGAATATAATTGGAACCCCGGCTTCACCACCTACCAGCTGTGTGATGTTGGGCAGGTCATTAAACCTCTCTGTGCCTCAGTTTGGCCATCTGTAAAATATTAGCAATAACAGTACACCGTATCTATTTCATAGGGTTGTTGGACCAAATGAGTTAAACCTTCTGGCACATAGTAAACACTATTTAAGAACTTGCTATTAGGATATGCATAGGGCACTCCGCGAAATTTTGCTGGAAAGGAGTTTTCCACTGCTTACCCAAAAGCAAGACAAACAAGTAAGCAAAACCCCAAACTCCCACTACCTTCACTCAAAATGTAAGTAACTTATTGGAATTCTGCCACCGAGGGCAGGTTTCTTGGTGCCTCTGAAATCCTACCTAAGTGTGGGGCTGAGCTGGCTTTGGGTCTGCACGTAGACTAGACCTACCAGCTCACAACCAGCACTTACCTTCATAGTTGCTGACTTAGGGAGCAGGGTTAAGTGCACTGTCTGGGACATTTTATTCCTTCTATTATTCTGCAAGGTCTTTTTTTTTTTTAAGTTGTTATTAGTAAGCTAATAATATTAGGCTCTTTTCGTGACACGTGCCGAGCAAGAGGCCGTTGGCTCACGGCATGACAAGGGCCACGGGAAGACATGTGTCCCGATGTTCTAGGCGAGAGGTCAGATGCTATTAGAACTTGACCTTTAGAGCCCAACACGTGGTCTTCATTTCCGTGTTGGAGGGTCGGGGAGATAAACGTCAAAGGATACCTGATACCCTTTCTAAATGTTCTTTTGAATTCAGTGCTGATTGAGCTACGATTCTGTGCTTGTGAATCTGGGTGCAACGCAGAGAATCGTGGGTGTCGGGGAATAAGGCAGGCTTTGGAATTAGGCTCCTCCACCCCCTCCTAAGCTCCCACCTCCGGGCCTGTGCACCTGAGCCTTCTGACCTTTGGTGGCTTCCGATGCTCCTCCCTGAGCCTGTCCCCTCCTCCACGTCCCCAGGAGCCCTCCCATGCCTCACACCACACTGACTCTCTTATCTTAGGGCCTGGGCCTCCTGGTTCTAGACACAATTGCTCAACACTCTAGTCTGGGGCTTCTCTCCACAGTGCCCCGTGTTTGTCCTGCACGGCACTTAGCATCCTACATTGTTGGTCTCCCCTGTACCCTTGTGAGGTCTTTGAAGGTTGGGTCTGTGTCTAGTTCATTCTCACCTTTCCAAGATCTGGCAATAAAAGTTTGGTGGCGGGGGTGGGGGTGGGGGGTGGAATGGTGCCTGTGTGGCTCCGTCGGTTAAGCGTCCAACTCTGGATTTCGGCTCAGGTCATGATCTCACGGTGGTGAGATTGAGTCCTGTCTCAGGCTCTGCGCTGACACTGTGGAGCCTGCTTGGGATTCTCTCTCTGCCCCTCCCCTGCTCGTGCGCACGTGCGCTCTCTCTCTCTCTCTCAAAATAAATACATAAACTTAAAAAAGTAATAAAAGTTTGGCGAAATGACGGAATAACCCAGCGTACTTTTCGGTTACGGGTGGCACCATGTTACTGGGCATTTGGGACGTGTCATAGCTCATTTCTAACCGATCTCCAGGTCTTCAAACTTGGTGACAATGCTCTTTCTTCCTTCCTTTTTTATTTTTATTTTTTGATTTGTGTGGACTCAAGGTTCTTCTTCCATGCTAATCTTCCTCTCACTTGCAGGAGCAGCAGGGTGGGGTTAGAGCCCACGGGAGTCGTGCTGCCGCTGAATTGCACCCAGAGCATGGCTGAGGGCAGGGACGGAAACCGAAGCACAGGCTCCAGAACACCTTGAGGGCAGGGCCCTGCCCACCATGGGGCTGCTGGCACGGTGCCCCACATATTCCCTGGGCTCCACCACGATGCTATAAGCGGGGTCTGGAGTATCCCAGAACATAGATACGGGCTCACGATAGGGCTAAACTGAGGACAGATCCAATCTCTGCAACTGATTTCCAGTATGGGGTGGGCTGCGGGGGGGAGCATTTTCATAGGGTTTTATTGCCCTCAGATCTGAGAAATACTTGTTTTTGGGTTGACGAATACTCTCCCAGCCATCTGAACCATGGGGTGTCACTTGTACAGCTCTAAGGGATGTTAGAGTCGTGTGTCGGACACAAAGGTTGTTGGGTAGGGTGCGAAGCAAATTTGAGGGAGTAGCTCTCAAAATCGGAGTCAAACAAGTCACGCAGGCATCAGAATGTTAATTCTAGAGATATTCCCATAGCTTCTAGAAAAAGAGGATTTCCTCATATATCTCTATCTCTACACTCGGAAGAATGCTACATATATTTTATTAGCAAAGTAATGAATAGTAGCTAACATCTAGTGAGTGGCAACCATTTGCCAGGCGTGGTGTTTCTACATGGATGATCTCGTTGATTTCTTGCAGTAATAAGTCTGTGAAAGTAGGTCCCATCGCATTTTACAGATGAGAAAATAAGGAAGGCTCAGCAGGTCTAGGTGACTTGTCCAGAGTTATCCAAGTAGAAGGTGGTGGCTCTGGAATTTGAACCAACATCTGGCCCCAAAGCCTGGACATTCCTTCCCTTTACACACACAGGCCCTCCTAATGGACACGGAACGTTTATTTCTGTATATACTGTGGCTGCATTCTCCAAACAGTTCAGAGCTTCAGAAAATATTTTGAGAATTCTCACCAAGGGAGCCTACCAAATACACCTTATGTGGCTCGATGACTTCCCTGTTTCCCCCTCCTTTGTCTCTTCAGCTTGGACACCAAAGTCAGGGAATGAAATCTCCCTCCGCATGTTCTCTTTGCTTTAAGACAGCAGCTGAGCTGACTCTAGGTGGCTTCACTTACCAGGACAGGTGCCTCTGGTTTAAACAGAAAGTTTCACGGTGGAAGGTCACTCTCTTCAGCTCGCCCCCACCCCTCCACTCTTCCCGGTACTGAAAGACCAGGGCCGGATGATGCTAATGAGGCTGGATCCAGACCCTGCCTTGACCCTTGAACCAGAAATGAGACATGTACAAGGAAAAGAGCCCTTCCGTGGAGATCTCACAGTGAAGTTGCAAAGGATGGGTGCCCCCATCCACCCCTCCTTGGGCTCTCATAGCCACGGGGCCTTCTTGACCTTTTTCACTCTCCTCTCTACCTCTGAAGAACCGAACAGAGGAACCCCAGGAGTTGGAAATCTCAGTGAACCCTTGGCTCTCAGATGTCACGCTGAGGCTGGGGGAGTCTCATTCCCAGAAGGTGGTGAGAGATTGTGGACTGTAGCTGTCAATCAACCTCCAGCTGGGGAGGAGGATTGGAGTCCAGCTGTCAAAGTGGGAAGGAGAACGAGGCGGTTAGGAAAGAGTGAATGGGGAATGCATTTTTATTCCCATAGAAGCATTCTTTATCAAAAGAGGCACACTGCCAGGGTCTCAGGCAACCGTGCTGGATGAGGAAAGTCTACTCTGAGGAAGGACAGGGAGGCACAGAAGGGGGAAACTCACCTGGGACACGAGTACGTTTTGAGCTGTTAAAAAAAAAATTGTTGATCCTGCCTGGTTCCAACTTTGGACAGCTGCTGAATAAGGCACCTGAGAAAATAGTTTCAATTTTATAATTTGGAAATGGGAAGGGAAAATTCATCAGGGCTCAAGGCAGGGAAAGAGCTCAGGGGGCTTTCCTGGGCCTGTGCAAGGTTTCTAACTGTGACTCATCAGGTCCCTGTGTAAGGAGAGGACATTTGGGGTCCTGCAAGGATGAAAGAAAGACACATTTCCTGCCCTCTGACTTTGCGCACGCACAATGACAAGCCTTAGGCAAAGCCCGTTAGGAAACCGCCTCTATGCAATACCCCCCTCTACTGGACCCTTGTGTGGAAAACACCAACCCAAAGGCCTTCAGCTGCTTTTGAATCTCTTCAGAAGTTTTTCTCTATGTGGAAACACATTTTGATGTTGGCCAAGGCGATCTCATCTGCCCTCTCTGCTGCTCCCTGGGTTGGGATGAAACCATCTCTAAATGCACATACCCAAGAAAAATAAGCCACATACCCAAGGCTGATGGATGAGATGATGCTGATGAGGGGACAGTGGGCTGCATGGAACTTTAGGGCATGAGGAGACTGGACTGTTCCCTAGTGGGGGATGGAGGGCCAGAGACAGGGAGCCACTTGCTGAAGGCACACCGCTGGAAAAAGGTAACCCCGGGGCTGAAACCCCCTTCTCCTGACTCCCATTTTGGTGCTCTTTCTCCTTTGACAGGGTGACTTGCAAATATTCAGTGTGGCTGAATCCTGAGAGCAGCCTTTGGTCTTGGAAGCCATAAGGCCAGTCCAGGGAGACGATGTTCATTCAGGTTGTTTCTCTCTTAGGGACCCCAGGTCTTTGGTGACCCTCCTATCATAAGTCCAGGAAGAGCCTCGGTGACCTACAAAGTGCCTCCATGCTCTGCCCAACCACGGGGCCCAGACTCTTTCTTATTAGAGTCACCACTTCTAGAATAGTACTGCCCAGAACTGTCTGTCAGGATGGAAATGGTCTCTATCCACACTATCCAATATGGTAGCCACTAGCCACGTATGGCTTGTGACTACTTAGCACTTGACATGGGGCAAACGAGACCGAGACACTGGCTTGGATGTGTCATTTAATGCTAATGAAGTTGAAGTTAAATATCTGCATGCGTTTTACCTAATGAGCAGCACAGTTCTCGAAGGACCTGTTGTCATACGTTCATCACTTGGCCAACAACGTATAGTTTTCTTACGAGGTGTCCCCTGGTAACGCGCAGGTCTGTGTAGAGAGGATATAGCAAAACGGCTCGTACCAACAGCACTGGAAGCAAAACATTGGGGTTATAATTTGTAATCTTGCGTCCGTCCCAGAGAAACCACATGGGTGTAGGGGAGAGCTAACTCCTGGGACTCTGTTTCCTCACCTATAAAATGGGGAAGTTGGTGGTTTTTGCCTTTTTACCACCAAAGAGTACTCTCATTAGTTTTTTCCCCCATGGACTCCTCGTTTAGAAAAAGAAAAGTGGGTCTATTTTACAAACAGCACTGATCACTGCCGACTTCTAATCAGAACTTTTACCAGCATCAGCTAACCAGAGTGATCACACTGAATTGCTACAATTCCATTGCAGAGAGACCTGAGACATGAGTAGCCTGTCCAGTATCCTATGAGGCCCACGTAGGCTTTACCAACAGCTTTTACAAATACCAAGAATATCGCTAGTGCCCCCATGTTGTCTGTCTAGGAGCTCAAGGACCCGAGTTAGAATCTGGGTGAGATGAACCCTAAGTGCCGCCTGGGTCTCTCTGACAGGGAGTCGGGTGTGGGCAAGCTAGTGGAGCACTTCTCGGGAGGGGGGATCTGGGCCTTGCTGGCGGTGTGGGGGGTGGGGAGGGGTGGGGGATGGGCTGAAATGCAGATGGGAAAACCATGCGGGAGGTTTTTCCTGCTTCACGCTCCCACTGAGGACGCTGCTTGGGGTCTCCGGGAGATGCTAGGACCATCCGTGCAAAGCTGCCACCAGGGACAGGTCAGGCTGTCCCTCCTCCCCTCCGGGCACCACCTCCACCAGCAGGGGACAGAGCATGAGGCAAAGGACCATTTGCTTCCCAGCATGCGACCCTCTGAGTCTCCTGAAAGTGCCACACAGAGGGTGGCTGGAGGAAACCCAGAGCAATGAGGCAGAACTTGAGACAAATTTACACAGGAAGCTGTAAGGACGCTCCTTCTCCCCGTGAGGGTCTCTGGGAATGGGATGGTCTCTTTGAAGAACATACTTTCAGGTTGAGCTAACATCTAGGCAGCACCTCTGTGTGCTCTGGCCTTGGCCGCCTTATTGGATTCTTCCAGTGGTTCTCTGTGAGGAAGAAGGCATGAGTCTGCCCTGCTCATAAGGAGGCCAAGGGCCCAGCTCGAGGTTATTCCGCTGGTCGATGAAGGCTCTGGGATTCACACCCAGGACAGCCAGGGATCTGAAGCTAGGTAATAGGACGGAGCCCTCTAATGAGAGAACACAAGCTATGATATTCTTACTCTGGCACTTAGGGCCATTTTGGCAGGGAACTCCTTTAGCTCAACGCCGAGAACCCTCTCTCCTTGATTCACCCACCACCTGTCCTTCTCTTATTGCTGCCTGTTTGTATATCCAAGTTTCTACTCCTTCAAAAATCTTTCTCACGCTGTCTGATTTGATTCTCCCAGAATCCTGGCAGGTAGATGGAGTTGACCTCTTTGTTTCCACTTTACGGGTGCGTAAACTGAGGCCAGGGCATCACATGACTTGCCATTGATTTCAGGGTCAGATTGGCTAAGGGAAAGGGAACTTTTCTGGCTAGTACATTTGCCCTTTTGACTTTCTCTAGGGCCAAAGGATTCATCCTACAATGCCGATATCCTTCTGGAACGTTTTTTGTGGGTGGTGGTGGTAAAGAGGAGGTTCCCTCACTCCAGTTTTGATAAAGAACCAGTGCCTGCCAATCGCAGCAATTTTTCTAGTGTGGACAGAGATCCCCAAATCTTTAGATGTTCCCAGATCTTGTGGGAACAGGATTTTCTCACTGTGTGTGTCTGTGTGGGGTGTCTGCATTAATCCATTTTTTGAAGGACCTCAGAGAGCTACATTCTCTCAAGGCCAGGTGCAAGCTTCGATGTGGTGCACTAGTCCAACAAGCTAATAAGCGTGAAGGTGCTTTTGAAAATCCCAGCACCCTGGGTCTGGTAGGGACTTTAGTTACAGCAACGTATTCTGTCTGGCAGGCTGCAGCTTGACCGAGCATGGCCCAGGGGTCTGCTTGTTATGTATGTGCTTATTTATTTTTAAATAAACATTAACTAAGCATCTACTATTTGCCAAACATTGTCTTATGCACCGTATGCAGTCATCATCCCTTTGAATAGGCTCATGTTTAATTTGGGTTTTGTTTGGGGAGAGTACTTAAGCATCTGGAATAGGATTAAAATAATCATAGCCCTCTCTTTTCCCTCCTTAACTTTTCAGATTTTATTTCCCAGGAGATGGTGTTCAGTTGTTTGATTTTACGATTTATGATGATGGATTTTTTTTTTTTTACATTAAATGCTTGCCAAGGAGGTGTGTTCTATTGAGGGTATACATCAGGCTGGAATGAGAGTCTGCGGTGAGGGTAGCTTAGCCAGGGGGAGGGGACGGCAACATTAATAAACTGAGATCACAGAGAAACGGGGGTGGGGAGCCCAGGGCCTTTGTTGGAAAGATATTAATAGGGATAATGCTTACATTCTTAGCTGAAGAAACTATTTGATCTCCTGAGCATAGCTCTGATGTCTCTTATGATATGTATTAAACGTAAAACCCCCTTCTACTCAGAAAGTCATTTGTCAAATCAAGCGGTTGGAAGTTTCTGCAAAGTCCTGGAGCCTCAGAAAGAAAGACAGGCGTGGCTGGTCCATCACATCGGCAGCTACGGGAGACTGTGATGTTATAAATGGGCTGTGGAAGGTTCTGCAGGATGGAGACCTTCACAGCCAGTTCAACGTTGGCATCTGAACTTTATGGTTTTGGTCAGCAAACATGGAGGATGAGGAAAACAACCTGACGTGAAGAAAGTACCTGTTGTATGCCAGGCACAGAGCAAGGGACTTCTAAATCAATTTTCTTATCTAGTATGGACAATGGCCTGATCAACCATGGGGCATGACTCCCCTTTAAGGGTGGGGTGGAGTCAGGGGAGGAGGGGGAGAAAGGGTAGGATGGGGTGGAGAGGACCCCCGAGTTTCCCACTCAACCTTTGGCCACACCAAGAAAAACAGAAGATTTGAGGGTGCTTCTCAAAGATATGCTGGTCAAAACTATTTCCCCTACTAGATTAAAATTCCAAGCAACTGAGCCACTGGTAAACTGGATGTGAAGCATGAGCTATGGACTCCAAGAACCCCCTGTTAAATGTCTCTGAAATTCCCTGTGTGAGAGAGAGAAAGTCCTCCTGGCATCGGCAGGTGGTTATTTCTCAGGTTAACGGAAAACCTGGGAGTTGGCTGAGTTGAAAAGGATGGTGACCCGAAGGTTTACACAGATAGTTTTCATCTTTCTTCCTTTGGTATATCGCCAAAGAGAGTTTCCCACCCGGAGCCTGTGAAATCTTTATGCTGTTCTGTGCAGGCGAGGTCCAACCAGGCGTTGACGTCTCTATCAGTCACAAAGGATGTGGGAGAAGTTGATAATTTATAGGATTCCAGGGCCATTGCCTGTCTCAGGATGGCCTGGCAGTCAGAGGAGAGAGGGGAAGGGAGGAGAAGGAAGGAGAAGACCACTGCTCACCCACCGGACCTCCACAACCAACTAGGCAGCCAAGTTGCTCTCAAAGGGAATTTTAGGAAAACCAGACAAGAAACAAAAGGGGACAAAATCAGTCGGAGCTGGATAGCGGCAGGTTTTTCCAGGGAAAAAGAAAAGGTGAGCAGTGATCTAGTAGATGTGATCATGCACATGGGTTGCGAACAATCTCAGCCAAGATTTCCTATATTACTCAGGCATCACTGTTAAGTGCTTTATATGAAATATCTGATCTCCTCAAAACCACCCTAGGAAGAAGACACAATGCTCACCCACATTTGGAAGACTTCCCCTCAATATTCATGGCATAACAACTGGATCCCCAAAAGGAAGGTGGCTCTCCCTTCCACTGAAGGAGTCCCGGTGTGTGGAAGGAAATTTCATCACCACTGGAGACTGTAGTTGACTTTTCCAGTGACACAGCCATAGCTGGAGACTCAAGTATCCTCAATGGTGGCACATTGTCCCATTAGGAAAAACAGTTTCCATTTTTTGGAAGTCGAGTCAGGCCCGTTGAATACACTAAATGTTTTAAGCTGACCTGGTGAGGGAGAAACAGCAGGGCCAATTTTCTTGTATGGTCCATAAATCAATCCAATTCCTAGAAAGGAATTCCAAGAATACTTTGGCAGCAGCCTTGGAATAAATGTATATGGCTTCCCGGGATGACAGTTCTGGGTTAGTGCTCATTTGTAGGAGTAAGTTCTGATGTGTCAGTAAGTAATCTGCTGTGTCACTTTGTGTGTCATGATTTCCCAGTTGAAATAGAAGATCCTGAAAGCTGGGGGCCGGAATACATGCATAGCTTCACGTTTGTTGGTGGGCATATTACTCTTTGGTTTCACCCACCCCCCAGCCCTCCCTTCTCTGCGTCCTCCTCTCCAGCAAAGTGACTCCGTTCTCTGATGCTCTGAACAAAATCCTTGGAATCACCCTGCCTCTTCTCTTTCAGTCACCCTCCAGGACCAGTCTGCCTTTCAAAATACACCTGTGACAAGACCACCTCTCATAACCTCCACTGCTCCTATCCACACCCCCTTCCCTCCTGCCTGGGTCACGTAAGAGCAGCCCCACTGGTCTTCCTGCCTCCACCTTTGCCTCCCACGGTCTGTTCCCACCCAGAAGCTGTTTAGGGAAAAGTTCATCCTTCTACTCAGAGCCTCCAGTGTTTTTGGTGGTTGGCAGATTAATGGCGCCCACTATGTCCACAGCCTCATGCCCAGGGCTTGGGAGTGTGTTACCTCCTACAGCAAAGGGACTTTGCAGATGTGAGGAAAGATATGGGCCTTGGCATGGGGAAAGTATCCTGGATTATCTGGGTGCCATGTGAGAACAATCTGACCCCCTGCCGCTGGCTTTGAAGGTGGAGAAAGGGGATCACGAGCCAGAGGATGAGGTCAGCTTCTGGAAGCTGGAAGACACAAACAAGGAAAGGGATTCTCCCCCTGGAGCCTCCACAAAGGATCCCAACCCTGCTGACGCCTTGATGTCACCCCAGTGAGACCCATGTCAGGCTTTTGATGTCCAGAACAGCAAGGTAATAAATTTGTGTGGTTTAAGCCACAGAGTTTGTTTGTTTACAGCAATTTGTTACAGCGGCAACAGGAAACTGATAGAGTTTCTAATTCTACTCAGATTAAACCCAAAGGGTTTTTTTGTTTGTTTTTATTTTGAGAGAGAGAGAGAGAGAGAAGAAGAAGAAGAAGGGGAAGAAGAAGAAGAGGAAGAGGAAGAGGAAGAAGAAGAAGAAGAAGAAGAAGAAAGAAGAAGAAGAAGAAGAAAGAAGAAGAAGAAAGAAGAAGAAAGAAGAAGAAGAAGAAGAAGAAGAAGAAGAAGAAGAGGGAGGGGTAGGAGGAGGAGGGGGATGGAGGAGGAGAGGGAGGAGAGAATCCCAACAGGCTCCGTGCTGTCAGTGTAGAGCCCAACTTGGGTCTCGATCTCAGGACCGTGAAATCATGACCTGAGACCAAATCAAGAGTCAGATGCTCAACTGCCTGAGCCATGCGGGCACCCCAAACCCAAAGGTTTTACCACGATGTGCAAAACCTGTGTGCTCTGGTCCCATCACTTTTGACTTAATCTCCTTCCACTCCCCTCTCCTGTTCACACTGCTCCAGCCACATGGGCCTCCTTGTTCTTTCTTTGGACACTAAGGGAACTCTCGCCTCAGACCTTTACACATGCTGGTTCCTCAGTCTGGAGTGCTGTTCCTGATAACCGCATTGCCTTCTCTATCAACCATTTGAATTCTCAAGCTCAACTCCCCCCTTGCCCGGAGACCGCACCCTTGCTAAAAAGAGCTCCCCCTACTGGTTGTGTTTTCCACTCTCTCTCTTATCTGACTTTGCTCCTCAGGGCTACCCCCCTGACACACGCAGAGACACGTACACATTGATATTTCTACGTGTTTGTCGTGTTTTTGTTTTTTATCGCCTGTCATTGTCCACTAGAAAGCAAACTCCAAAAAGGCGGGGATTTTCACCAGCTTTTCTTCTTGGCTGGTAGATCCCCCGTGCCAGGGGGCACGTGAGCACACGGCAGCTGCTCAGTAAGTACTTCTTGAACGAAGGAAGGAAAAGTGGGTAACGAGGTATTAATTGTCATATGTTATAAACAAACTCCTTGTTATAATATACTGATCGTGGTTATCTTTGACTGCACCTAAAAGTAGCCCTCAACAATGAATTCCCCCCAAAAGCGATTTGTTTGAGAAAGTTTTAATTTTTGTCTTTAGAGTACGATGAAACTAGCTGTTTGCATCCAAAGCCCAGAGATAGAATGATAGCACCTCTGTCCCTAACGACTGCCTGGATGGTAACTTCTGCTTTATAACACAGGACTGGGGATTCCAGCACAGCTGTCCCCACCTGCTTGGTGACCTTGGGTAAAGCCCTTTCCCCCCTGGGCCTTCATTTCCTCCTTTGTTAAGGGGGTATTACATGATGATTTCCTGGAACTCTTCCAGAATGTTGTTCAGTGTCCACCGTTTCTGTAACTGTTTGTCTCGTTCAGATAGGTTGGGGCACCATTTCTCGAAGTGCTTTTGAGAGACAAATGCTCCTTTGTGCTCTGCCCATGAACACGCTCCAGATTTCCAGAGCACAGGTGAGGTGTGGGTGTGTGTCAGCCAATGTCATCACCTGGAAGGGGAGGGGAAAGGGAGGTCGGTGGGAGGCGGGGCAAATAAGAGCCGGGAGGGGTCAGGGAAGAGAAACAGGTCATGACGCATGGGAGATTCTTAAACTTCCAGAGAGAAACCATTTTGAATTTGTTGGAAGGATGTTGATGGCAAGCAGAATGAAGGAGGAAGGTTGTCTGAATTAGGAAACTGGTCAGGAGCAGGGATTTTAAACTGGCTTCTTTAGACAACAGTTTGGCAACGGGCAGGAAGGTTGAAGATATGCACACACTATGACCCAGCAATCCACTCTGCTATGGACTGAATTGTGCCCCCCGCCCCCCACTCCTCATTCATATGTTGAAACCCTAACCCTCAAAGCGATGGTATTCGGAGATGGGGCCTTTGGGTTTAGATGAGGTCATGAGGGTGTGGCCCCCTCACGAGGGGGGTTAGTGCCCTTTTACGAAAGCTTGTTGTCTCTCTGCCCTGTGAGGACACAGTGAGAGGGAGCTGTCCACAAGCCTGGAAGAGAGCACTCACCGGATACTGACCATGCTGGAACCTTGATTGTAGACTTTTAGCCTCTAGAACGATGAAGAAGAAAAATTTCTGTTGTTCAAGCCACGCAGCCTAATGGCATTTTCAGCCCAAGCTGACTCAGACGCTCCCCTGGCATTTGCATTCTAGAGAAACTGTTGCACATGTACAGCAAAAGATGAGTGCATTTAAGGCACTGTTGTTACAGAAGTAAGTTGGGACCATCTCCGTGTGCACCAATAGTCGAAGAAATAAGTAGATGGTGAAATATTCGTATAGCGGCGTATTATACAGCAACGAGAAGGAATCTATTCCTCTAGTCATATCTGTGCAGATGAACCTCAGAAGTTGAAGAAGCATGTTTGTGGTATGGACCCATCTGGGTAAAGTTCAGGATTACGCACAACTCAGATGCCTAACGTCACACACACCCGTGTGTATGCATGCAGAGTGAAACTATTGAGGAAAGAGCAAGGTGGAAAAATTACCCACAAAACCCAGAAGAATGGCTACCCTGCAGAAGGGGTCGCAGGGAAAGAACGAGGTGGGCCCACAGGTGAATTCAAAAGCATCCAGGGTGTCCTGTTTAAGGCTGTGCGGTGGGGACGTGGATTTTGTTTTGTTATTCTTTATACCTTGTACATAGCATCATGTACATTATTACATATATGTATGAAATATTTCCACACTAGAAAAACAACTCAGGCCACTAAAGGAAACTTAATGAAAACAGAACTGTTAAAGGCAGGCCAACCTGTGCTCTACTCTGGGTTCTGCCGCTTTATCACCTTGGGGTCTGAGCAAGACACTTCTCTCTGCAACTGATGACATTTCGTCATGGGCACCTGAGGCAAAGCCAGGAGAGAAGCAGGATAGCCCACACACAGAAGGCGTTCAGCATGTGGGGTGATAATCAGGAAGTGAAAAGACTGATAAAAAACTATTAAAAGTGTTCTTATTCTTGGGGCGCCTGGGTGGCTCAGTCGGTTAAGCGTCCGACTTCGGCTGGGGTCATGATCTCACAGCTTGTTGGGTTCAAGTCCCACGTCGGGCTCTGTGCTGACAGCTCAGAGCCCGGAGTCTGCTCCGGATCCCGTGTCTGACTCTCTCGTGCTCTGTCTCTCTCCCCCAAATAAAAACATTAAAAAAATAAATAAATACAGAAGTGCTCTTATTCTTCTCATGGTGACGAGACGCACTATGAAGATTTTCAACAGTAACAATTAATCTGCACGTGAAGCTTTGTGGTTTGCAAATGCTCCCTCCCTTAGAGCTGACGGGTCTCTGCATCGAGCGGGAGCAGATAAGTCTGTAGAGAGCGAGCAGGTGAGAAGACACTGAGTCCCATCAGCCCAGGGGGAGAATTCCACACGATGCCCTGAAGATCATGCCAACCACAGTGAGCACGGCTGTGGGCAATCAGAATAACCCACTGAAAAACACTGGTGGACATATAGGGAGGCCTCCACCCCGCCGTTGGGGCTTTTATATTTTCTCTTGCGTAAATGTTTACAGAAACTGGCCACATATTAGGGAACAAAGAAAGGTTACTGAATTAAGAAAAAACATCAGGAACATACAGCATTTGTTTTCTGCCTACAATGCAATGAAGGTAGACACTAAGGGCAAAGAGGTAACATACGCACATTTGGAAATTTAAACCTACTTCTAAGTAATTTGGGGTCCACGTTCCTGGACGCAAGCTCTGGCAAGAAGGTCTTAAGAGCTGTAAGTGGCCAGCACTCTTTGCTAAGCTTGGGCTGGCCTGGAAAACGTGACTAGGTGGGTGACGCCTGTCCTGGGACCTTGCCCTTTCATGGTTCTCCTTCATCTAGGCTTCCAGTGTTCGCCTGCTGTCTTCAGGCCTACGTGCAGTGTATTTGCTGCTTGTCCTGTACCCCAGCACTTCTTCCTCCCATCCAGAAACCTCCCAGCTGACCGTTGAGGGGGGCTGGAAGAGAGCACGTTCTTGTTGAAGGCTGGCTGGGTCTTAGCTGGGTCTCAAAGGGTGGCGCGGAGTTTTTCAGGGGGAGAGGTGGAGGAAAGGCATGGGAACGGCATGGGGAAGGTAGGTGTGAAAGAGCCTGGTTCCACGTGGGAAACGCCTAGGGTGTGGGCGAGGCAGGTGAAGGACTGTCATCTCCAGGCAGGAGCCAAAATGTGAGCGGCCTTGAATTCTAAGGAGTTCGAGTTGTATTTTGTAGGAGAAGGGGAGTTAACAAAGGCTTTTAGGCAGGGAAGTGACGAGGACTGATTTTTTTTGTTTTTTGTTTCTTAAAGCAGTGGCTGGCAGAAAAGAAGATGAATGGTGGGGCGGGGGGGGGGGGGGGAATGGTGCAGGCAGCCAGGGAGGGTCTGCTGTGTGTGACGGGGGGGTGGTGATGAAAACATGATAAATGGATTCCGAGATGCTGGAGACTGATACTCTGTATGTCATTCCTCTCCAGAATTTTTATATTTTGACAGGGGACACTATTTTGACCCGAAGCAATGAAACTCTAAAGATGGCAATTCCTTGGCTGTGATAAGCCAGTGGGAGAGAGGTTTTTGGGTGAGGGGTGCAACGAGGACCCCCTTAGGGATCCTTTATGTAAGTACCACGTGTTGGGGGGCGGTCACTACACTGTCTTTTATAAGGTTCCGATTTGTGCACAACAGGAATCTTTGTCCACGTTGCATTGTGTTATAAAAAATAGTTATTGCTGAGACTGTATAAAAACACATAATTCAACTGGATTTGAAAAAGAAAAAAGAAAAAGAAAAGCTCTTTCTTCACCTCGACTATCTAAGACTCAGGCTAAACCCAGGGCACCCACTTCTCCTGGCCGGTCAGTGCACTGACATCATGGGTGGAAGCCTGGGCCTGGACCAGTCCAGAGGCAGAGGGCTCCTCTGCCGAATTGGTTCTGTCACCGAAACTGCTCTAGGGATGCCCTCTCAGGAACCACAGGACCAGAGGGACATGCCAGGGAGGAAACTCTGGGGAGGGGAGCCTCGGACTCAGGGAAATCCCTGTGTCATCTTCGGAGCTCAGGTGAGGACACTTGCCGAAAGGTTTCTCCAACCGTGGGCAACCCTTTGGCATCCCGGCCACCAGTTGGGTGAAGAGAGAAGATGCTTGGTACCCACCATGGTGTAGCTACTAGGAAGACAGGTCCTTTCCTGAAGATGAGGCTAGTCTATCCCCACCCAGGGCTGACTTGGGTTCTTTCTGTGGTAGCAGGGACAAGTTCCCGGGGCCATGCACACTCTGGCCTGGGGAGGTGAAAGGTAGGTGGAAGATGGGCCCCCAGGTCCGTAGCATGTACTCTGGAAGCAAAAGAGAACAACACTTTTTTCTTTCCTAAATATCTGAGAGGGTGTTTTAGCTTGGCTAGTGGCTTGAGGACTCCCACGAAGACTCTGGAATGTTCTGGAATACCGCTGGTTATTTGGACTCTGGCATTTAACCTCTATTGTGAAGGGGTCGACAGAAAACATTCAGCTTCTAAAACCTGATGCTGCCTCCCCACCCAACACCCCACTCCTGAAATGCCTCCTCCTGTCCCAGGGTATACTGGGACCAGAGGCAGGCTTGGGCAGAATGTGTGAGGAACACAAACCCTGTGGCTTTACGTGGTTCCCAGTCCCATTCCGGCTCAGGGGGTGAGAGTCTCTCTTTCACTCCTCCTTGTCTTCCCCAGGTGAATCTTGTAGTCGGAGAAACTCTGAGGAGACCCCTGAGCCCCAGGTTTTCAACTTTAAATACCCTCACCCTCTACTGATAAGCGTGAGTTTTTTACTGGCCATATCTGACCCCCGTAATGGACAGGTCTGGGCCTTTCCTTGTTTGCACCCCTACCGGGCAAAGTTTTGTTGAGCTTTATATCTTGTGGTGTATATTCTGAAAAGCATTTAAAAAATCAGTTTCTGACTATAAAATTAAATTACAACAATGGATATGTTTGTATTAAAGTTCACAGGCTGGGACTGAGGGGTTTGCAGATATCTTTTTGACTTAGTGTTTTCATGTCCTTCAGAAAAGTACCCAGAAGTGGAATTGTTGGATCACATGGTATTTCCATGTTCAAAATTTTAAGGAAACTTCACACTGTTTTCCATTAGTGGCTGCACCAGTTTTCATTCCCACCAACAGTGCACTGGGGTTTTCAGTGGGGCATCTCCCCCTACACCCAGTTGGGCCTGTCAAAATCCTACCTGCCTATTTGAGCTCATGTGGCCCCTCCACCATGAAACCTTCTCCAGACCACCTCTGTCCTTTCTGCAAGTGCTGGCTCTATCCTGTTTGTGCCCCAGGCTCTCATTGCCCTCTATTGTCCATTGTAGCGAGGTCTAAGGACTTGGAGGGCAAGGTGAGGAAAGGGGAGGAGGAGAACAATGCCCTGGGGAGAAAGAGGATTTGGCCAGGAAGCAGTGCCAGTTGGGGGCCACCAGTGGTAATCCCTGGAAGCATGGGGGCAGGTGGGAATCCCAGCTAGAGAAAGGGTCATGATAGGAGTCTTACTGAGTGGGGTTAAGGTGATGGTAGAAGGTGAGTCAGTGATAAGAGACTGGAGGAGTGCATTAGGCATCATTCCTGCTAGGGGCTGAGTGAGGAGAGGGTGTGCCCTAGAGGGAGGCTGTTTGGACAAGTGCCTGGACCTCAGGGCCCCACAGAATAGCTGGCATCTGGCCTGTCCTTTTAAAGGCCTGAGAGGCTTCATGCCTAGAGCAGGCCAAAGGGACAAGGAAATAGTCTGGAAAGTTGCTAGTCCACTTGCCGGGGCATCATCTCACCTCCTGCCCACCAGGCATGGGTCATCTGGGAGGGACATGTGCCAGGGAATGGGACAGGGGACACAGTGGTGAATGAGACCCAAGTGGTCCCCTTTCTCAAGAAACTCACGAGCTACCTGTGCGATGTCAGGATCTTCGTGTTTCTGAACCACAGTTTGCTGACTTTTCCGTAGAATCAGGAAATCACATCCGCCCCAAGACATCTGGAAGATGTCTAGTTCTCAGAGGGCACTGAGACAAGGCTAGACTACCATGCTCTTTGCATAGGGCCAGTGCTCAAGGTATGCTGGGCACCACTATGTCTCCTGAACCCACTCCCTTTTTCCTTCTGACTCTACCTGCTAAGAATGAGCTATTGTGGCATCTTTTGCCACTTTCTAAGTACTTGCTGTCTTTCTAAGTTCTTGACCTATGTTATTTGATTAGATCTTTAAAGCAACCCCAAATATTATCCCCATTTTAGAGATGAGGAAGCCACGGCACAGGCAGGTCAAGCAACTTTCCCAAAGTGTCACAGCTTGTGAGTAAAGAGGTAGAATTTGAATTACTTGAATTCAGGACTCTAGGCTATGTACTCTCAAAGGCTAAGTTAAGCCACCTTACCTAAGAGCAGGACTGAGTGAGGAAGTGGTCTGTCACACACACAGACCCTTTGGCGGTATTTGGAGGGCCAGTGTTTTACTTTGAGGAACCACACCAAAAGGTCAAAACGAGGAACTAGGCTCAGCATATAGAGACGCGTACACAAAGAGAAACTGCACGTAAACACCATTTAGCTGAAATAGGCTTCACTTATATATGTCCATCAACGAGAGAAACAGCAACTGTGGGCATGCAGGAGGGACTCAGGGACGCAGACTATCTTGTCTGGGACAGGCCAGTCTCCTCTCCTGGCCCCAGCCACCACTCATTCTCAGCCAGTGTGTCTGCTCCTCTCAGAATTCACTGTCCTGATCTGCACAGGGGCTGAGCGCTCCTTGTGTGCTGGTCGGCTACTAGATCACCGGACTCCAGAGAGATCCAGGGGCCTGATGAAATGAAATGCTAACATGAAATGTATTTGATGGTTGAATACTTCAGGCAAACTCAAGGCATTGCTATGGAGGGATTGGGCACCATCTGTCTTAAAAAGAAATAACCCCCAAATCAGGGGGCTAACCAGTGGTCAAGGTCACAGATGGGGAGAGTAGAACCTAGACTTGACCCTAGGTCTCCTGACTCCTTGTCTCTTCCCACTGGGGCTGGATTCTAAAATTTTGACTCCAGACTGGGCTGAACACACGAGTGCTTTGAAATGTAGGGCTTTCCCCATGAAGAATCAGCTTTAGTGAAATAGGGAAGATGTAATTATTCCTCTTTTGTGTATTGGGGCTGTGTGCATCATACTCCACAACATGGGTCTGCGAGAGAGAGGGGGACTCTGTTCCTACTTGTAGAACTGCTCTTGGCACATGCCAGGTGCCCAGTCCCTACAGGGCCACTCAACTGAATCATGTAACTGTCATTTCCAATCTATGTGTTGTCCACTTCACCCCAGATTTCCATACTGGTGTTGAAATAGCCTGGGGGCCCCAGAAGTTTCACAAAACACTTTCTTAATGAGGGGCATTGCGAACAGAAAACTTGGGAACAGAAGCTGGTAGGAGGCGGTTTGAAAGTAAAGATAAAAGTGAAACAAAATGCAGAAAGGAAGGAAAAACAGTCGAGGAGTAAACTTTTAAAATTCCGTGTGTAGGGGGCGCCTGGGTGGCTCAGCCGGTTGAGCGTGCGACTCTTGGTTTCGGCTCAGGTCATGATCTCACGGTTTGCAAGTTCGAGCCCCACATCAGGCTCTGCACGGACAGCCTGGAGCGTGCTTGGGATTCTCTTTCTCCCTCTCTCTATCTCTTCCACTCCCCCTCACACTCTCACTCTCTCTCTCTCTCTCTCGAAAATAAATAAAATAAACATTTAATAAAATAAATATTTTAAAATAAATTTAAATTATTTAAAATAAATAAATAAAAAAAATAAAATTCCGTGTGTATGTTCATTTATCGATAGTATACATCGCCTTTTCCAGACTGTTTTTAAGATGACTAAAATGCCCAGGACACAAAGCACAGATGGAGGGAAAGGCATGGGTTGAAGATCCACAGATCTGAATCCTCTGCCTTTTACTAGGACTGTGACCTTAGGCAAGTTCCTGAACTGGCCTGAGCCTCCATTTCCCCAACTCCCATGTAGAGGTTGGTCAAAGATTAGACACTAGGGATATAACGTGACCATCAGGGCAGCTTCCGGGCATACAATAGACCTCAAATGACTGGAATCTATCATCATCATTATTATTATTTTACCAAAAAGAAGGAGGAAGAAGCATCCTTACACCCTCACCATTGTCCGCACTACCACCCTCATCACTGTCACCGCTAATATCTACTGAGTGCTCACGATGGCTCAGGCACTATCCTAAGTAATTTGCATGTATTACCTTACTTAACACCCATAACCCCCTAAAAGTAGACACATGAGAAAAGAGATGCACAGAGAGGCTAGGTGATTTGTCCAAGATCACACACCTACTTGGGACATGGCCTCAGTTGAGGAAGGTGGTGGCCTCTGTCAGCGTCAGGCTGTGCATGCAACCTGAGCATAGGGTCACCCTACACATGCCCCAGGAGGTAACCCAGTGACAAGACCAGGAACCCTCCTGCTGCCTAGTGACCAACTGAAGGTATGTGAGAGCGCTGTAACCTGCAAAGCAACATTCGAGCAGGAGGCATTAAGAGGATGGAGTGGAAAAAAATACCGTGAGCAAGTACCCTGGACTTGAGAAAATTTTCCAACTCCCCTCGCATAAAACTAGTGCCTACCTCTCCCGTCTTGCTCAACAACGGGGACCAGAGGAACCCCACTGATCTCTAATTCACTCCTTGTAACCCATCACTCAGTGTCCTCAGGTGGGCCAGTCATCTCGTCCCAACAACCGCAGATGCAATACGGCAAACTCACCACCCTTTGGCACTTGTACCATTGGAAATAAACACACAGAGGAAATCTCTGGTTAAAATGCATGCAATGTTCCTTTAAAGTACACAGGCGCTTTCTAAGACAGCCATTTCACTTGGCAGTTGGGCGCTCAAAGCTCCAAATTAAACAAGAGTGTTAGTGAATTGAGTGAATTCATCTGCTCCGTCCCAATGTAAATGTATACACCAGTGTGGCCATGGATGTCTGTGTGCAGCCAGGGAGTGTTTACATGGTGAGGGGCGAGCCTGGACAGTTAGGATTTGATCCCTTCCTCCCGCTTGGCCGCGGTGCTCAGCAGATTCTGCCTTTCCTTGTTCAGAGGTGGAAATTCTCTGCACGGGGTGAGCTCACAGCCTCGGGTTCTGGTCTCCTTTTGTGATGTCCTTTTCCTTTGAGGTTTCAGGCCATCACATCAGGAAGGAAGGAAAGAGGGAAGGAAGGAAGGAAGGAAGGAAGGAAGGAAGGAAGGAAGGAAGGAAAGGAGGGAGGAAGGAAGAGAGAGAGGGAGGGAGGGAGAAAGAAAGAAAGAGAGAAAGGGAGGGAAGGAAGGAGGGAGGGAGAAAGAAGGAAGGAAGGAAGGAAGGAGGGAAAGGAGGGAAGAAGGAAGGAAGGAAAGGAGGGAGGAAGGAAGGAAGGAAAGGAGGGAGGAAGGAAGGAAAGAAGGAAGGAAATAAAGAAGGAAGGAAGAACAGGCTTAAATGCTCTTCAAACCAAGCATAAGACTGTCCTTTAGAAAGGTGCCATCTGTAAGTGGAAAGATTTAAAACTGAAACTTTCAGTACATGAGCAAAATGTAGAGAATCATGAAACCTTCGTCACCTTTCTTATTTCACCCCCAACTTACAGCAGAGGAACCCAAGGCACAGAGTGGTTGCAGCGTTTCCTAGATTTGCACACCTCGTAGTAGAGGATCTGGGATACGCACTTAGGGGGCCTGGCTCCAGAGTCCATGTTCAAATTGCTAGATTTCCTCTGTTGCTTCACTATCTGGAGTCGGCACAGTTGGGATTTCAGCTTGGAGGTATCTGCTTTAAGAATGGCCTCTCCTAAGTAATAAGACAAGTTACTTCCTGTTTCTGGTCTCAGCTTCCTCCTCTGTAAAATGGGTGACGTTTTCCATGTGACATATCCTGTTGGACTGTAATGAGGAACAAATGAAAGAGCAAATGTATGTCATAGAGGTGTAGCTATGAAGGGCAGTTGAGAGGCAAATATGTTTATTCTGCTTTTAGATTTTCATTGTGTTTTATTCATGTTACTTAATCTTCATACCAAGTCTTTGATCCAAGTCTTACCCATCCCAACCTAAATATGAGGAGATAGATACTAAAAGAGAAAAAGTGACTTTATTACAGTCCAGGACTTATGCTAAGGTCTTCTAAATTTAAGCCTATTGGGGTGCCTGGGTGGCTCAGTCGGTTAAGCGGCCAACAGACTTCGGCTCAGGTCATGATTTCGCAGTCGGTGAGTTCGACCCCCGTGTCGGGCTCTGTGCTGACAGCTCAGAGCCTGGAGCCTGTTTCAGATTCTGTGTCTCCCTCTCTCTGACCCTCCCCCGTTCATGCTCTGTCTCCCTCCATCTCAAAAATAAACGTTAAAAAAAATCTAAAAAAAAAATAAATTTAAGCCTATGACTCTTCTGTATGATTTTTATGCTAAGAGTTCACAGGTTTGTTGGGGGAGGCAGGACATAGACAGTGTCATGTTCTTTATTTTTATTTCATTTTATTTTGTTTTACTTTACTATTTTATTTTATTTTATTTTATTTTATTTATTTCTCCCTGACATAGTGCAGTGACTTGAACATGGAAAGGATTTAGTTGGTCTGTTCTTCACTGAATGAGTCATGACTAGATGGAGAACAGGCTTGGTTAACCAGAGACTGGGGGAAATGCAAGTTCCTTTATTTACGATTGAGTTTCTGCTGAATCTAGAATCACCCCGGAACAAAGGTGTTGACAATATATCTGAAACATTCCAGTTCACAGCCTTTCTCTCAGGAAGAGAAGTGCCACACGCGTGACATTTCACTGGTTGTCCGAGGATCGTGCAATGTGTCCTAGTCATGAGATCATGGAACTTTTTGAACTAGAATGTGTCTCAGAAGGCATCTGACCCAATCTTCTGCTCAGTGAGTGGATTCCTCTACCCTTGGGAACCTCAGTCCATGGCTGAAGAGCCAAACCAACCTAACCCTATCACTTTTCAGACTTGAAATCAGATAAGTTGGATTCTAGTACCAAACCAGTGATAAGAACTGTAAGTAACATTGAGCAAGTTCTTGAAGTACCCTATGCCTCAGTTTCCTGATTTATAAAAACACACTTTGACATCTTGCTTTTTTCACTTCACTACATATCTGGGAGATTGTTTCACATCAATATATACAGAGCTGCCTAATCTTTAATGCACACACACACACACACACACACACACATATGTACAGACACTAAATGATTTAATCAGTCCACTATCAACATAGTTTTTCCCTAATTTTTTTTGCTATTGTTTTCTTATAATATTCTTGATCAGAAAAAAAAATGTAGCACCTACTTCATAGGTTGTTGTGACAAATAAATTCACATAAAGCACTTAGAACCGTGCAACGGTTTGGGGAGAAGGTTCAGAAGGTAAGAACTCCACAAACACTGTTATTGATTAAATTTTTGTTTCTTGAATACATAGAATTCCTGGAAGAGGGACTACAGAAATAACTAGAAGAGGAAACAAGGTGAGGAAACATGCAGCCTATTAGGGGAATATATCAGTTATGATTGGGTTTAGCCATGAGCAACAGTACAAGGAAGAAATTTATTTACAACTCACTTTCAGGAAGTTTACAGGCAGTCAGCTCAGGGCTACAATGGCACTCTCTGGTATTGGGGATTCAGGCATCTTTAATCTGAAACCCCTACTCTGGGTGACTTCTCCAGGTTATCTCATGGTCCCAAATTGCTGCTGCAGCTGTAGCCATTATAGTAACATTCCAGACAGTGGGAAGGGAGAAGGTTGAGGAGAAGGGCAGGGACAAAGGGCACAACTTTGCTTTTAAAACCACAGCCAGCAAGTTACACACACCACTTGAACCCCCTTGGCCAGGACTGAGTTACATGGTCGCACAATCGCAAGGAAGGCCGGGAAATGTAGTTTTTAATCTGGCAGCCAGGTGCTCCACAAAAAAATTATGAGTCTAAGTACCGTGGAAGAAGGAGAGAATAGGTATTGGGGGACATCAGTAACCATTACTACAGGGAGTTTGTGGAATTTGGGGAAAGGCAGTTCTGCAAACTTTGCTCTGGTAAGAGGGGGTTTTTGGTCCAAGCTAAGAGTTTTGGATCCATGCCTCAAGGATTTTTGTTCAAACTACCTCCTTCTCCCCAAACCATTGGCTCTCCAAGTCATGGTCTAGCAGGCCATTGCAGTAGGGTAGAGACTTTCTGATCCCCACAGTGGAGGGTATACGCTTTGGTTGTTTAGCCACTGGCTTGACTTTGTAGTGGAGTCAGAGACATGCCTACGAGGAGCCACTTACCACATGTGGCTTGTGCGATCGGCTCACATGGGTTACATTGGGCAAGACCAGCTGGATTCGATGTTGAGCGCGGGTCAGACCTTGAAAGTATTAGCTGCTTTTCTTCTAGAGAGAAAACCATCTCCGATAGGATCTCTCTAAGGCTCTTCTTCTAACCGTGTAATGTAGACCTTCTGGTAACTTGGAATATCTAGTAAATCACATTCTAACTGATTGGGCCTATCTGTATTCATTAGAGCCCCTCCTCTTATTCTGGATCTGATCTCTCCTTCTTGTTCCAATGTGATTACTATCTAAAGTAGTTCCACCTGGATGCCATACACCAAAAGAAAATTTCAGGCCAGTATCCTTGATGAACATAGAAGCAAAAATCCTCAACAGAACATTAGCAAACTGAATTCCACAATACAGTGAAAGCATCTTATGTCACAATCAATTGAGTTTTATCCCAGGGATGTAAGGGCTGTTCAACATCTACAGATCAGTCAAACGTGATACACTACATCAGAAAAATAAAGGCACCCAGAGAGGGGCCTTTTGCTTTCTGGAGAAGATGAGCACGTTTGTACAAGGAGTGTGTCTCTTTTTTTTTTTTTTGAATGTTTATTTTTGAAAGAGTGTGTGTGAGAGTGGGGGAGGGGGAGGGGTAGAGAGAGAAGAGGAAGGAGGATCTGAAGCAGGCTCCATACTGACAGCAGAGAGCCAAATGTGGGGCTCAAACTCACAAACCATGAGATCATGACCTGAGCTAAAGTCGGACGCTCAACCAACTGAACCACCCAGGTGCCCCCAAGAGGGTGTCTTCTGTCTGAGGCCAAATTGTGGAATAGGTTGGGCTGGCTTCAATACCCTTGGGCTCCACTTCAAAACCCTCCTGCTCCCTCCTGGGACCCCCCCAAACTCCGGGCTCTGGCTGAATAAATGAATGAATCCCCACTACACACTGGCTGACTGACCAAGCTTGGAGCAACCATGTAAGTTTGGGGTAGTAAGACAGATGTTAGGAATTTTTATAAAATTATTGATGTTTGCATCGTGAGTCTGGTGATTAACCCACCCAAATTCATATAGAGAGTAAATTGTGGAGGTAGGGTTCAGACCCAGATTCTCTGCTGACCACCATTCCCATCCTCAAGGGGGATTCCAGAACGGTCAACAGGGTGACATTTGGGGGCAGATGGGCCTTTCAGGGTAGGCCTTGTCCCTCCCTCATAGACCCACTCTTCTCTCCCAGGTTGGGCCCAAGCTCAGGTTATGGGTCTGCAAGATAAGCCAGATAGATGGGAATTTGGGCTCACAATCTGACTTGACTTTAGCTGGGAGGGAAGTTGGCCAGGAATCACAGAACTCCGGAGGTGAGCTGGGGCAAGTTTTTGTGGGAGAAATTGGAATGAGGCTGGGGCAACCTTCCCACCTCTTTCTTCTCCTTGACTCAGTCTGAAAGTACGTCAAATAATGTGGTTTCAGCTCTGTTTGGCTTCTTGCAACCTGAAAGTCAAAGTCTGTCTCCAATGGAGGGAAACCTGCATGAACTGAAACCGAAATTAGTTAATTCAAAGCCCTGTGAACTGAAACTGTCGAATTTCACACAGCTCCGGTTCATTTTTCTCTGTTCCCAGCCACCCCCACACCCCAAATCATATTCATTCAGGGAACAAGTCAGATTTAGATGTTTTCCAATTGCCAGGCTCACAGAACCATCTACATACCAAATTTATATTCTGTAGGTATAATGGCTAAATGCGGCAAGGAATTATGGTTGATGTACCTACCACTGGTTTGACGTATTGGGCTAGTTAAAAAGATGACTCCATTCGTCATAGAAAGCGCACCTCATAGAGGGCTGGGCAATTTTCCAGAAGACCTGGGTGACTGGAAGGGATGGTAAGAAAATATATGTTTTCCTTCCTGGCCTCTCTCAATAGTCTCTTCCCCCCCCTGCACAAAGACTGAAACATCAGATCTACCCAAAGATGGCCACTCAGAGGCCTGCCCCGATGTCCCTAAAGGACAAGAGATGTGGTTGAGACAAGTAAGGCTCATCTAAACTGGAAACTAGGGGTGACTATGGGATGGTTTGGAGGTTTCCACGGAGAGGTTGCCTCCAATATGTCTCTCCTGTAGCTCCAAATGCCCACTGTCAGGGTCCCAGAGGGGGTCATCAACTCCAGGAAGTAAACTGAATGTAGAAAGTTTGCTGATGGGGTGAGCAACTCGGTTGCTTTTGGGTGACTTGAATAGGAAAGAATAGTTTTACCAGAAACTGGTAAAACTTTTCTACCAGAAAAGTGGGTCGGGTAGAAATTCCTTTGTTATTTGGGTGGATTTCTTAACCACTTTGTACTTTACTTGAGTCCTCTGTCAACTCAGGAAGGGACCTAAGGTGAGGAAGGGAACCAAATGGAGTGGAAATAAATATATAATGTTTTACAAACACACTTTCGTGTATGTCACCTTAATTCTTTTTCACAATGTATGTTCCCAGTGGCTGTTCTGAAACTCAGAGACAAGCCCAAGGGCAACCGTTTAGGAAATGGTTGAGCTGGGAATCTCTGACTCCTTCCATGATATCAGTGCTTTCTTTCTTAAGGAAGGGATTTTCAGGATTGCCTAGGACAATCTGCCCGTTTTATAGAAGAGCAAGGTGAGGCCAGAGAAGTAAAAACAACAACAACAACTCACCTAAAATCATATAGCTAGTTGGGGTCAGCGCATATTTCTTGATTCCTAGACTACACCATACAGTTGCAAGAAGGAGAATCAAGAAGGCCCTTTGGAGAGGCCAATTAAAAATATCAGAGTATGGGGGCGCCTGGGTGGCTCAGTTGGTTAAGCGTCCGACTTCAGCTCAGGTCATGATCTTGCAGTTCGTGAGTTCGAGCCCCACATCGGGCTCCATGCTGTCAGCTTGGGATTCTCTCTCTCCCTCTCTCTCTCTGCCCCTCCCCCACCTGTGTGTGCTCTCTCTCTCGAGATAAATGAACAACCTTAAAAAAATTATCAGTGTATGACTATAGGGTGAAAAGGAGAGTGACTTCTATTTTAGCCATTATCCGGGGGAAATTATATATATGAGCCTTTGAGCCACAGTTTTCATTATAAGCAGAATATTTACTGTTGCAAACATGAATCCAGCAGAGTGAATGCCGGAATGCTTTGTGAATAGACTCTCTGTGGGGACGGATTAAAAATACCACGGTCCAGGTGCTTCTAATGTGTAGCCAGAGATGAGAACTTTAGTAAAAACTCGGTAAGAGTCTGTTGATTAACTTCTTGGCCTTTGAACTCACCTTAAGCTGCATAAAAGTCTTCTGAACTTAAGTTAATTATCTTCACCTAGGTCGTGAATGGAGATTCTGGCTTTGTCGGGTGCCATCTGCAAAATTTCAGTAGACTGGCCGGACTGAAAATGGGTGATATTTCTCCTTGGCTGTAACCCATGTTGTACTTAATGCAGGCATAATTCAGAGCGCATTACGGCGAGGGAAGGAATTCTACCTCAAGCGCCCTTCTGACCCTTAGATTATAAGATCTAACGTGCGTGCGTATTATGTCACACACCCACATATATTTATACATAAAATACAGATATCTTCATACTAGCAAACTGAAATGATTATAGGTTTTTCTTCATTTCTTTTTCAGAGTCAGTGATTTTGAAGAAATGTGACATTATGTGGGGGTAAGAGGGTGGATTTCTTGCCTCATCCACTGCCCTGGTGAAAATCTCGCTTGGAACAATACGTCTTCTGTGAAACTCTCTCCACAGAAAGTTGTGGAAATAAATCTTCCCTCTCACCACTCAGGCTGAAGTCAAACCGAGTCGAGCACAGAGGCTTTGGAAGGATTGACACTCAAAGGAAGAGGGAAAAGTTATCCTGAAAATGGAATCAGTTAGGGGAGGGCCCGGCATGGAAGTCCCTTCTGGCCACTGTTCTGTGGCACCCGGGAGGGTGTGAGTTAAGGCAAAAGAGAATAGAAAGGCTTCCCTTAATAAATCTTTGGCTCTTTAGTGGGGAATCATAACAGTGTGAGAGGGCACGTGGGGCTCTCTACTTTGTCTAAAATCTCCGCTTTACGGGTGAGAGAAAACCCACAGGTGAGCCAGAGCCAGCCATTTCATGTGGCTCCAACTCCTTGAGTGGCCACAGGCAAGCTTGAGTCCCGGTGAGCTGCTGTGTGGACCCAGTGGACCAGAGAGCAGGATTTTAAACCGGGGGGCAGGGAGGGTCTCTGAGATACCTCCTCACTCTCCAGCTGCTCACATTCATTCTGATGAAGCCCCTTGTTCTCAACTGTTAGGGCCAGAAATCCGGTGAAAGAGCCATCTGGGTTGATAGCTGTCTACTGTGGATTAAGATAAGACCATAAATAGGGGCTCAGTCCATTAAGCGCCTGACTTCGGCTCGGGTCATGATCTCGCAGTCCGTGAGTTCAAGCCCCATGTTGGGCTCTGTGCTGACAACTCAGAGCCTGGAGCCTGATTTGGATTCTGTGTCTCTCTCTCTCCGCCCCTCCCCCATTCATTCTCCCTCTCTCTCAAAAATAAATATTAAAAAATATAAGGCTGTAAATACATTTATTTTATTTAATTAATTTTAGAATCACCTTCTCCATGGGACCTGCCCTTATCACCTTATTAAATTTCACCTGATATCCCCACCCCTACCCCGCACACAGCACAGTGCTCGTAGACAGAGGAATGTATTGAAACCCTCTCACTATGTGACAGGCACTGTCCTAAGTGTTGTCATGGTGATCCCACTGAATCCTGTAAACACCCCCTCAAGGCAGGTTCTGTTCCTATCCCCACTTCATACACAAGGAAACCAAGGCTTAACGAATTTAATTGACTGCCAGAAGTTGTGTGAGCAGTTTGACGGGTTCGTCCCCCAAAGGTCACGGGCAAAAGCTCACAAGGCAGGCGGTTGCCTCCTCACTGCCCATTCCCACCCCCCGCTGCGGCGAAGGCCTGGGCTTCCAGAAATTTCTTTGAAGGAGAAGCCCTGTCCTCTGCGGTTCTTGAGGCGCTTTCTGGCCTTGCTGTGGGTTCTGCAACCTGACGTTCCAAACAGAGGCATTTGCTAATTTCCTGAAGCAAGCTCCAGGAAGTCTTGTCCTCGGGTGAAAGCTGTTCACAGTAGGTGAGAAAAAGGGAAGTTTTCAGACCACCACACACTCGGAGCTGACAAATAAACCTATCTGAGCTGGCTCTCCTTCCTCTCCCGCCCCACCTCCTGCCTCTCCTCTCTTCCAGATCCATGCGAATGTTTTGGTTAACGTTATCCCCTCCTGTGTTATTGTTGTTGTACCACATATTAATGTGTGCTTCTGTAGCCCAGAGGAGCACGGTTGAGTTACAGTAACAAGGAAGGCAAGGGCTGCAGTTTTTGGCTGGTCCAGTCCTAGATACGCACCCGCACATCTGGACAGGAGATCATGTGACAGCTCAAAAAGCCAGAAACATATCCTGGATACCATAAAAAATGGGTTCTGTTAAATTAAAAAGGCTTTAAATACTGGCTCAGCTGGTTTGGGGGGGGTCTTTCTCTCTCTCTCTTTTTTCATTGTTCTGGAATGTGTTGGAAGATTTGTGATTGCCGAAGCTTTAATTTAATATTGTGAACCCATCATGTTGTGAATTTGTTTGCAGAGTTTTCTGAAGTTCAGCCAGCCCTTCTCTGCTTTCCTAACTTTGGGCATGGCTTGTCGAGTTTTAGGATCAGGGCTTTGCATCTCAGTAAAAAAAAAAAAAAAAAAAAAAAAAAAAAAAAAAAAAAAGCGCTCTAAAATAAAAAGAAGAAACTCTCCCCTTTCCCACTTGCCGACCCCTCCCTCAGATTCCATGTCCCCCACAAAGCTTTCAAACCCCTTGGCCAAAGCCTGTCTCCTTTTACAGTCTTTAAAAAAGATCCTGAGGGTAGTACGCTTTAAAATATTGGTAAAGAGAAACGTCATTGTTCTGTCTGGATAGAGTCCAGAACAGATTGGAAAGAAAATGTTTCTTGAGATGAACGGATGTTAAACACCAAAGTATGGTTAAGACTCTATCCCTGCAACTCAGAAAAAAAAATATATCTATTTTCTTTTTCTTACGCAAATAAAACATTCTTGTGTTGCCCACTGGACATATCTTTCTCCCTGATTTACCAAGATTGCAGAAACCGGGATTAAACAAGGCACCCATTCCAAACCAAAAATCTGTTTTCTCAAGCCATCCAAGAGAGGACGACTTTGGAAGTGAGCATGCGATAAAAAGACAAGATAGGAAAACTGTGCCTTGTTTCTTTTTTAAAGAATAAAGAGCCAATTAGGCAGAAGGATCATTCTTGGCATTTGTAGCATCTGCTGGTGATGGTTTGTCTTTTCATTTGGAAAAAAAGTAACAGAAACAGCACTGGTAAAATATTCCCGCTTTGGGTTTTCTAAAACATGCGAAAATGTTTTGCTTGAACATATTCCTAAGTTTAGTGCTTCCCTTCCCACTACTGAGTGTCAGCTCCCTGGGAGCAAGGACCCGGCCTGTCTTGCTCACCACTCAGTCCTCAGTATCTAAAACAAAGTCTCACCAATGCTGCCTTCCACTTGGAGCTGTGTATCTGTGTTGAGCCCTCTAGATGCACGCCATCCCCTTCCCTGCCCCGCTCTACAGCCTGGGGCTGACCGGAGAACTGGGTCAATGGGCTCTGTAAAGGTTAAGTTCATGTGCCAGCTTGACTAGGCCGAGAGATGCCCAGAGAGCTGGTGAAAGATTATTTCTGGGAGTGTCTCTGAAAATGTTTCCAGACGCAGTTCACATTTGATTTGATAGACAGGATAATGCAGGCACGTATCATCCTACCTATTTGGGGCCTAAATGGAACAGAAAAGGCCAGGGAGGAGTGGATCCTCTCTCTCTTCTTGAGCTGAGATGACCGTCTCTTTCTGCCCTCAGACATCACAGCTCTTGGTTCTCCGGCCTTAGAGTCCAGGCAGCAATAGCAGTCCCCGGTTTGCAGGCTTTATACCCCTGGTTTTCCACCTTGCAGATGAAAGACTGTGGGACTTCTCAACTCCATAACTGCGTGAGTCAATTCCTATAATACCTCTCCTCAGAGTTCTGTGGGGTTTTTTTGTTTTTTTGTTTTTTTGTTTTTTTTTGGAGAACTCTGATGCACACGGGATCCCTGGTCCTCTGGCTTCCCTTTGGATACAGCCAATGAAGACACCAAGGTACATCAGCAGACAGGCTGGCTGAGCCCCTGGTAACTCTTACCAGGCCCAGGGATGGTAACGGCTCCCTTCCTTTAATCCCAGGGTATTGCACTAGCCCTTATAAGAGTCTCTTCCTCAAAGTCATAAAATGACCCATTCAAGGTTATCTGTGTCCACCATTATCTAGATCTTGCTGGTGGTCCTGACCGATGAAATTGAGATTTATTAAATGAACAAATGAATGAGGCATTACCATAGTGAGTCATGCTTCTGGATCACTGCAACAAGCGGGTTCCGGAGCCATTTCATCCCATACCCCATTCTTCAGAGATGGAGTGGACATAATGAGTTCGAGGCTCTAAGGTTTGCTGGAGCTATTTTTCTCCAGTAAAAGGCCACAGTCTGCTCCAGCCCCATCCTGCCTTGGTTTCTCTTGCAATCAGTGATATGAACAGTGTAGTTCGCTGTGTTTAGAAAGCTCCATCATTGATTCACCTGTTGTTCATCCATTCATTAATGCATTTACTTATTCATCATTGAATAGAATAGAATAGAATAGAATAGAAATTTAATAAGTGTCCCTATGCCTCTAGGGATGGCAATTGTATTTCCTCTTGCGTGCCACCTAGGAGATTTATAGGGCATGTGCAGAGAATTCTGACGCAGTCTGCGTTCAGCAGGAAAATGTGCCAAGATCAATTAGTAATGTCTGCCTTAGAGGAGTGGAAGCACAGATGATCAGCATTCACATAACCAGTAATTGCCCTCCCTGTGTTAGATGTCACGGAGTGAGCAAAACAAAAACAAAAACAAAACAAAACAAAAAAAATAAATCCTAGTAACAAGATTATTTTTGCCTTCAGCTTCGCTCCTTCATGTTAAGATTGCATGCTTGCTCGAGCTTCTGGTATACAATAACTACCCCTCCTCAGACACACCCAGATGGTTGTTTTATTTCACAAAGGAATCATTGAACTGGCAGTGCCTATTTTCATCACATTCCAGACAAAACACAAACTAAAGGGAACGTTTTTTCAGTCTCCTTTCCTGAAATGTAAATGATGGGCTGCAACGACAAGACAACCCCCAACCTTAATTAAGATGAAGATCTGCTAACTGGCTTTTATCACTGTTGGCTAATTTGTCACAACCATCACGCAGGGGTCAAAGGCAACCTTTCTGAAAAGCTCTTCTCTTCGGGACTCTCTTCCTGGATTTTCTTAATAAGAGAACACACATGACCACATGACGAGCTTGCTCTCCTCAGCCTTTCATTGTTGATTACAGTGTATTTTGGTTCTGTATCCAGCTTGACCAAAAAGACAATGGATTTGACATGAAGATTTCCTTCGGTGGAACTTCCCATGTCCTGGGGGCTCGTTCCTTCGGGGTCATATTTCCTGACAGCCCTATTTGGCACCCGAGTCTCTTTCCTGAACCCTGTTTCTTTGCTATCACCTAGCTCAGCAATCCTGGGCAAATCATTTACCCTCTCTAGACCTTCATCTGACAGGAGGGGATTACATAATAAAAGCTAATACTTACTGAGCACATACTTTGTGCCACTCTGTATACTAAATGCATTTTACTACGTGGGTATAAATGGAGTACTAAATAGCATACTAAATATGTAATAAATTGTTTATATTAGGGATCAGCAAACACTTTCTGTAAAGCAAAAATTTTCAGCCTTAAAGGCCATATACCCTCTGTTATACTTACTTAATTCTGCAGCCATTGACAGTAGGTAAACAAATGGGCGTGGCTGTCTCCCAATAAAACTTTATTTACAAAAACAGGGAGTGGGCTCAGTTTGGCCCACAGACTATAGCTTGCCACTCTGCTTTATAGGAATTTTCCCATTTCATTTGTGTAACGATTGTATGAGGTAGGTACTAGTTAGCTAGACTAAGTCACTCTTCTGAGGTTGCCAAGATAAGAAGAGCCAGGATTTAAACTCAGTCTTGGCCCTATTTTTAAATCACCCTTCTGAGTTTCTAAAAGCACCAAATGTTGACCCACTCTTCCCTGCACTTGTCCCTGTGCAGTGTCCCAGCCTGAGTCCTACCAACTCTCTCCTGTCCCCTTTCCCTCTCAAAAAGCCCACTGTTCCCAGGCATTCATTTCCTCTGAATTCACCGTCTGTCTTCAGCACCGACCTTGGCATCAACCCCAGCAAGTCCTAAATCCTCTTACATTCTGAGTTATTAAGTCTTCTGCCAGACTGGGGTTTCTCTCGGTCTACATACAATTGGAATGAAATCACCAGATGAAACCAAAGAGCTCACATTTGAACAATGCCTGTTCAATAAATATGTTGACTATCCTGTGGTTTTGAGTTTGAACCTTTAGTTCCACTGTTAACTTGCCATGTGACCCTGGGCACATCGAAATCTCTTGGCTCCTTATCTATTAATGATGGTTTAAAAAAAAAAAAAACAAACAACCCATAAGTTTGTTGTGAGGACTTGCCAATAAAAGCATCATGCAGCCATGGAGATACGGAGAGCAAGCTAGACTTTATTCCTTTTTCCTCTTTCATTTCCTTGTTTTGAGGAATGGCTGTACAAGTATTTTATACGCTGTCAGTGATGTGTGCTTGTGTCTAGTGGTCCTCTGTCTCAGGTGGGTGAGTGGAACCACTGTGATGCTTCATCTCATGCTCTGGATGCAGACCCTGGCGTGAGTGGTACAAGTTACCACTCCCAAGCTTCAGTCCTTGTCATCTCTGATGGGAAAAATACCAGTAGAGGGTGGACCTAGGGATCCACCCCTCACTGGGTGCCAGCTCTGTGCCAGGCACAATAATGGGCCTTGGTCTCCTATATTCTAGCTACACCTAGAGACACCCAACACCTCCTCACCCAGGGTGGTAATGACACAAGTGATAAGTGCTGTGAAGGAAGCCAATGCTGTGAGAGCTTCTGACAAAGGACCCTGGATTGGGGTGAGGACAGTCCAGGGAAATCCTGTCTAGAATATGCCTTCACTTTCCTGCATCCACCAGCCCTGGCTAAGTAAAGGACCTGAGGACAGAGGCAGCGGGATGCTCTGAAGAAGTGAGAGCAGAGTGCTGGGGGTCTTGGGAGTATGAGTTGAGGCCAGAGGGATAGGTGGAGGCCAGATCAGGTGGCGGTTTGTAGGTGATGGGAGGGGGTATTTGATTTTACCTCGAAGATAAAAGGAAACTATCAAGAGGTGATAAATAGAAGGTAACATAATTACAGACGGGCTAAGAAAATAGGGGTTCAAAAGGATACTGATTGAGCTTAAAGTTTTTGAGGTAAAAATTTGGTCCCAACAAACTTTCTCATCCTTCTCTCCCCCACATCTCTTTCAATTTACATTTCACTTATATAAATGAAATTATTTATTTATATCTTATTTATATTATATTTTTATATAAAACTATACATTTACTTTATATTTATATTTGTATCTCAACCTTTCTTTCGAACACACAGGTCTTCCCTAGGTCTCTTGAACTCCCACTCCATGGCCACACCTCTGGCTATACCCTGCTCCCATAGGAAGGTTGTCTCATTTCCTTGGTGCTTGTCTAGGGTCTGCCCTCCTTCAGAATAAGTTCAAGTCTCACCCCTTCCATGAATCCTTCTTGGGTGGTCCTTCATCACATTACAAGATGTAGTCAGCCATGTGGGCAAAGTAGAAGGGGAAAGATCAAAGTCTTCCCAATCTCTCCCTTCAATCTTTTCCCCTAAAGTTCTTCCCCAAAGCCCCAGCTCTAAGTTTTCTCTCACCAAGAAATTGTCTGCAGGCCATTGAATACCATCCTTATTCATTCAAATCCCACTCATCCTGGGGCTCCTGGGTGGCTCAGTAGGTTGAGCGTCCGACTTCGGCTCAGGTCACGATCTCACGGTCCGTGAGTTCGAGCCCCGCGTCGGGCTCTGGGCTGATGGCTCAGAGCCTGGAGCCTGCTTCCGATTCTGTGTCTCCCTCTCTCTCTGCCCCTCCCCCGTTCATGCTCTGTCTCTCTCTGTCTCAAAAATAAATAAATGTTAAAAAAAAATTAAAAAAAAAATCCCACTCATCCCTCAAGATGGACCTCAGAATCGCTCCTCACACAAAACCTCCCTGACTGCTCCCGTGGGAACAGATTTGTATCTATCCCCCCTCTCAAGTACCCTCCACTTGCTGATTATTGTTATTTAAGAAGACAAAATGAAACAAAACACACTTTTGTCTGCATGTCCATCATGTGTTCTAACTCCACATGAAGTTTTTTAGGCATGGGGACTGTACTTTGCAACTCTTCCTAGATTCTTCTTCCCCAACACAGCATCTCGTAGAAATTCAATAAATCACGTTTCTCGATAATTCTTGGTCTGAGGTCACATGATCATTTGTGTGCCTGCCTTCAGGGGAAACGAGGAGCTTGGATCCTTGTCCCTGGAAGCTTTTCTCCCACACTGTCATCAGAGAAACTTCCTAAAACTTCCTTCTGTGTCATTCCCCTTCTTTGAGCCGTCAGCGCGGCACCTCATTGGCCACATAAGAAAATCTGAACCCCTTACAACAGCACCTGCTTGTACCTCTAGTGTGTTTTAGTTTTTACTACTGCTGTGTCACAAGTTACCATCAACTCAGCAACTTGAAACAACTCATTTATTATCTCCCGGTTTCTGTGTGTTGGGAATGTGGGCATGCGTTAGCTTGATACTCTGCTTCAGAGCCTCAACCAAGCTGCCATCAAGCTATTAGCTGTTGCTGGGTCTCATCAGAGGCTCAACTGAGGAAGAATGTACTTTTAAGTTCACGCTGATTGGCAGCAGAATGTATTTCTTTGCAGTTACAGGCACAAGGTCTACCTCGGCTACTAACAGCCTCCTGTAGTTTCTTGTCATGTGAACTTCCACTTACTTCACGGCGACTTCCTTCCCACAGCCAGCAAGGGAAGGAGAGACTCTTCACGAGCCTTCTAAGAGTCTTAGGTAATGGCAGAGAATCACTATGATCACTTTTGTCATATTTTGTTTGGTCAGAAGTCAGTCATAGGACATTTCTATTCACAAAGAGAGATTATACAAGGGTATGAACACCAGAAGGTGGGGACCTAGGGTCTGTCAGCCACAGGCTGTATCTCCCTTCACTGCTTCCGAAAGTTGAACTCTAGGAATACCAGATGTTCCTACTTCTGTAAACATATCATGTCTTTTTACAGCTCTAGCAATTTACATATGCATTTGTATCTGAATGAAATGTCCTCTCCTACTTCATCTTCTCCAGACTTCCCCAAAGTCTTCTAGCTTAGAACAATTTATTTTTTTTATTTTTTTATTTTTTTAAATTTTTTTAACATTTATTTATTTTTGAGACAGAGAGAGAGCACGAACAGGGGAGGGTCAGAGAGAGAGGGAGACACAGAATCTGAAACAGGCTCCAGGCTCTGAGCTGTCAGCACAGAGCCTGACACGGGGCTCGAACCCACGGGCCGTGAGATCATGACCTGAGCCGAAGTCGGACACTTAACCGACTGAGCCACCCAGGCGCCCCTAGCTTAGAACAATTTAATCAAACCCTTCTCTATGATACTTCTCCAGGTTCATATCTATGGTCATGCTCATGACTTGTATATCTTTGTACAATACAGTATAGAGTATAGCATAGCTATTATATGATGTCTACAGTATTAGACTATAATTTCTTTGAGATTGAAAAGTATGTGTTCTTCATTTCTCTATCTCCAGTGCTCACATCTCATATTTGATTGATAAACTGGAGAACGGTGAAAGGTGGCTTCTTTAACGGGAAATGGTCACAGATCTAAAATGAAGGTCTACAACCTTTTTGCCCTTGTGCTCCCTAAATAAATTTTGAATAGCTATTTACCCTTTCAGATGTTTTTGAGTTGATAGCTATAATCAGTTTTTATTAGGTTATGCTGCCATAACAAACATACCCCAAATCTTTGTGGCTTACAATAGCTGAGTCTTTTGTCTTGCTTCCCTGATACTTTGGGTGCAGGTTGCTTATGGCTCTGGTCCATATGTCTTCTACTTTCCAGAATCCAGGCTGAAGCAACCCCTGCTGTTTGGGATGTAATATTCTTGTGACAGAACGAAAAGCAGAGCTCTGGCAGAACCATGTGGTGACTTTCAAAGCTTCTGTGCTACTATGGCACATATTACTCCTGCTCACATTCTGTTGGCCAAAGTAGGTCATACGGCCATGCCTGACCCAAAGAATAAGGCAATAAATAATTAAATTTGAAGCAAAACTCCAACCTATCACAACATCTAAAAACGTTTAATCACAGGCTTGATAGTTGTAAACGTTATGATGATTTTGCATATTGTGTATGTGCTTTAAATGCATATTCCTTTGGTGATACAAACCCCCTTGGCGAAGGGGCTCACGTGTTCAAATAAATCAGACCAGCTTTGTTTTTGTCAGAAAAAATTGACTTCGAATTTCAACTCAAATACACGTGTTGGTATGTTCCTATGGGAACTATTCGTCTCTAATTCACAGGTAAGTAGATAGTCACACCGATAAAGTCACAAAGCTCTGTCATTAACTGGTTTCCCGACAGAAATAAAGTTCTGCCCCTTTAGTAATTCTTTCTAAAGTCCTCCTTGCTTTGTTGTCAAGGGGGTCCTTTTAAATTTTTTTTTTAACGTTTATTTATTTTTGAGACAGAGAGGGACAGAGCATGAACAGGGGAGGGGCAGAGAGAGAGGGAGACACAGAATCCGAAGCAGGCTCCAGGCTCTGAGCTGTCAGCCCAGAGCCCGACGCGGGGCTCGAACTCACGGACCGTGAGATCATGACCTGAGCCGAAGTAGGACGCTTAACCGCTTAACCGACCGAGCCACCCAGGCGCCCCAAGGGGGTCCTTTTAGAACAATGCATGATTGATCTGTCTTCTTGTTTGGTGGCCCAGAGTTTTTACTCACCAAAGTAAAGGCCCAAAGCAAGATTTGGATGGGCAAGAAATGTACCATATTTTGTCAGGTAGGAAAACGGTGAATGTGAAATAGGATGTGAAAAACAGACATAGTAGCCTGGAGGTGCTTGGTTAAAGAATGTTTATAGATGTTGAGGATCTGGGGAAAGATTCTCTCAATTCTCTCTTGCCTATGTACCCCTCCGCCCCCGTAGTCTTTGGACCCTGAGAAGAGCACGTGCTTAGTTTAAAGATTATTTCTGTAAGATATGGGATGCTCCAGGTGTAGGTGAAGGGTAAAATGAATGGAAGAATCTCAATGAAAAATAGAACCAGAAAGAAGAAAGTAGAGCCAAAGCCTCAAAGCATATAGAAAAAGTGTGAATGTTGAGAAATAAAAGCTTTCCCTTGCTGAAGCTGGACAGGGAGATGATACAAATCTTCCCTTTCCAGGAGAGGAGGAGACACCAGTGATGGGGGTGGGTAAGGAAAGAGAACTTGAAGGTTCTTCCCCAAGTGAGGAGTAAGCATAAAGGAAAGAGTCCTGGACACCAGCCCATGGAGGATGGATGAATGTGTTGGTGCCAGTTTGAGGAAACATCACGTACATGGTCTCTCTAGTTGATTCAGAGGAAGTTTTAGAAATCATTGATTTCATCTGCTCGTCACCAGCATGATTAATACATGTTTCAGGACACGTGCACACACACACGTGCACACACACACACACACGCGCGCACACACTTATTAATGAGGCCCGTATGCCTCGCACAAGAAACAGATCACAAAGCTCTGGAAATACTTTTCTAGGACATTTCCTGTCCCTGCCCCCACTACCCCATCACCCACCACCCACTGCTTCTTTGCTTCCTTTCTTCACCTTTTCTTCTGTCTTCCCCGCTTTTTGTTTGCTGCTCCTTTCTTGTCCTTCCCTTTTATTCCCATACTCATCCCCCAAGGCTTTGCCCTGCCTCAATTTTTTAGTCACAACTGACACTGATTGAGAAGGAAATGAACATAACTCTGCACCTCACCTTTGAAAAGCTCAGAAAGATGTTAGCTTTGAGAAGAGCATCTTTGTGGGGAAAATGAATCCGGAAGGTAATAAGGTATTATTGAAAGTCTCTAGTCAGGTATGATGCAGTTCCTTAGGATCCTTCACAAAAACTGTATTTATTATTTAAAAAAAATATACGTTTGGATAAAACTGTAGGATGCCAGAAGGGGAAAGGAACTTGGAGACACGGAATTCAAAATGTTCATTTTACAAAGAGGAAACTGAGGCGAGAGAGGGAGGAAAAGGTTTGTCCAAAGTCACATAGGACTGGTAATTTTCCACCTTATAATCCATTATATATGGGAAACATTGGGACACATGTGTCAAAAGTCCACAGGAAGTCTATTGCTAACACGCACAGGTGAGCAAATGCACGTCTCTGTACATAGTAGTTATAGCAAATATTGCAGACAAATGTGCAGTTTTTATCCCCTTTTTGTTGGTTTTTCAAAAAATGTTTTATTTGTTTTTGAGAGGGTGCAAGCTGGGGAGGGGCGGAGGGAGGGGGACAGAGAATCCACCCCTCCCTCCAACAGCGGGCTCTGCGTTGACAGCAGCGAACCCGATGTAGGGCTTGAACTCACAAACCTCGAGATCATGACCTGAGCCGAAGTCAGACACTCAACCCACTGAACCAGCCAGGTGCGCCCCCTTTCTGTTGGGTTTTTAACTGAATATAGTCTGCTCCTAGTTATTTAAGAATGGGATACCTAGGGGTGCCTGGGTGGCTCAGTCGGTTAAGCGTCTGACTTCAGCTTAGGTCACGATCTCGAGGTCTGTGAGTTCGAGCCCCGCGTCGGGCTCTGGGCTGATGGCTCAGAGCCTGGAGCCTGCTTCCGATTCTGTCTCCCTCTCTCTCTGCCACTCCCCCGTTCATGCTCTGTCTCTCTCTGTCTCAAAAATGAATAAATGTTAAAAAAAAAAAAAAAAAGAATGGGATACCTATGGTGATCGAATAACTTGTTTGCCCACTGGTAACCATGTGGTTCTGTCTCAGACAGTGATAAGACTTTTTTAACATTCCAAGACACGTATTTCTGATTGAAGTCTTGAGCAAAATATGCCCTAAATTAAGATTGGTCAACCTGATCTGTTCCCCTTGGAAGTATTTAGCTGGGAATTAGGAGACGTGGGTTCTAATCCAGTCCCGCCACTGGGTTTTGTTCTGAATGGCTCTGGGAAGAAGTCCCCACTCCTCTCTGGAATTCCGCTTCAGCCCCTTTACCCCATAAATTGTGAGAAGTTAATAAAATGCTGAGTGTAAAGCCCATGATAAGTGATTAAATGCTGAAATAATGTAAGGGGCTTTGCTTTTTTTAAGTTTATTTGTTTCTAGAGAGAGTGGGGGAGGGACAAAGAGAGAGAGAGAATCCCAAGCAGGCTCCACACGGGAGCACGGGCCCCGATGCGGAGCTCAAACTCACAAGCATGAAATCAAGACCTGAGCCAAAATGGACGCTTAACTGACGGAGATATCCAGGCTCCCTAAGGGATTTTCATTACTAACTTCCATTGCCATGGAGAACGGTGGATTCTCGGTTTTGCTTTTGCTTTTTGTTTTTTAACAGGTGAGCGAGTCCTCGCACACGTTCTCTTGTGGCACTTCGGTCTCTGCCAGTGTCTTCCCTTCAGCGTGGCTTTTCTGAGAGGCCCCTTGTCACCCAGTCCCCTCACCCAGCTCACTCTCACCCACTCCGCCAGTGGTTTTTTTTGTTGTTGTTTTTTTTTATGTTTGGCACTTCTCACCAGCTGGCAGATGATGCAGACTTTGTTTTCTTCCTCTGCTGGGCGAAGGGAAGATCCATGAAGGTAGAGACTTGGGAAGTTTTGCTTGCTACCTTTTTCCCAGGGCCTAGAACGAACAGTACCTGGCACATAGTTCACGTGGAATAAACACCGTGCCGATGGATGAATGAACACGAGGCCACCTGAGGGAATGTGACACAGGCATACATAGCAGGGAATGAAATCGCCAGAAGAGTAGGAAGAGGTGACTCGGGGGTAACGCTGAGAGCTTGGGTGACCCGCAGATTCAGATTTTGTGGTGTGGTTGGATGGCGTGAATGCCCAGAGCCATCCGAACACTTTTCTCAGAATTTTCTCTCTAAACGTCCCGTGATAGAAAAGACCAGAATGGTTGAGTATCGGTAGCTCACCAGAGTGAGATGTGTGCCTGCTGACCTTCATCCAGAGACCTGGGTGGAGCTAAGATGGTGGGGAGGGGCAGTCTATTCTTAAAACCCTCTGGGCGGACGGGAGAGGGGGCAGATTGGCCTGTGACACTTATGAACGTGAGCCAGCTGGATCCAAGCCATGATCTGAGACCGACCGTTTGCTCAAGCTTGGAGGCCTGTCGACGATTGACCGTACATGTGACGGTTTTGGAAGTTTCTGAAAGCTTCTAGCTGTGTGAACCAAACGATAGAATTCACCCACGAAGAACATTTGGAACACTGAAAGGAAGTGCTCTCGGTTCTTCCTTTGACATGCTAATTTCTTAAGGGCGGAGGACTCTAGGTGACCCTGCTCTGAGTTGACTTTCAAAGGCTGATAAAACTGGCCGTTGCCGGAAGATCAGCTCAAGGATCTGGACCTCTCTGGCAGTACCCAAGAATGTATTGTATTACATCACATTTTGTCTATTATTTAGCATCATATACGGACATAGATATGCATACACGTACATCTTCTGTGTGTGTAAGAGAAAGGGAGCAGACAGAAAGAGGCAAGGAGAGAGGGAGGTGGGGGTGTCCCAGACGTCACAATGAGCCGTGTCGACCATGGGCAACAGCCCCATGCTATTTCTCTCCTCATCCTGGATTCACAGCCCACGTGGGGCCTCTGCAGGGCTCCGCATTCCGACGCCTGCTCGAATCGAGAAGCACATACAAGAAGTGAAAGAAAATGGCGAAACGCACAGCCAACTCCTGCCTCCGTCCCAGGGGGCCGTGCGCGTGGAGCGCCTGCCGCCCAGAAACCCACAGTGTGCGCGAGCACACATTATGTTTGCACGTCTCCCCCTTCCACGTGCGGTCCGCCGACTCGGGGTCTGTCTGTCAGCAATTCCCAGTCAGGTTCTTTTCCATTCTGGTTTTGGGACTGGGCCTCCCGAGGCCCCCAGGCATACCCGTTAGGGGCTGCCCTGGGTGGGGGGTGCTGGAGGATGCTGAGCCTCGGGGTCAGCTGGGCCTTGTCCGGGCCTGCTCTCTCCTGGGGGAACAGCTATCTCTTCTGAGTTTGGCAGATGGGGAGGGCGGGACAGGGGAGCCTGGTCCCTGGCGCTCTCCAGGGCCTGGGAAGAGTGTGGAAGGGCCATCCACCCTCCCCACCACGATCTCATTCCCACCTTCCCGCTCTCCTCTGGTCAACAGCCGGATTTGGAGAAGCTCTTTCGGTGTGGCTGTGGGATCCCTGACCTCTACACAGTCCTCCCGCCTCAGAGCAACGGGGCCCAGAGCGGGATCTTTTAAGTTTTTCTGAGAAGCTCTGGGGAAGCTGCTTTTCTCTCCTCAGGATGCTGTCTCCCGCCAGCCAAGTCATGTTCCGTTGAGGTCATGGGAGATGGATTCTTTTACACAGGCATTTGCAAATGACGGCTCAAACTGGAATCTACAAGTAGGTGTTGATGGCAGAAACTTCCAGGCATCTGTTTCCATCCCTTTGGCACCCCCACCCCCAGCATCTGCTCCACACCTTTGGGGCTTGCGGGAACCTTCTATTCTTCTTTGGGTTTGTCTTCCCTGGCATTCAGCAGGAGCTAGGACGAGTGGAGCCCAGAGCTGGGGGTGGCTGGGAGCCTCGGGGTGCTGGGGGTTGTCTGCCTGGGAAAGCGGCCTAAAGGCGCAAGGCTGAATGGCATTTGAAGTAGCCCGTGGTACCAAAACTCACCCTGCCAGCGTATGTGAGGAGGGACCACACAACACTGTTTTCTTTTGTAACACACTCCCTCCTCGCCCCCCACCTCATGTTAGAGTCAATGTTGTGCTATATCCAAGGGAGTTTTTCTTGGCACAATCACGGATTTGTCTCCGTGTTTGACGTAAGTCACAGAACAATGGTTCTCAAAGACAGTGAAAGGAAAATGGAGTAATCACAACCAAGTCCTCTCTTCTACCTGCCCCTTCATTGCCCACCCATCGGAAGAGGTTTAGAGAGGACAGAAGGCTTCGTCTCCCCTCCCCTCAGTCCCGTAGCTTGCCCCTCCTTCCTTAAACTCCTTCAGATACTGTTATTAGATAAGGAGGGTTTTCGAACAGCCCACAGTACAGGTTGGACAACTGGGCTAGGCTTTATCCTGACATCTCCCCACCCCCTGTCAGCTTAGAAAAACTGTTAACTTGGATGAGGGGTCCTTAACCTCCAAAGGCGCTAAGACTGTGAATGTAAACAGCACCACAGTTTCTCTCCTTTCCTCACCCAAATCGGTGGGCCGTTATTTCAGAGGATATATATATTCATTTCTAAAACTCTTCCAAAGTCAAGTGCACATGAAAACATAATCAAAAATAACAACAGCATATATAAAAGCCAGATTCTGATATCTCCCCCAAACACCTTCAGGGCCCCACGGCTACCTGCAGGATGAAGTCCGAAGAGTTAGCCAAGCTGCCAGGTACAGTTGCTTAGGTTGCATACTGCGCGATGCTAAGGTTCACCGTACTCTGCACAACCATACTGAATCCCAACAACAAGCAAAACATCCACAGTTCTTCGCGGCCCATTTTCAAACAACTCTTCTAATCTTATGTTCCCTAGCCTATAGGTATACCTTCAACTACAGCCAGTCTGGTCTCACCACCTTTAAACACACCCTGGAATGTCTCCATCTCGGCCTTTACACAAACTCTTCCCTGAGCAGGAGGAGCACTGGTCCCTCATCTCCACTCAGCTGCAATCTTGTCAGTGCTTTGAAACCTATCTTAAGGTTTACCTTCTCTGCCCACGACACTTGAAAGCCACTGCTGTTGCCTCTGAACTTCTAGAGCACCTGTTGTCAACAGTCCCCTGGAGACCCATTACATGCAGCTGGAGTTTCAGTATTCTTCCCAGGAATTCTCTGTCTCCACCTAGGTTACGAGCATTTGAAGGCAGAGCCCATGTTAACATTTCCTGGATTTCCTACAGCATGAGACACAGCGCCTGACATAAAAGCACACTCAGGACGTTGTTCATCTCCTGGCTGGTTGGTTCCAGTTGCTTGGGGAAGAATAACCCACACACCCTCTCTCTCACCCCCTTGTAATTTTATTCCAGTTCCTGGAATTTCCTAATAACAGAGATGGTTCCAGAAAGCTGATACAGTCCATTTCCTCCAAATAAGCCCATGTTTTCACATGACGAGCCGTGGAACTCTCTATAAAAGAAATTCTCTGTTTGGGTCCCATCAAACACATGCCAACACTAATGAGAATAAAACAGTGTCCCCTTATTGAGTGTTTACCGACGATATGCACCTGGACTAAACACTTTACATACATTCTCTTATTTAGTCCTCCACAAACCATAAGGTGGATGCTTCTATTTTCCCAGCTTTACAGATAAATACGCAAAGGCTCAAAAAGGTAAAGGAATGTGTCTTGAATCACAGAGCTAGGTAGTGGTAGCCTCAGGATTCGAACCCCGTCCTTCTGCATCGCAGGGGTCGTCACCACCGTGCCGGTCCACAAGGTTTCCCAGGTCGGGTTGACGGGGAACCTGGGTAGAAGGCACTGTGTGTTCAGGGCCGACCTTAATGTGGCCACAGGCCTCCCTGCCCATAGCGTGTCCGCCAGAAGCTAGTTAAGAGACCTTATCTTTAAGTGATTGGACTAAAGTCCCTTCCTGTTCTAAGAATTTCTGAGGCTACAAGCAAGCAAAGACACGGCCCTTGCTCTCAGGAATTTACAATCTTGTCGGGGAGGGAAGATACCAGCCTCCCGTGGAGGAAGAGCTCTAGCTGAGTGGGGTGTGCCCCAGCCAGGTGAGTGGTGGAGATCCGGGGGTTCAAGCCCCTCAGAGGGGCCGGACGCCAGCGCCATTCCTCCGCAAGCAGAGCGAGCTCGGGTCTGCCATCAGAGGGATGCCTGTTCTGGAAGGACGATGAGCTAGACCCGTCTCAACAAGGCCTGGAGAGGCCCGGCCGGAGGAGCGGGACATGTCACAACCCCAGGATGGGTATCAGCCCAGGCCATTTTGACCCTTCAACAAGACGTTTCTTGAGCAAATTTTTTGGAATTTTGGTGGGCTTTGACCTGCAGTTTTCACTTCCAAAATAACTTGACTTTTCTAAAGTGGTAATTTCATTTTCATGATAATACTAAACTGAAGCCACATGATCTCTAATTGGAAGCAGGTCTTGGGCCGCAGCGTTGCCAAGAAGCAGTAAGAAACATGCTTATTCTACTACTTTGCTTGAGGCACTCAGCGTTTTTGAATGCCTGGGCAGAAATATAGTTTTTTAAATAAAGCCAATCCCTGAGAGAGGAGGGGGCGACGGAGGGGAAAGCAAGGCAGGAGTGGGGGTGGTTAGAAATGGGAGAAGGTCCTTTCTGCCTTCTCTCTTTTTGCAATTCAAAGCAAGGAGAGGTCTACTCTTTTCTATCTCAATTCCGCCCGGCTGCGGCTGCCATCTTCGGGTATGAGTGAACTCGGGGTGCGTCCTGCGTCTCTGGGGGTGGGGGTTGGCAGCATGGCTAGTGTTCTCTTGACTTTGCAGTTTGCTGCTCTGATCTCCTTCGAGCCCAAAGCCCGCTCCATGAGACGCGCTGGGAACCCTTCCTTGCTCTATTTTCGTTCCCACACCCTTCACTTGTTCTGTTAATTGCATCCTGATGAGGCCCGCGGTAACTCTTCCTCCGGTGGCAGTTGGAAGATTGTTTTAAGAAGTCCCTCTGGAGGGACAGGAGCGAGCAATCCCGGGCTTTTCTTTTACAGAGCAGCAGAAGGGGTCCCGGGGAAGGCTCCAGAAAATACGGACACGGAGGAAATCTTTTAATGACGTTTTGAAAAAGAAACAAAACAAACCCCCTCGCTGAAAACAAAAATTATATAACGGATCAAATGCGCATCGGAACTTTCTGACGGAAGCCAGCGCTGTTTTCTAAATACAGTGGGGAGCTTAGTAATCACATGGTGTTTTCCGAGACTCTTCCTTTCCTGCTGCCCCTCAGTTTCCTGCAAGGCACCGTTTTAGACAAATTTGCTGGAGGGCACTTCGGCTTCCGGGGGGCCGCGTCCCGCCCTGTAGGTTAATATCCACCCTTCTGGGCGCTGCTCTGAGCCCCTGCTGGCTGGCGGCCCCGCGGGGACTCCTCCCCCTGGTGGCAGGGTCCCTTCCCGCTGCAAGCTGTCGCTTCCGCAGGCCCTGCCACTTCTGCCTGCGGCGCTGGCCTTCTCTGCCCGTTGCTTGGGCTGTACCCGAAAAATCCCTGGCCTGATTCTTATCCCCCCTTTCCCACTTTGCCCACCGTAAGAATGGCAAGATGTAAAAGGAAGTATGAAGAAGAGAGGAAGGAAGGGCAAAGCGAGGGGGGGAGAGACCAAACTCTGGATTTCAGCTGTAACTGCGGCCTGCAAAAAACCAAAACTGCACCCTCTTTTGGGAAAGGGTAGCCCAGAACTTGGGTTGAAAGAGAAAGTCTCCGGGGGGAGAATATTTAGAAATGCAACCGCAATGCCTCAAGATAGATGTGACTCAGTGACTTCCCAAAACATGGATTTTAGATACATATCACATTACATCCTTCTTGTACTTTTCACTTGATTTTTCTAAGGTAGCCGTTGACGTTTTTAATTTAAACCCCGCTGTTACACACCCACTTCGGTTTCCAGGGAAGACCCGCAGGTGGTGACGGTCCAGCAGGGACATTTGCTTTCTCTTGACGTCCCCAGGGACCCCAAGGCCCTGAAGCCTGAAGAAGCCAGAACATCTGGTCCATTTCAGCAGCTTACTTGCAAGTTCAGCCTGTCATCTGGATGTTTTGTCTATGCAGTGCCAAACATCTGGGTTGACATTTTTTTTAACCAGACTTACTAGATGTTTTGGCATTGTGTAGACAGGAATTCAATTTTTAAAGTTATTTCTCTACTCATCTGAGATTCTAACCGGAGCTCTGATACCCTAAAGGAGAGAGACAAATGAAGACTTTGATCCCCCCCTTTGATTGCTTTACAATTTTGGAGGTATCTATCCTACTCTAAATCAGTGGTTTGACTGCTTTGCTTTTTTATGAGATGAACTTTTTCCATTTTAGGATTTTAGTGTTTTATTTTAGTAGACGAATTTGACCAAAATAGTATGTGTTCATCTTAACGAAACACAACCTTAGATGTTCTAAATTCATTTTAAAATAATCGAAGTTTTAATGTTTTCAAAACTTTGAAACATTGAAAACATAGAGGCAAGAGCTTCAAAATAGAGAATTGACTCTTAAAAAAATACTCTTTGACGATTAGGTTATCTCTGGACCTTGTTTATACTTATTTGAGTAAGATTGCAAGATCCTGGAGGGGAGATCTGATTTTTAAAGAGTTTTATCATCTAACTGGTCACCGTTGTTATTGGGGATGGTAATGCCAGCAATGGTAGTGGTGGGGGCAGATAGAATGTGAGTTCAGATTTTGTTTTCATTTATTTAGAGTTATTTGTGCTGTTTATCCTTCAATTATAAAATTCTAGGTGGTAAGTAATAAAAATGTGATTTGCACCTTGAAAACACTATTGAATTAGAGAGACCTTTCTTTCTCCTCAAAACCGTAGGAAAAGTTGATAACTTGCTAGTTTTATCTGCTCAATAGCTTCAATTTTGAGGGAGGGAGGAACGAGGTATCTGAAGAGTCTTGTCTCTGTATTGGATATGTTTTTACCATCAACTCTGTGTAAGCGGTGGTCAAATTCCTTTTCAGTGCATGAACCCTGGTCCAGGCAGGGGGAGAAGAAAATGGTGTCGGTCAGGCTGGGAGATCCACGAGGTCTGGGCTCTTTTTGTAAGGTGAGATTTAACACAACAGTGTCTTATCTATGAATAGTCCCTGGTTGGTCTTCTTGTGAAGGGGACTGAAGTCAGGAGTGTCCCATGTTGCCATCTTGAGCACTCTGCTATTGTTTTCAGAGTCCTCAGGAAGTTGCTATACCCAGCAAAGCTAGCTGCCCTTCAGAAATGAAGGAGAGGTAAAGACTTTCCTAAGCAGTAGAAAACGGAAGGGGTTGATCACCATTAGATTTGCCTTATAAGAAATACCGAGGAGCATTCTATAAGCTGAAATTAAAAGATGCCAATTACCACTGTAAAAATATACACATGTGTAAAACTTGTCAGCAAAGGTACATTTGTAGTCAATTCTCTAATATTGTAATGGCAGTAAGTAAATCTCAACTCTAGTTTAAAAGTTAAAAAAAAACACTAAAAATGAATATAACTACAATCATTTGTTATTAGATGTACAATATTATAACATTAAAATCTAAAACGGGGCAATAAAAATATAAATTATCCGTATGCTATTTTTTTTTGAGAGAGAGAGAGAGAGAGAGTGAGCACAAGCAGGGAAGGGCAAAGGGAGAGAATCATAAGCAGGCTCCATGTCCAATACAGGGCTGAATCTCACGACCATGAGATCATGACCTGAGCCAAGACCCAAGAGTTGGATGCTCAACCAACTGAGCCACCCACGTGCCCCCCTCCATATGTTTTTAAAGTTATCAGCTTAAAATAAGATGTTACATTTTATGTAAGCCTCATGATAACCACAAAGTCAAAATCTATAGTAGATGTACAAAAGGTTATGATACGTGAACAATTATGTCAACAAATTGGACAGCCTATAAGAAATGGATAAAATCCTGGAAACATAGAACTTGTTAAGACTGAATCATTAAGAAGAGGAAAATCTGAATAGACCAATTACTAGGAAGAGATAGAATCAGGAATCAAAAACCTCCCAACAAAGAAAAGTCAAGGGCCTGAGGGCCTCACTGGTGAATTTTACCAAACATTTAAAGAAGAATCAATACCAATCATTCTTAAACGATTCCAAAAAAAAAAAAAAAAAAAAAAAAAAAAATAGAAGAGGAGGGAACACTTCCAAACTCATTTTACAAGGTCAGCGTTACTTTGATACCAAAACCAGATGAGGACCCTACAAGAAAAGAAGATTACAGGCCAATATCCCTGATGAACATAGATGCAAAAATCCTCGACAAAATCAGCAAACCAAATTCAACAAGGTATTAAAGGGATCATATACCATGAGCAAGTGGGGGTCACTTCTGAGGTGCAAAGATGATTCAATATCCACAAATCAATCAGTGCGATATAACACATTATAAAATTAAGGATAAAAATCAATTATCTCAATAGATGCAGAAACAACATTTGACAAGCTTTGATATCCATTTATGATTAAGACTCTCAACAAAGTAATGATAAAGAAAATATACCTCAACATAATAAAGGCCATATACAGCAAGCCCACAGCTAACATCATTTTCAATGGTAAAAAATTTTTCCTTTGAGGTAAGGAACAAGCAAGGATCTTTACTCTAGCCACGTTTATTCAACACAGTACTGGAAGTCCTAGCCAGAGCTAGTAGACAAGAAAAAGAAATAAAAGGCATTCAGATCAGAATGGATCAGAATCAGAATTAAAACTGTCTCTATTTTCAGATGACATGGTATTCTATATAGAAAACTCTAAAGACTCCACCAAGAAAACTGTTAGAACTAATCAATGAATTCAATAAAATTGAAGGATACAAAATCAATATACAAAAACCATTGTTTCTATATAGTAATAATGAGATATCTGAAATAGAAAGAAAACTATCCAATTCATGATAGCATCAAAAACAATAAATATTTAGGAAAAATATAACCAAGAAAGGAAAGCATCTGTAAACTAAAAAATGCAAGAAAATGATGAAAGAAATTTAAAAAAGACACAAATAAGTGAAAAGATATTTCATATTCATGGATTAAAAGAATTATCCTTATTATCCAAAGCCATCTATGGATTTGTTGCAAAATGTTCAATGGCATTTTTTTACAGAAATAGAAAAACAATCCTAAAATAGTATGGAACCACAAAGACCCTGAATAGCCAAGCATCTTGACTATTCAAACTATATTATGAAACTATAGTAAACAAAACAGTATGGTATTGACATAAAAATGGATGCATAGATCACTGGAACATAGTAGACTGCCCAGAAATAAACACACACGTATATATCATTAAGTACATAAAATTCAAAACTACAGAGAGCTATCACCTCACACATTTTAGAACGGTTATTATCCAAAATCCCTTCTCATTAAATTTTTTAAAGACCTCTCTTTAATTTTTTGAGTCATTTTATTGCATTATAATGTTGCAAGCTCAGTGCCTAAAGTTCTAAAGTATATAATTATGTATGTAAGTACATAAAGGATACCTACTGGTAAGAAAAAAGAAGTATATGGGGCGCCTGGGTGGCTCAGTCGGTTGAGCGTCCGACTTCAGCTTAGGTTTGTGAGTTCGAGCCCCGCATCAGGCTCTGTGCTGACAGCTCAGAGCCTGGAGCCTGTTTCGGATTCTGTGTCTCCCTCTCTCTCTGCTCCTCCCCCACTCATGCTCTGTCTCTCTCTGTCTCTCAAAAATAAATAAATGCTAAAAAAAAAAAAATTAAAAAAAAAAGAAAAAAGAAGTATAAAAAAATTTATCCATATTGAAAATTTATTGAAACATAGATAAATAACGCAAATTAAACACTATATAATTAAATGCTTAAAAAATCCTATTCATAAAGCAAAATATAGGTAATAAGATATTCATGGGCAGTAATCCCAGTTTATATTCTCTTGTTTGTTTGTTTGTTTGTTTCACAAAAACATTGATGGAGGCAATTAAGCTCCACACAGAAGCTACATTCTTCAAAACGCTGGATTGCAACAGGAGACTGGGAATTGACACTGACCTGGGGGTCAGATGCTTGTTCTCTAGGGCCACATGACAGATGAAGACTTAACAAACAGCAGGTTCTCCCAGGATGATCACATTTTCCCAAGTTGAGTTGCCTGGATTGAGTGCTGATGCCATTGCTTTCAATGGCTTTTTTCACAATACATAAGACGTAGACAAAGATTGGAGTTGTTTTTTTTTTCCCTATACCCATTTATTACTACTATTTTGAGTTTGTTCTTTGAAAGTAAAAGGCAAGGACGAATTTTTCTATGGGACATCAACATTAATTATCTCTCTCTGCCTCTTTCCCAAGTTCTTATTCAACACCTTATTATAAATATGAAATCAACGTGATTGTAAGTGTGAAATCCAGTTAAAATGAATTCAGAAAGGTAAATTGCAAACTCAGTACCATATTATCACATTATACCCCCTTCACTGCCCAGCTGGCTGGTCCCTGCAGGCCCCCCAAGATTTGGCTGATATGTAGGGAAGATTCTAGCAATCCACTTTGCCCTAGGGATGTGTCTTCCAATAGGCTTCCTTTCCATAGAATGCAAACACAATCATTTCAGTCACACAGGTTTTTCCCATCTCTGAAGATTGCTCTCCCCCAATTTTTGTGATACAAGAGATAGAGCAGAGCTTCCATCTTATTTTTTCTTCATTAAAATTGCTCTTTCACTATAGAAATGGTGAGTGGCATTTTAAAAAGATCTTTATGTTAATTCTCTGTGGTCTGACCTTCATTTCCTGGTCCAGTGTCCTGCAGAATCTTCAATCAGCTGAGCTTTCCTACAGGCCTATGCACACATCACAGACGCACACATGTGCCCAAGGCAACCAGGAATGAGAAGAGACAAGTGCTAGAAAATTCTCTAACTCAGGCAAAGGGGAGAAACTCAGTCAGTCATTTGAATGAAATAAGACAGAAACTCATTAATTTTCATGATCTCCCAAGGTGTCGTCAGGCTCCGATGCTTTGGACTGGTAAATCTCAGTGGCTGTGCTGAATTAAACACTTGCTATTAAACTCAATGGGATGATTTTAAATGACAGCAAGGCTATGGATTCACAGAATCTTCCCGGTGAGAATGTTCTCTTTATGGGCTCCCAAGCCCAACTATGAGAAGAATTAACTTCTCTTTGTATAACAGTTTAAAAAGAGTCATAAGGAAATGGCTTTTTCAAAATATTATGTCCAGCAAAAGTGAGAATCTCCAGATTAATAAGTGATGCAATCTTTTAGCAAAGAAGTTTGAATTCTCCCGTAGACAACCGGGTGACAAACTCTCAGAATTTAGGGAGATATATGAGAACATCTAGCTCAATCCTTTCATTAGGCTCCGAGTGGTTCAGTGATTTATACTAACAACCCCAGAAACCTCCCGGTCCTTCATTCTGCCTTTCTTGTAGACCATAGGTCTTTGCCTGTCATCCTTTCTCGTAAATGACTTGAACCCCTGGCAATTCAATTAATCTGGAATAGTTCACGTGGCTAATCAAATGCTCCGAGCCTTGAAAATCCATTCAATTCAAAACCTTGGTAACAACTGGGGAAAAGCAAGCTAAGAAAGAAACACAGGCAGTTCTATTCCTAAGCACACTTACCTGAGTTCAGTAGCCACAGCTTCATAGTATAGTACTAGCTATAGAAGAAAGTTAAAAATAAAAGTAATTTTAAGGAACAACACACTTCAGTAAAACATTTCTCAAGCCTATGATTTGAAAAAGAGGGATCCAATTATCCTTGTTAGGGATAACTAGGATCCAGGTTCTAAGATCTAGAAGCATGGTTTTCTGCCAAGTCCAGCAGCATGGATCGGCACCATCCAGCTCTGTTCCTACACTGGCCAGGACACGGTGTGACATCAGCTGTCTGTGACATCAGCTGTCTTTCATTTAGTTCTGAAGACCATTCCCTGTATGGTTCATATATATAGTCACCAAGGACATGTAAAATGTCCAATACTATGTTGAATCATTCAATTCTAAGTCTTTTACCTTTTCAAGTTTTCTGTTTTCCACAAGAAAACTACAAGTTTTGTCTTCTAATTAAAAGCCAGTTTGAGATTTCAGTCAAAAATGGAAGAAGAAGAAGGAGGAAAAACAACAACAACAACAGTAAAGTGAGGAGAATTAATAGCAATACCCAAAAACTTAAAAGTCAAATTGTGGAAGGCTGGATAGATTTCATATTTTAGCCACTTAGTGGTATAGTGTGTAGCCATTTAAAATTATTCAGACATTTGTCTATTGACATAATGCATTATGCAGTGAAGTGAAAAAAAGATTACAAAACAGAGGACCTGTTCTTTTCATGCTTTTAGGATTGATTGTAAGGTGTAGACACCCGATGAAAGAGTTCTGTTAAATAAAAGGATAATGTTAGTTCAATCAAATAAGGTGATTATTTTGGCTCCAAGGGAATACTCATAGAAATCTAGCAATAGATGTTCCCTAAGTCATCCTGGGGATGTAGAAGCTATCAGACCCTGGGGACACATGAAATGACACAAAACTCTCAGGTGTTATTTTAAGTTACTTCATTCTTAAAGAATTAAGCTAGACACTTAGTTTTGTATTGCAGGAAAGTTTCAGGGTGTATATTTCAGTAAAGATCAGTTTAAAAACTTTAATAAAGAGTGGAAAAGAGAACTGTAGCTTAAAGCGAGAAACTTATTTAATGTATGAATATAGGGATGTTTTTTATGAGATTATAATTTATACTTATTCTTTGTTTTATTTTTTAATTTTTTTCAAGTTTTTAAAAATTCATTTAAGTAATCTCTACACTCCATGTGGGATCTGAACTTACAACCCTGAGATCAAAAGTCTCATGCTCTTCTGACTGAGCCAGCCAGGCATCCCTATACTTATTCCTTAAACTCCATTTTTGTGTGTCTTAAATTGAGAATTGTAATCACCTGAAAATCATGTTATTATGGTTTCAATGATTACATATCTTTAGGATATAATAACATTATTTGTTGAACAATTACCACGTCCCAGGTAGTGCACGGATGTTCATTCTCTCTCTCTCTCTCTCTCTCTCTCTCTCTCTCTCTCTCCCCTCTCTCTCTCTTGATTATCCAGTCAACAAATAATTATTAGGTTCCTTCTTTGTACTACCTTTCTGGCCTCCAAATGTAGAGTGTTGGAAATTCTGTGTCTACTTTGTAGGCTTACAGTCTACCTTGGAAGATAAGACAGACGTAATATATTAGAAAATCAAATTTCCTATGAAGTAAAAATAAGTTATCAGGTAATGGAAAGGAACAGGGGTAGGGGAGGGACTATTTTAGGTAGGATGGTCAAGGATGGCCTCTCTGGGGAGGTGACATTTGAACTGAGGCCTCATGAGGAGAGTCAGGGAATTTCAGGCAGGCTTATCAATAGCCAAATCTCTGAGTCAGGGTGACTCATCTGATGGATCCATTGGTGACATCACACTATATGGTGAGTCAGTGGAAGGTGTCAAGTGGGGTACATATTTTAAAAGACTCACGCTGGTCATTCTGAAATGAACTTAGTGGATGCTGTGATCTGAATGTTTGAGTCTCCCCAAATTCGTATGTTGAAACCTAATCCCAAAGGTGATGGTTTTAGAAGTTGGGGCCTTTGGCTCCAGCCTCATGAGTAGGATTAGACCCTTTATAAAAGTACTGAAGAAAGCTCCCTTGTAACTTCTATCAGTAGAGGACACAGCAAGAAGTCAGCCGTCTACCACCTGGAAGAGGATGTTCAGCAGAAGCTGACCGAGCGGTCACCTTGCTCTTGGACTTCCAACTTGCAGAATGGTGAGAAATAGATTTCTGTTGTTTATAAACCACCCAATCTGTGGATTGTGGATTTTTCGGACTATGGCAAGGTACAAAGGAAGCCCATAGGGAAGGCTTTCTTGTGGTCCAGGTTAGATTGACAGTGGCTTGGACCGTGCTGGTGGCCAGTAATGGTGACAGGTGGTCAGACTTAGGCAGAGTCCAAATTTTGAAGGTGGATTGGATATGGTGGTGGTATAAAGAACTGGCTGGCTAAGAGAAAGAGAAGCAAATTTATGTCCTGCCTCTTCCTTAACTTCTTTGCTTTTTAGTTATTCACCCAACAAATACTTACTGAGCAGCTGCCACAGGTCAGGCACTGAGCTGAGTACCGAGATAAAATCAAGAGCAAAATGCAGACCCAATCTTTGTCCTCATGATGTATAGAGGACAAGGAGAAAGAGGAGCTGGGGTGTCTGGGTGGCTTAGTCAGCTAAGCATCTGACTCTTGGTTTCGTCTCAGGTCATGATCTCACAGTTTGTGGGATTGAGCCCCGCATCAGTGTCTGCACTGAGAGCATGAAGCTTGCTCGGGATTCTCTCTCTCCCTCTCTCTCTCTGCCCCTCCCCTACTTGCTATCTCTCTCTCAAAATGAATAAATAAAAACATTGTTAAAAACCGAGGAAGAGGAGTTAATCAAAGAATAAAAAAATAAAATAAAACATTTGTTTTGTGATGAACGCCACGAAGGAGAGGTGTTACATGATCCTATTAGGTAGGTATTTGCTTTAATTCGAGAGATAAGAGAGAGTTCTCTGAAGAAGTGATGCTTGAGCTACAGGAGGAGTAAGAGGTATCTGAATAAGGAAGAGAAAACATACAGGGAACAGTATGAGGAGTCCTGACGGCAGGAGAAAAGCAAGGGATGGCAGAAGCCCAGTAGAGACCATGAAGGGTCTTATTACAAACTATAGGAAAGGATTCTAAATCTCTCTTAAGAAAAATGGGAAGTCACTGAAGGATTTTATGTGGTAACAGGATCAGATGCTTGTGTAGAAAATGGTTGGAAAGAAGCCAGTGAGCATGCAGGTAGACCCTGGGCATGTAGGTGTTCATATAGGCAATAGATAATGAGGTCTTTCCTGCTGGTACACCTAGATGAGATCTTAGTGCTCTTCAATGAGATGGAGAGCTCTGGAGGGGAGCGCTGTCCTGGCACGTCAACCTACCCATTGGCTTTCTCTGTTCTAATTCACAGGTCAATGAAACAAAATAAACTCCCAGAGGTAAACCTTATGCATATGTGGTCAATGGATTTCCCACAAAGTTTCCATAGAAATCCAGAGGCACAAATCGCCTTTTCAACAAACTTTGCTTGAATGTATATGGAAAAAAAATTGCGTACCTCATATCATACACACATATTCATGTGAAGTGGATCATAGACATGATCATGATAGTTAAAACTCTAGTTTCCAGAAGTCTTTTTGACCTTTGAGGAGGGAAAGATTTCTTACAGGGTACATAGAAAGTCATAATTGTAAAAATGATACGGGCACCTTGGTGGCTCAGTCGCTTGAGCGTCCGACTTTGGCTCAGGTCGTGATCTCATGGTTCACGGGTTCGAGCCCCGCATCGGGCTCTGTGCTGACAGCTCAGAGCCTGGAGCCTGCTTCAGATTCCGCGTGTCCCTCTCTCTCTGCTCCTCCCCTTTGTTCTCACTTTGTCTCTCTCTCAAAAATAAACACTAAAAAAAATTCTAAAAAAAGAAAGTAATAATTGTAAAAATGATACATTGACGTTTATTAAAATTAAAAGCTTCTGCTCTTCAAAAGCTACTGTTAACGAAATGAATGAGCAAGGCTTAAATTGGGGGTAAATGTTTGCATTCCATTATTTGTTATAGGACTTGTATTCAGAATATGTAAAGAACTTCTACAACTCAGTAATAAAAAGACAAAACCTGAAAAGGCACTTCTCGAAAGAAGATAAGTGAATGGCCAATAAACACACAAAATAGTGCCACACTTCATTAATCACCAGAGAAATGCAAATGGAAATCACAATGATGTACACTATTCACCCACTAGAGTGGCTAAAGATAAAAATGCTGTCAACACCACGTTTTGGCGAGGATGTGGAGAAACCAGAACTCACATACATTGCCATTGGGGGTGTCAAGACGGTATGAATATTTTAGTCAGCTAGGGATACCATAACCAAGGTCCAAAGAAAGGTAATTTAAACAACAGATACTTACTTTCTCACAATTCTGGAGGCTAGAAGTCTAAGGTCAAAGTGTGGGCAGGATTGGTTTCTTCTGAGGCCTTTCTTGTTGGCTTATAGATGGCCGTCTTCTCCCTGTGTCTTCAAATGGTCTTCCTTCTGTATGTATCTGTCTCCTGATCTCCTCTTTTTCTGAGGACATCAATCATAGTCGAGTAGGGCCCATTATAATTACCTCATTTTAACTTAGTTACTTCTTTAAAGACTCTATCTCCAAAAGTAGTCCCATTCTGAGGTACTGGGGGTTAAGAGTTCAACATACGACTTTGGGAGGGATAAAATTCAGTCCATAACACCTCACTTTGAAAAATAGTTTGGCAGTTTCTAATAAAGTTAAACATACCCCTTTCCAATGACCCAGTAATTTCACTCAACTATTTACCCAAGTGAAATCACATGCCCCCTGCACCCACCAAATGCCTTATATAAAAATATACATAGTAGTTGCACTCATAATAGTCTCAAACCTAAATGCCCACTAGCAGGTAAATGGGTAAATTGTACTATATTTGTATAATAGAATAATACTCAGCAATAAAAAGGATGATCTACTTGATACATGTGACAACATGGGCAATCTTACCAATATTAAGCAAAATAATCTATATCACAAAAGGGTAAATACCGTATGATCCCATTTCTACAGAGTTCTAGTACAGGGAGAGTGAATCTGTTGTCAAAGAAATAGTACAGTAGTTCTTTCTGGTCAGGGACGGGAGGGGTATTGCCTAGGAAGGAAATTCCTAGAACAGTGGATGTATGTTACATCCTGATAGGGATGTGTTCGTTAACATATACATGTATCAGAATCAATCACAGTTACGTCTAAGATCACTAATATGTAAATTATACCTGTATTAAAAAGTTTCAATAAATAGAAATCTAAATAGTTGTAAGAAGTACCTGAGAACCGGCAGGAAACCGAATCTGTATAATAATTTTTGGGCCAGCCCACCTGTGTGGGCAGGTGCTCTTGGGGCTGGTCTGCTGGCTAGCCTTGCTGGCCTAGGGAAGCTTCCAGGCCCATAGGTCACCTCTTCAGCTCCTTCAGCTACTAGGCCAGGTATGAATGCAGCTTCATGGGGAAGGGCCCCACACCATCAAGGTTGGAGCTGGTGAGAGCTACACACTGTTCCTGTTTGTTTTGACCTCTCCCACTTCACCTCCTTCCTCCCCTCCCAACCACCCACCCTGATGGCAGGCAAGATACTTAGGCCGTGCAAGCCACTTCCGTGACTTTGAGACCTGCCTGCAGAACATATCCCACCCTCTATGTCACCATGAGCCGTGAGGAGACTCACAAAGAGTGGGAAGTGTTTCTAGGAAAAACCTGGAACGTTGTGAGAGCACATGTACATGTTTTGGCACCTCTTTTCCTTTCTGTGTGACCTTAGCCAAGTCACCTAATCCAGGGGAGCCTACAAAATATGGGTCATTAGCCTCCTCTCATTACCTTGCAGAACTCCCAAAGGTGATGCAAAATGTCAGTGATGGCTGTGATTATTTCCTTCCTACCCTCGAGGAGGTGGTCTTTGTCAACCTGGGGCCAGGGAGTGGGTGGCTAGGCCTTTCCTGGTCTGTTTTTGGATCCTCTCAAGACCTTTAAAGTAAGAGGGAGGAAAAGTTAAAATCGGGGCTAGATGGAAAAATGAGGATCGCAAGGAAACAGGAAACTTGACAGGCTGTGGGTTTTCATTTCTCATGTGCAAAGCACATTTTCTCCAACCTATCATTTCTGAAATAAATGATCCACAATCACTTAACGTGAATGCATCCCAGACCTGGGTTGGGCCCATGTAATTTGGAATCAAAGATGACTGACGGGTTGACAGAAAAGTTCTGCCAATAAATTACATACATCCTGTTAGTACAGTCTCATACCTAAAAATATCTTCAGAGACTAAAGAGAAATTGGCAATGGCTATGGATTGACTGAAAAAAAAAATCAACCATAAAAACTAGGCAAAATTATATCCACACTCCCTGAGCACTAGTTAAAATTAATTTGCTTTGAGACCAAAGTCAAATATGCCAGTGCAACATGCTGGTCATTGGATCCATTCAGCGAAATGTTAATTCAAACTCGATTTTTGGTGTTGCGTAGGCTCAGAAGGTAGGATTTGTGGACAGAACTGCAGTCTATTACCCTCATGTAGATGTGGGCTGTGTGTAACCTCATGAAGTGTTTCTGTTTCGGGAAGAAGAGGTGAGTGATGGCAATAAAGATAACAGGATTCTAGTTCTGGGTAATCACATTTGCTTATTTGTTTCACTTTTTCCAGCCGCAAAGCAGGACCTTTAACTCCTATAATACCAGCTATTTGCTGCCTTGTAGCCAGAAGTCACTTGTACACAATTGGACAAGGTACAATTTGCCCACAGGAAGCAATTTGGGGCTTTAGACCTTCTCAGAGCGAAGGAATTGCCTTTTCCTTCCCTAATGGAAGACCAGCATCTGGTTGCAAAGGAACTCAAGGTGAGCATAATCTGGACTGAGATTGGGAAGGCCATTCCTCAGCTGCCGCTCCCCATCACTGCTGGCAGTTCAGGTCAGGAAAAGCTAAATAATTTGTTTAACCCAAACCCCCTTTCCTACCTTGAGGGAAAACTCCTATAAGCTCACTGTAAACACAATTATGCCATGTGGGGCTTTCATTAATCTAGTACAAACCACAGCCTGACATACACTGGGCAGGGTTTACTTTATTTTTTTCTTAGCTCATTTTCAGCACCAGCTTATCCTCACACTTCTTACCCAGAGGTGGTTATTTGTACAGCGTGAGTTAGGGGAAGGAGGAGAGTTACTGGGGCCAACCTTTGCCATTGCAAAAGCATTTTCCGAGACCCAGAGACAGTCATGGGTTATTAGGGTATCATTTGAAGGGACTCAGAGTTCATCAAGAAGTACCAAGAACTCATTTTATAAACGAGAGGGCTGAGTCCCAGAGGTCACCCAGCCACTGAGTGGCTTTCATTCATTTAGCAAATATTTATGAGACACCTACTTTATGCAGATACTGAGCAAAGCACTGGGCTGCCATGGTGAATAAGAACGATGTGGTGTCCATCTTCAGAATTTCTTCTCTCCATTACATAGCCCTGTACGCTCAGACATTGGCTAGGGACAGCCACGGCTTTGGGCTGCAGGAAAACTGTGTTTATCAAATTCTTTCAACCGACACCCACAATAGCAGACACTTAATATTTCATTTCAGTGCATGAAGAATATTCATGTTTATAGATACAGGATATCCATGCATATAGCTAAAAAAAAAAAAGTGTTACTGTATACCAAAAAAAGCCCCAGAAACAATATTTATGTTTATGAAGTATGTTGAGCTGTGGTATTTTCTGTTTTGGTTTTTTAAAAATGCTCACTGTGACCTTCTGCGTTAGAAGGTGAAGGATTGGTTTGTAGCCGAGCATTCCCCGAAGCTTAGGGGTGTGGTGACATTGGTAGAATTGTGATTTAATGAAGGCTTTCGAGGATTTGAAGGATTATGCTGTAGAGGATGAGGAACCAGATGCTTCTGCTTGCTCGAGGCACCGGGGACCAAGCTGAAGGAAGTAGGCTTAAGTGGTAATGGTCGTGATTTAAAGTAGACAGAGGCTGCCAGCAGGAGCATCTTCCTAGGAAAATACCATCTAAAGGAAACGCATGCAGTGGAAGGATGACAGGTTCCATAGATCCTACAGCATGAGAATTTGGGGGCTTATGGGGAGAAGGGATCAGCCTCATTAGAAAGTGGCCATGTGCCTCAGCTGCAGCAGGGACACAGTACACACCCCAGGGAAGCACGGCACATAAGCAAAAGTTCAGGGACTCATGGATCTAGCCTCTGGGAGGACTTCCCCCCCCCCCCCATAATCCAACCGCTCATGAAACTCATCTTTCTCAGTGAATTAAAAGAGACAAGAAAATGCAGCATTATTCACAGTAACAGATTAGTTCTTTTGAGCTCTGTGAAGGAACTGGAGATGTTTATTTGGAGAGGAAAATGCTAACACCCACTAAGTATCTCCAAATATTCAAAAAACAGTGACATGAATAATGCATAGATTTGCTATGTTTCTTTAGATGACAAAACTAAAACCAAAGGGTGGTAGATATAGATAGGAAGACGGAATTTAAATCTAAGTAGGAAAGAACTTTCTAAGGAGTGAAAGCTGCCCCAAACTGCAAGTGAAATCCAAAAGACCAAGTTTAAGCAATGTTTGGATTCGTGTGGTCACTCACCAACATTTACTGAGTTCCTACTGTGTGCAATACACTGTGCCAGCCCAGGGAATACATTGCCTTTGAGGATCTTACCAAAAAATTTTTTTCTGCATTGGTTGAGAAATCGAGTTTGGTAATTTCTTAGATTTCTTCCAATTCTAGCATATTCTTCAAGGTTTTGAGTGTGTCGATAACTTAGGAAGAATATCTGTTAAAACCACATGCAATGAGGGCACCTCTGAATAATTTTTCCATGGAGACTAGGGGCAAGGACTACCACTGACAGAAGTGATCAATATCTTAGATTCACTTAGGGAATTTTGGATGGCCAAGAGCCTACCTCACATTGTTTACCTTTAAGCATTCCCTACTACTAATAGGATAAAATCCAAGTTGCTTAGCCAGGCCAGCTGGTCTACCCAGTTCATTGCAACGTCCTATCTTACTGCTCATCCTTCTCCAATGTTAGTGCTTATACTCATTCTTCCAGCTTTTTGGAAGTCTCTCCTTTCCTCTCCACTGTGCCTCTCCTGCACCCAACTCAAGGCCCTTCTCCACGAAACCTTCCCTAGTCCACACTCTTCTTGCTCATTGCACATTCTGTCTGTATCTACATTGATATTTACACTATCTGATTACATCTCTTGGGTAGATGTTTAACTCTGGGTACATGTATAATTTACCTCACCAATTGGATGGCGAACTTGTAGGCAGAGGCCACTCATCCTTTGTTCCATACTGTCTTGCCATGGGGCGAAGCATGCCATCAGTTCGTCTGAAGTTGACCGCAAGTGAGTTAAGAACTCTGATCATTCATTCTTGGTACAACCCAGTCACCACTCAGACCTATTATTTAAATGAATGGAGAAAGTCTTGTAGATAACAATGCTGAAAGCATTGTAAGGTGTCTGCGGCTGGCTTATATTTCACATGGATTTTGAACAGGAGTGTTTTGAGTTTTATGTTATTTCTTTACAAACACTCTTCCAGCATTTACCGTGAGGCAGGTATCAGTCATTCGGGTCCATGAGCCTTTAAAGAGCATGCCCTTTCTTATTCTTATTTTCTTTGTCTTGGCATTTTCTTTGTATGGCGTTGCATGTTCATGGAGTGTTGTTCACTGACTTCAGTTCTATGTGTTGGTGAAGAACTGGAATTCTGGAAAAACTGTAGAATCTTCTGAGTCAGCCTCTGTCTTCTTGTGGGTTTGTAGCTATCTAGAATGAGCACACTCTGTCTTCTCCAGCAAGACTTCTAGTATTTCTCCATAGCTTATTTCTTTTTACTGCTCTCTTTGCCCCATTGTTTTCACATAGGACTCTGCTTTTCTACTTCTTGAACCATTTCAGGACTGAGGCCTAAGGGCTCTACTTCCCTTAGAACTTAACTTCCAGGAGTTTTTCATCCAATAATGGAGTGGAGGATAGGCCTTAAGAACACTCTGAGAATGAATATTTCTTCTTGGAAGACCAGCTCATTAATAAACACGAACATAGACATGTGGGATGAAATGTGGTCACATCACAGAGAAAATCAGTTTTCTTCTAGAATCAGGGAAGTTTAAAGGCAGTTTATTATTAAACACCTGCCTTGTGCAACCCTTCTCACCTTTCCCACATCTCTCTCTCTCTCTCTCTCTCTCTCTCTCTGTTTCTCTCTGTCTCTCTGTTTCTCTTTGTCTCTGTCTCTCTCTCACACACACCCAAACACACACACACACACACACACACACACACGTGCACACACATACACAATCTTTTCTGGGGTTTCAGATATCTTATGGAGCTGTAATTAAGTTAGAGTAAGTTAGAAAATCTATGTTCTCAAATATAGAAATAAAAATCTCATTTTATGAAAACATAGTATTTTTCTTTAAAAAAATTTTTTAGGGGTGTCTGGGTGGCTCAGTTGGTTGGCCATCCAACTTCGTCTTGGGTCATGATCTCACAGTTCATGGGTTCGAGCCCCGCATCAGGCTCTGAGCTGTCAGCACAGAGCCCAACAGTGGGGCTCAAACTCATGAGCCATGAGATCATGACCTGAGCCAAAGTCGGACGTTTAACTGACTGAGCCACCCAGGCACCCCAATGCATAGTATTTTTCTTAACCAATAGATCTGAGAGGATAGAATTCTGGGATTTGGGTGTTATATGACCTTAGTTGGTGACCTCTACATTTTAAGGATGAGGAACCTGAGACCCAGAGACACCAAATCATTCACCTGAGGCCACAGGTGCTTCCGTGATAGAACTGGACTTAGATTTTCCATCTCCTGTGTCCTGGTTGGTTGCTCCTCAAAAAGGATGATGATTGGGGTGCCTGGGTGGCTCAGGTGGTTGAGCGTCCGACTTCGGCTCAGGTCACGATCTCGCGGTATGTGAGTTCGAGCCCCGCGTCGGGCTCTGTGCTGACTGCTCAGAGCCTGGAGCCTGTTTCAGATTCTGTGTCTCCCTCTCTCTCTGACCCTCCCCCATTCATGCTCTGTCTCTCTCTGTCTCAAAAATAAATAAATGTTAAAAAAAATTTAAAAAAAAAGGATGATGACAAATCTTGATGGCTCACAGATACTTATTTTCTTTCACAGGCTGAACACCAATGGTCAGGCTCTGAAGAAAATTATAAGTTGACTGCTGTTTTATTTGGATGTACTCACTATGAGATTTGTTTTGAAATTGATTGGCACTGACTGTTTCTTAGTATCACAATAGGCTAAGGCTGAGTTTATTCTGTTGTTATTCAAATTGCATATTTTTATAAGAAACTTATTAGATGAAAAGCTTGGGAAACCAAATAGGTTGGATCTTTCAAAAAAGTGAAACACATACACACAGAAAGAATGTTTTCCAGATGAAAGGAAATATAATCATTAGAGGCTGATCTTATGGATCCACAGGGAAAATTGAAAGTACCAAGAAGGGTTGTAGAGAGACCCTATTTACCAGTTCTTACAATGAACCAATGTAATTAAGTTTGTTTCAGCAATTTTTTTTTTGAACAAGGCAAAGTGCTAGACAGGATCTTTAGAGGGACATAAAGGAGTATAAAACCTGATTTTTTTCTCCAAGCACTAGCAAACTAATGGGGAAAAGTGAAGAGATTTGAGAAATGCTCTGCAGAACTATGCTCCTGGTTGAAGAGAACAACTTTCTCCATAAGAAACTGTCTCTTCTTCTTTTTTTAATGTTTATTTATTTATTTTGAGAGAGAGAAAAAAAGGCAGAGAGAGGAAGAGAGAGGATCCCAAGCAGGCTCAGTGCTGTCAGCACAAAGCTTGATGCAGGGCTCGATCTCATGAACCATGAGATCATGACCTGAGCCCCAATCAAGAGTCACGTGCTTAACCAACTGAGCCACCCAGGTGCCCCAGAAATGGATTCTTCTTTGGTCAAAGACATACAAAGAGCTGCATTCTCCTTAAATCAAATTCTCAAATTTATAATTTTTTCTAATCTTTCTTGAATGGATTTATAACATCTGCTGGATCCTCCTGGTGGAATAACAAGTTCCAAGCATTTCCTTTGGATAAATGTGAACACTATCCCTGTGAGATATCCTTTAAAGGCATGTTACCTTATTGAATGGAATATGCTTTTTAATTTCCATACAACTTTCTTTAAGCTCCTATGAGTGGGAGAAAGGAAGGGTGTCATTAGAAAAAGCCCACGGTCATTTATTTCTCTTTTGTTATTTTTGTAGATATTGCTAACATCCTTTCTAAGTTACCCATTGAAGAATCTCCTATCCCTTCAGTTATTTTAATCTCTCTCTTTGAAATACTTCAGTCTGTCCTTCAGTTCTCTCTCCCTTACCCTCTTCTTATTTCTTTTGCTTTATTTTCTCTCTTTGTTTTCTGCGTTGTCTTATCCAGGTCATTATGTCTTTCCAAGGTCGGAGAATGAGAACAATGCCAATTATCCTAGTTGGGTTTCGCCATGCTTTTATCCAGGAGTTGAATAAAGTATCTGTATTTAAAAAAAACAAAACAAAACAATCATACTGATTATGTGCCTGGAATTTTATTGGTCTTTTTGGCCCTGGGTACACACACATTGGGATGATGCCTTCAGGGAATAGCCTATAGCGTTTCTGCATTCCTTTCTCGTAACCAGTTACTTGTGAGGATGCCAGTTGGGTTATGGATGTAGCGGATGCCAAGTGTTTCTTTTTTGTTGTTGTTAGGCTTCCAGCATTCATGCAGAAATGCTTATAATTTTTGGCTTATTTTCCATCCACTTCCCATACCTGTTGGTTGCCTGATTAGGTGTGCAAAGAAATTTTCCCAATTTTTCCTATGCATATGGATTCTTTCCAAATCCCTCTAATAAGATTCCTGAATCCAAGGCTTACATCCTTCTCGCTGGTATCTCATTCTGTTTGAGGGGAAGTCACTTCAGCATCTCATCTAGTGGTATCAATTATTCTTCTTCACAGCTGAGGAAGCCTTTTGACAGACCAAATTTTAAACCTTAAATGGATCACTCAGTAGCATTAGTTCATGCATTCATTCGCCCATATGCATTTTTGTGTGTGAGTGTGTGTGTATGTGTGTGTGTGGGAGAGACAGAGAGAGAGAGAGAGAGACAGACAAGCAGACAGACTGACTGACAGACAGTCTCAGCCTGCCACTTGGCTCAGTAGTGGCATACCCCAGAGTAATTGTGAGAGGGGAAGAGGTGACTCTGTTTTTCTCCACCTGGTTTTGGTTCCTTTGGACTTTTTGCAGTATATATTTGGGTGATTTAAGGGTTTTTTTTTAAAGGGTAATTTTGGTTCTAAGCAATTTCCCTTTATGAACCAATCTTAGGATCTTATAAGTACAGGTGCTTGGACTGAATTAGAGATAAGGATTCCTATCGTAGCATCATTCCTGCCTCTTTCCTTTCCTCTCTAACACAGGTTGAAGGAGTATGGCTTGTAAGTCAGTAAACTAGACTAATTCTATTTCATATGCAAGAAACGCTAGATTTAGAGGTAGTGTTGACTTGCTCAAGGTCACACAGCTGGTTAGTATGAGCATAAAATCGAATTTCTACCCCCTGAGACTCAAGGCATTGCTCTGGAAAGAGCACATTGGCTTTCCCTTCCTTCTTTTGGTTCAAAATCTCCTGTATCACCTTGTAAATATTTATTATTCATGATCCGGTACCACTTTAGTTCAAGCTGAGTTCACATTTCCTATTGATCTGTTGCCAAAGATCTCCCCTTAAACTCTACCCATGCGCTAGTATCCAGAACGTCACTCCCCATGCACACCTTTCCATTATCTCATGCACGGAACCTTAGATTGGTCCTCGCCAATCCCTGATCTGGGTCCTGCTCATGATGTGAGCAATGATTCTAGAACACCTTGCATATGAAGTCTATCTAATGTCATGGTGTTCATTAAATATCATCTACCCACCCCCCCCACCCCCACTAGATTTAGGGAGATATTTACAATAAACCTGGCCCTCTTTTAGGCACTTTACAAAAATTATATTAGTCAATGCCTAAAACAATTTCTGAGGTTAGGTCCTGTTTTCTCTTCTCTGGGTGAGGAAGTGAGGCTTGGAGAGATGGCATGGAAAGCAGCAGAGGGTTCGAGTCTGGGTTTGTCTGACTCCAAAGCCTAAGCTGTAGACCTCCAGGCTCTCCCGACTCAGTCATTTGGAGCCAGGACTTCCTTATACCATTAGCTCCCTACATTTATCGTCTACATAACCATAATGATTAAGGGAATGGTGTGGGGGTGGAATGCTGCTTTATGAAGCAGTCTAAAATGATTTTCACTCCGGTTCGTAAAGACGGCGGATGGGCTTGTTCCTCAAATTCTGAAATCCTAGGGCGAACAGGCAGTTTGGAAGCTGGAGGTAAGTTTAGGGCAAACAAGGAAATAATACTTCTCCTAGCACGTAATAAAGTTATGGAACTCATTACCCTGAGAGGCAGTACAGACAGGAAATGTAAATGGATTAAAAAAGAGTTTGGACAAATTTATGAATGACAGAGTCGTAAAAGGCTTCTAACAGAAGCTGGAATATACGAGGTGTGACTATGAAGCAGTGAAAATCTTTTTTTTTTTTTTTTTTTTTTTTTAACAAACACCAGAACTTGTATATCCGAATAAATATATTTTTCCTTCAAAGTAGCTGCCTTGGGAGAATACGTGCTTACTCTAATACTGCTTGCTTGCTCAGACATATTTGGAACTCACAGGAGTTTCTTAAAGGTTCAAGTTCACCCGCCTCCCCTTTTACAGATAAGGAGACTGAAACCTAAAGCCATTGCATAACGCACCCACGTTCACACAGAAGCCCTTCTAGGATTAGAATCCCAGCTGCCCGACTTCAGCTGTATTACCCCTTCATTGCCACGTGCTGTCTCCGGCTCTACATTTCTTCGGAGTCGGTGGCTCATTCTTTAGGCCGTCCTAACGGTGGTAAATCTTTATCCTTTGTGAACGGGTTTCTGGGACAGCCAAAACTGAGGAGATTCAAGGCTGATGATTAAGCTGTTTGTTCAAGCTGTGGATTGGTATTATTTGTTCGGCAAAAACGCCTTTGGAGAGGTCGAACCGCTTGTACGATGTCAGAAATGAACGGGCTGCCCGGGCTGTATGAAGAGAGCAATGACCTGCAGTGGACCTCGCAGTCCCCGCTTGGCGAGGGTGAACTCCCGCAGATGGAGGTAGGCAGCGGGAGCCGGGAGCCATGCCTGAACGCCTCCCGCAGCGGGGCCCAGCTGAAGGCCCAGTGGAGGAGGAGGCCCAGCCACAGCTGGAGGCCCAAGGCCCAGTGGAGGAGGAGGCCCAGCCACAGCTGGAGGCCCAAGGCCCGGTGGAGGAGGAGGC
>NW_026057580.1:14031843-14086224 GCF_023721935.1 Panthera uncia
AGCCACAGCTGGAGGCCCAAGGCCCAATGGAGGAAGAGGCCCAGCCAATGGTGGAGCCTCAGGGGGAGCGAGGCCTTGCTAACCAGCCCGGCCCTGGGGAGCTGCCGGGGCCTGGTCGCGGGCCCTGACTTCGAGAGCCAGGACGAGGGCGAGGATTTTGATGACTGGGAAGACTACTACGATTACCCTGGAAGAGGAGCAGCTGAGTGGTGCCGGCCACCGAGTATCAGCGGCCCTTGAAGCAGCCAACAGGATGTTTCTGAGAACATCCAGAGCCAGGGAAGCAGCCCCGGGTGGCGGGTTTCAAATGCATTATGAGAAGACCCCATTTGTTCAGTTGGCTTTTATCGAAGAGCTATTTACACGTATGGTTGTCAATCGTCTGACCGAAGAACTCTGGTGTGATGAGATTATTGATAGAGAGTAACTAAATGCCGTTAGAAGAGGAGGAAAAGTGGAGGAGAGACCCCACATTCTACGGTCTTTCGGGTTCATTCCAGAGAGTACCATGGCCATGAAAAACTTGATCTTCAAAAAAAAGATTTTTGTCGTTGTTGTTGCCTTGCAGAATAGAATAGGGCAGTGACTGCACAGTTATGAAAAAGAAAAAATTGTTAAAGAAGAAGAAAAGGCATCTTAGGACTGTGGAAATCTGTTTTCGAGAATGTTCCTGAAACACCTGTGGCTTTGACTTTGCTATTGATCCAGATTCTTTTCCTTGCGTTGGGGAAAATATCTTTCATATTTCACTGTAAGGGATGGTTTTGCAAGAAAAAGTTAACATCAAGACAGACTGCCAGTACAAAAGCCCAGTGATAATAATTACATGAGAAAAAGTAACTAATACATCCAATTTAGGACATGAGATGTCTGAGTCATTTGGACTGAAAGCCCACTGAGAGAACTCTGAAGATTCCACTTTGTGGTCTATCCAAGCCAATTACAGGCGAAAGACTTTGGTTGAACTTCATGACATAAGACCTGTTAAAGGGAAAATGTCAAGTAAAAGGAAAGCCCTACATCTACAAAAAGACTGAACAATTATGCCCTCAATCTTTAAAGGTTTTAAACCTGCCCAGAAATCCTCTTTGGTATCTGAAGTTTCCCCTCTGTCTCCTCCTCTAAATAAGCTTGTTATTGGTTATGCACCAGCATTTGAGATAATAAAATTTCTTGTTCTGTAAAATATATATATTTAATATATATTTTTATATATACATATATTTTAAATATTTATATAAATATATATGTAATTTATTCAAAACCTGGAGCTTTTTTTTTTTTTTAAAAAGAGACACTAACATCATGTTCTTCTGCTTCCTATAAACTGGCTTCTTGCTGGCCATCTTCTACTGCCCTTAAGGGGTATGTAACACACCTTCATTTTTAGACCACTTCATAAGCCGGGTCTTTGAGCAGGATGGTGGCAGCATCTTCTTCCCCTTGACAGGTAACGACAGCACAGCCAAAGGAAATTGCTCTTTGAAAGACAAAACAAAGCGAGCCCCTCTCGGGGCAAGAGGAGATGGCTTTGAAGCTCTTGGTACTTCTGGAAGGAACGCTGTAGGTACCCCAGAGCCCGACTTCAAACAGATGAAAGACAGTTTGAATAATGAGGATGGAGAGAAGAGCCTTGAGAAAGCAGGGTTAAAACGTGAGTATAGAACCACCATTGTCATTGAGAAGATAAAAGAGAATTGCAGAGCTCAGATGAAAAAGAGGGGAGATGACTGTGAGCCTCCCAGAGGCAGCAAATGTGGGCACCAGGGATGGATCTCATCAAGATCCAACTAAAGACAGAGGTCACTGGGAGCTCACTGGTTTGTATTCATTCATGCTCTGCCAGTTGAATTCACTTTGATCACCAAATATCCTTTTCATTTGGATTTATAACAAAAATAAAGGAGGACGGAGAGTGATGGGAGGAAGAGACAGGCAGAGCGAAACCCCAAAGTCCATGAAGCATGTTACACCAGTTTTGCTAAGGCTTGGAAATGTTACTTCTCCAAATGGACTCACGGCCTTGAACCAAAGCTAACACAGAAAAGACAAACATGTCACCGAAAGTAACATGTTGACATGTGTTGATGTCTCAGCCAAAATTTGTAACATAACCCAGAAGGAACACTTGAGATGCCTGGCCATGCGTTCTAGTTACTGGTGTGTTTCTGGGGAATTCTGGTAGGACATACCCCAGAGAGGTCAAGGCCAGCAAAGAAAGCTGGAAACAGCAGCTCTAGGTCCTGTGACTAAAGCTGTTAAAAAAAAAAAAAAAAAAATTAACCTTCGTCTTGTGATGTGTGAAGCAGACAGAGCAGAAAACCTGGTTAGGATAGAAATGGAAAAGAGTGGCTATCATGATGAAATCTTTGAAGAGAATCTGTAAGAAGAGAAAAACTACATACGTATGTTTCTCCACACACGTACACGCACATACACGCATGCATGCACACTGAAGATGCTTGTAGAGGTGTCCACAGTGCATGGTTTCTTGGGGCTTGACCAAGAAACTGTAGGGCAGTGTAGGTAAGGTTATGGCCATGCAATCCTCGTGTGTAGGTTTGCACATGCACACGCGACCCACTGTGTGCCTCTGCACGTGTGCGTGTGCACATACAGACGTGCGTACACACTTATCTCACGCAACAGAATTATTATATACCCTCTTGGGTAAGACAGGGAGGGGAAGAAGTTGAGCCTTAGCGGTAGGTGCGAAGTTGCTAATGGTAGGAAACTGCTTATTTGGAAAACTTCTACAATTCCACTTAATCCCACCTTGGCTCCCACCCAACCCCACAGAGCCTTGTGGATTTAGCAGAGACACAGAGGTTAAAAAAGGACCCCTGGATGCTTTTTCGGGAAAGGCCCTCATTTTGGAGGGTCCCTACTGGGTCCCTGGAATGAGGGAACAATCACTTCCTCAGCTTTGCAGACAGGCTCCCAGGGAAGGTGCTACCTGGAGCAGTGCCGTCCTTTTGGGGCACAATTTGGGGGTGCGGGTTGGCTTACTCTGCAGTATGGGGAAGGTATAGATATGGCTGTGGAGTCCTTGCTGTCTTTACTTAAGAATGGACAGTCTTCGGGCTCAAAAATATTTTGCGGGGGGCGGCGCTTGGGTGGCTCAGTCAGTTAAGCGTCTGACTTCGGTTCAGATCATAATCTCACAGTTTGTGAGTTTGAGCCCCGCGTCGGTCTCTGTGCTGGCAGCTCAGAGCCTGGAACGTGCTTCGGATTCTGGGTCTCCCTCTCTCTCTTCCCCTGCCCTGCTCACACTGTCTCTGTCTCTCAAAAGGTGAATAAAAGTTAAAAAAAATATATGTATATACATATATATTCATATTCATATTCATATATATACATATAGGTATTTTGTGGATCTTTTCTCCCTCCATCTCTGTCTTGCTGTCACCAGGCTGGATAAGCACCTCATCTTCTTCCTGACCTTTGGCAGACATTGCTGTGGATCCTTGGTGGTCACAGGCCGCAGTGGACGCAAAGATGCTCTGAGTTCAAAGACGGGGCTCCCAGCCAATCCATTTCTATCCACCTGCATCCCGACTCCTGGCTACTGTGTCAGCCTGGGATCCAATATACCTCTTTTAAAAAGTGGCAAATATTATTTATTTAAAGAAAACCCATTCATTTTCAAATTACAGTGCATGTTTCAAATTGAAAATAAATCTTGAAAGACACTATGAGGTATTACCAGTGTTTGCCAGACTCAAAGGGGCAGAGAAAACACTAGAATCATCTGGCCCGGGGCGCCTGGGTGGCTCCGTCGGTTAAGCGTCCGACTTCGGCTCAGGTCACGATCTCACGGTCCGTGAGTTTGAGCCCCGCGTCGGGCTCTGTGCTGACAGCTCAGAGCCTGGAGCCTGTTTCAGATTCTGTGTCTCCCTCTCTCTCTGCTCCTCCCCTGTTCATGCTCTGTCTCTCTCTGTCTCAAAAATAAATAAACGTTAAAAAAAAAATTTTAAAAAAATCATCTGGCCCATGAATAACTTGAGGGCTAGAGAAGGAGATACTTATCATTCTGTTCAGTCTCCTGCATGCTCCCCAAATGCGCCATGACAAACTATGAAAGCTTGTTGTCCTTTGATACAACAAAATAAAATCCTTGCTACCCCCCACCGCCCCCCGCCAAAATTAGAGATAGTCCATTCTGGTTCATTGTGATCTCTTCTTGAGTTTAGATGGACAGTTCACTGCTTCATGTGTTCAGGTGCCACCTGAAAACTTCATCAATAATGACCTGTGGAGATAGATAGGGCTTCCATGGGAATCTCAGAGTCCCACAAGCCCTAGCGAGAACTTTGCAGCTTTGCACCCTCAAAGTCCAGTTCAGGCTCCTCCCAGAGACTCTTCTTTCTAGGTCTTCTTGCTGCCCGGTCTCAAGAGTTTCTCCCGCCCCCTAAACAACTGACCAAGTCCACGTTATTTGATTAATCTAAAAGGAAATTAAAAACGGAAACTGGTAGCATGGATCCACTTACCTGATCCTGCTGTTACGTGAGAAAAAGCAACATGGCCTACTTAAAATCCATGTGGGTTTGAGACAAATAGTGCCTGTCAGAAAAGAAGCTTTTTCCTGTAGCATCTTTTTAGACTTTGTTGGGTTGTTTTTTTTTTTTTTTTTTTTGCTTCCCAGGAACCACTTTTTTACCTCCAGACATTCTTCAGACTAATTCCGCACAGTAAGCTACTGAAACGTGAGCAGGAAAATTAAAACGTAACGTGTTAAGGGACTCGTTCAAGCTGATCCATGACCCTGGACACTCAGAGGAGAGTGGAGTCCTGGCCTAGGCGTGGGGTATGGAGACCCGTGAGCGGATGATCTTGGGGCTGTGTCGCTAAATCTCAAGTCCAGGGAAGGACCTCAAGTATGTGGAATGGAAAACCAAGTATCTAAGCCAACCGACATGCATAGCTTTGGAACCCTGGTTCCACCACTGTTTAGCTTTGTAAATATGGGGCAGTTATTTAATCTCTGGACCCTCATCTGTAAAATGGGAATGATGGTGGGTAATATGGCAATTTGACTTGGCATTTGGTAGCCAGGGTAGAGATTTTGGCATTCACACCAAATTTTATGACCGTAAAAGAAAAATAGCAAAATGCTAGCTGTAAAAATTATCAAATATTTTATAAGGAAGACACCCCGTGACTCCCACCTATCCATGAGACTCATCCTAAGGATGAGAGGGAGTTTGGGATGGAATATGTTTGGAGAAGGGGGTGCGGGGTCAGAAACGGGCTGAGGGTTACAGAGAAAATGGAACATTTAATTATATGACTTCTGAGCTTTATCAAAAGGTCTCTCTTTAAAATGCCCTTCCTTGTGGTGGGGGCGGGGGGCATCTGGGTGGCTCAGTCGGTTAAGTGTCTGACTTCAGTTCAGGTCATGATCTAGTGGTTCATGAGTTCCCACCCCGCATCGGGCTTTGTGCTGACAGCTCAGAGCCTGGAACCTGTTTCAGATTTTGTGTTTCCCTCTCTCTCTGCCCCTCCCCCACTCGCACTCTGTCTCTCTCTCTCTCTCTCTCTCAAAAATAAAGGTTAAAAAATTTTTTTTTTAGATGTCCTTCTTTGGAGATGAATTCTGTAGGTTCTGGGGAGGTTTAAATGAGATAATGTTTGTTAAGAGCCCAACACGCGGCAGGTATGGCATTAATGTTAGCTCTCCTTCCCCCTCTCCCTTCTTCTACCCTCCATCCTCCTTCTCTCTCTTCCTCTGAGCCCATGCTCTTAACTCCAAGCTATACTGCTTCTCAAACTTAGTATCTCAGAAACTGAGCCCTGTCATGGCACAGAGAAATCAACATTCATTTTCTTGGCATCCGCAGGGGATGCAGCCATTTTCCTCAGTCAGTTAAAAGATTGAACCCTTCCATCACCTTTACACCCTATTCTCAAAGACCTTTTAGGTCTACCGACTCCCATTCAGGGTCACCAGTGAATCATTCATTTGTCCCCAGCTAGATGGAAGGAAGGCATAGGACAACTGTCCAGGGTTCTAGGAGCCCATGGTGGAGATGAACTGGGCTCCTAAGGAAAAGCTGGCCAATCGTAGGGGCTTAATTAAGGGCCACGTTTTACAGGATGGGCCAGGAAAACAGGGGAGGGAGTTGAGTTGACTGAGAACCCATGTCAGCCTTGTTCATCTAAACTACTTCTTGGAATCAGAAGCACATTGTTCTGGGTCCCACCTGACACCTAGGAATAGGGTGATGGGAGAAGTTCACATGCTGTGATTATTTTCAGTTTTTCATTTTTAAATTACCCATGTACAGCAGGGATTTTTTTCCCTCCCTATAGCCTGCTTTTTTCAAGCCCTCATCCCTGTTGGGGAAGAGATCTTCCAGAAAGATATCGAAAACAGACTTCCCGGTGGAAAAAACTCGTCAGAGTTACGCTGCTCAAGGAGGCCAATGTGGGCGAGAGATTGGCTGTTTGTAGATGGCCCTTTCTGAGGATCCCAAAGCCCTACAGCCTCCTGAGCCATGCAGGGGTCTTAAAGTTCTCCATGTAGATGGGACTAGGGCTGGGGCAGGCAGGGGGTAGGGCGGTCCCAGAGTTTGGGTGCTGGATTTTGGAAGAGCGAGGTGGCTGCCTTTCACTCTCGCATAGACCATCAGGCAACCCTTTTTTCTTATTAAGTAATTCTGACCACTTTCCCATACTCAGAAATTTATTTTTCCGACATCACTCTTTTTAAACACAATTTCAAGTTTATTTATTTTGAGCGAGAGGGAGCACAGAGCCTGATGTGGGGCTCGATCTGAACAAACCGTGGGATCATGACCTGGGCTGAAATCAAGAGTCAGACACTTAACCCACTAGGCCACCCAGGCGCGCCCCTTCTCTAACATCATTCTTAGGGACTGTAGTGAAGTCCATGGAAGGAAGGTACTCTTTTTAGTTTCTAACTTCCTAGTTTGTCTTTCTGGGCCGCTTGCAGTAGAATCTCCAGAACTTGTCTGCATGGCTTAGTGAGCTTGGGGGAAACTTCCCCTCCCCAGAAGAAATCAGAGGCTGACGGGGCTGATGTTAGCACCCCTGCCAGGGGTCCATCTTGACCTGAGCCCCTGCTCCTCACGGTGGGACAGGGCCCAGGCCTCGATGTTCACAGCCACAGTACACATGGCATTTCAGCCAACACACACAATTACACTGTCCCTTAATTAGAACTCTCTCTTTATACCAGAGAAAGCCTCAGCTGCTTGTCAACGAAAACATATTTGTACCGTGGCCTTCAAAGCACACACACATAAATTGCCAATTATTCCCCATTCATAGACTCTGGCAAGACACAGGGGAGAGCTGTTTGCTTTCCCTTAGGCCAAATTAAGACTTGCCTTTCATGGCAACTTATTTGTGGGAGTAATTTTCCACCTCATTTAATTAGGCTAATTGATTCAGCAGTCCCGTCAAGGGGCAACACGGCACTGGGTGCTCGGGGAAAATTACTCTCGTGCTCCTTGGACTGGCTTTGAGCAATGACCTGATTAGCTTTCCTGTTTTCAAACCCAGGTCAGGCCAGACCCTGTGTGTCTGACTTTGCGGCACACAGGTAAGTACATGTGGAGAGCCACTAATTTATTAAGTGCTTTGAAGAGAGCTGGGTGCTCAGCCCAGGCGGGTGATTCCATCCAAGGAACAATTAGCCCACTGAAGCATGAGAGTGAGTTGTAGTAACCAGATTCCGGGGAGCTGGTGGACTGAGCCGATTCCGGAGCAACTAAGTGTTGTCATTCTCTTCAACTGTCGGTTTAAATTTTATAGGAGCCATTCTGTAGGCCATGTTCCAGTACATCCGGTTCATGAATTGTTTTGAAAGATTTTTAGGAAAAATAAATAAGGGGTAGGCCCTCAAATCTTGCTAAATTACAAATGAGTTTCTGCCCCCTTTTCCAGGTTCTCCTTCTCTCCCCTGTCCTGATAAATGTGTGTTTTATGGAGTGTTAGGTATAGAGACATTGGCAATGCAGCGGAAAGGGACCACTGGGCAGCCAATATTCATTGGAGCCATCTATGGCCAGGCACTGTCCTCGACTCTTTATATGAATACAAAATGTATATTCATTTATTTAATCCTTGGGAACTAGGTACAGTTGGTATCTTCATATACACATGAGAAAAATAAGACTTGAGAGGTTAGGGAACAGGCTCAGAGTTATATACCTGGTGACCATGGAGACAGGACTCAAATGCTATGCTCTTCACAACACCCCAGGAAATGCTTGTGGGTACGGACAAGCAATGACGTGTTCACAAGTTATGAGGGAGGAAGATGTGTTCTCCTTTTGCATTGATATATAAATGTCCTCCTGTTAAATTAGGGAAGAAGATGAGACCGTGTGTCAAAGTTGACCTAAAACAGGAGGCGGCAAGCTTTTTCTGTAAAGGTCCAGATAATAAATATTTTAGGCTTTGTGGATCACATGTGGTCTCTGTTGAACCTACTCAACTCTGTCTTGTAGCACAAAAGCAGCCATAGACAATATGTAACCAAGTGAAAGTGGCTGTGTTCCAATAAAACTTTATTTATAAAAACAGATGGCTAGGGGCGCCTGGGTGGCGCAGTCGGTTAAGCGTCCGACTTCAGCCAGGTCACGATCTCGCGGTCCATGAGTTCGAGCCCCGTGTCAGGCTCTGGGCTGATGGCTCGGAGCCTGGAGCCTGTTTCCGATTCTGTGTCTCCCTCTCTCTCTGCCCCTCCCCCATTCATGCTCTGTCTCTCTCTGTCCCAAAAATAAATAAAAAACGTTGAAAAAGAAATTTTTAAAAACAGATGGCTAGGGGCCCCTGGGTGGCTCAGTCGGTTAAGCGTCTGACTTCAGCTCAGGTCATGATCTCGCGGTTCATGGGTTCGAGCCCCGCGTTGGGCTCTGTGTTGACAGCTCAGAGCCTGGAGCCTGCTTCGGATTCTGTGTCTCCCTCTCTCTCTGCCCCTGCCCCACTCATGCTCTCTCTCTCTCTCTCTCTCAGAAATAAACATTAAAAATTGAAAAAAATAATAATTAAAAAAAAAAAAACAAACACAGATGGCTGGCCGGATTTGGCCCGCAGGCCACAATTGCCAACCTGTGGCCTAAAAAATAGTATTGTATGCACTTAAACCATCATGAAACAGTCCAAAATCTTAAAAAGAAAATAAAACTTGTAACTCTTCCAGTTTACTTATGATACAAATGCACTCATGTTTTCATGCCCAAGCTAATCTATTTCTTGAGCCTCATTCTCTCTCTCTCTCTGCTTTCTTCTTATAGGCGACAGTTCAGTGCATTGCATAAACATGGCTCTGAATTTACCATTTTCCCAACCTAAAAGCAAGGGTGGTCAGGCCACCTGGGGCAATGGTGAATGGTGGGTGAGAGGCAGAGCCCCTTTCCAATAAACAACCTGGGCTGTTTATTGGGTTTTTGAGGCAACTAAGCCTCAGGGAAATTCTGGGAGCCCGAGGTTGGCAGAGACACAGGGTGAGGTATCCCCTTTTGTCACTGACCAGCGCAAATGTGCCTTCATTTTGTACGCCATCAGGAACACCTCTGTAATAATTTTCCTGTCCTCATTAAGTTTGAGTTTGCAAGGAGACTCACCAAAGCCAAGTTAAATACTCTGAGGCTTTATGTCTGTGATTCAGGCAACTGCCACCCAAGAGAGGGGAAATGCCTGGCTTCTCCCACAGAACAAGGTCTGGGGCAGGGGTGGGGGAGGCTTTCCTCTCAGGGAAACTGACATAACACGGCCAATATTTTCATTAAAATAATAGAGCCCAGTGAAGTCAAAATAATAAATAGTAAATAAAATAATGGCGTCACCCTCTGCAGTGAAGAAGGCAATTTTACTTTCATAGTGTCTTTAAATGTTATATATTTATTTCATGCTTGTTTATTTTTGAGAGAGAGAGACCGAGTGTGAGGGGGGAGGGGCAGAGAGAGAGGGAGACGCAGAATCCGAAGCAGGCTCCGGGCTCTGAGCTCGTCAGCACAGACGGGGATTGAACTCGAGAACTGTGAGAACGTGACCTGAGCCAAAGTCAGACGCTTAACCGACTGAGCCAACCAGACGCCCCTTAAATGTTATTTTTGTCATTGTGTCTGGAGTCAGATGCTTTCTGGAACAGAGCTAGAGGCCCATGGCCATATTAACAGGGCCCATGGAGAGTGGCCCTCTGATATCAGGTGGAGGAGGGCCAAGGTGTTCACCCGGCTTCCCTCTGCTGGTTCCAAAGACGTTGTTCTCAGAGGCGGCTTCAGACACATACATGGAAATGGCTGCACATGCCTAAGAAAGGCCTCTGTTGGGAGAGAGGCTGGGAGTCCCCGAAAGGAGGGGTAGCTGGGAGTTAGTGGGCTTTTATAGGCACCATGAGATACCACACATACCTGGCACTCCTCAGAGACGATGTTCGGCATTGTTCTGGGTTCTTTCCTGGCTCTGGCCTTGCTCCTGTCTTCAGGTATCTTCCTGTCTTTTACTCTCTTACTTCCTCTCTTCTGTATCCCTTCTTCCCACCCCCCTCCAACCACAGTTCATTTCCCTGCTCTGTTTTACACTATAACCGAGCATGACCAATGACAGAGAGGAAAGATTGCAATTTCCATTTAAGTTCCTGACAAAGAATTGCCAACATAAGCCTGTGGATAAGGGCCGAAGTTTTGAGTAGAAACCTGAGAATCACCAACATTCCAAATGAAAGATTCTTTCAAAATGAAACATGCTGCTTTGGCATGGGTATGTCTTAAGCCAAATTATAGAAAGGGCACAGACCCAAACTTCAAAATTCTCAGTGCATTATGTAGGCAGCCTTATCAACAAGACTCTAAAATGTCTCTCAGAGAGAATAATTCAAACATTTTCTGTTTTTTTTTTTTAAAGTTGCCAAGTTGACATGTAAAAATTAACTACATTTTCCAACAAGTTTTTGGAACTTGTTAAATTTTCATTCATTCCACAGATATTCATTAGATGCCTCTGAATCTGACAGACACCATATTAGACTTCAAAATATAAAGATGTACAAGACACATTTCCTTCCCTCAAGGAGCCTCATGACTTATTTGTATTCCACGACATCACAAATGTACCTGGCACACTTGTGTTGTTACTCTTCCTTCTTTGGAATTTTCTTCAGGGAGGGTAATTATACGTCTTGGTTTGCCCGGGACAATCCCAACTTACACCTATTGTCCCTGGGGAATTATTGTTAACTCTGCCCTTTGCTCACCACAAAGCCTCACTTTGAGTGATAGGATGATACGGCAATCCTAACCATAAGCTCCGATGAATGAGTGGGTGCACGAAAACACGCTTTTACGTGGTGACCTGCTCTTTCATCCACGTCTGGTTAAACCGGTAGTGAACATCTGTCTGAAGCAAAGCCAGTCAGATTCCCTCCCTTGAGAATTTGTACTGAGACTCAGAGGTCGAGCCAGATGGAGTTGAACAATGGAGCTGAGGTAAGGTGGAGTGGCCACCAGATCTGTCACCACAACAACCGAAAGCCATATCTGCAAGGTCTCGTTGTGAGGGAAAAGGAACCAGGAGCTTTGGAAAGAAGCCATGTAATGGGGAGTGAGATGCTGCTTTCTTGTCACTAATGTGTCACACACCACCACCGAGCTGGCAAAGAAACGTGACCTCTACTAGTCTCCATCCCTTCTCCCACCAGGTATCAGAAGACAACTGGGAATGGAATGAAACTGCCAAGTTCAGGGGGTGCCATGAGCCCCCCCAAACTACCCTCCCTCTTTTTCCTAGGGGACTTGTGCTCCCTGAAGTCAAAGGATGGAGTCCTCAAGAAAATCACTTGCAAGTTTTCATGTAGACCCTTGAAAGTAAGTCCAGAAAGTAGAGAGAGTTGGGTATTCCCTGGCTGTGACACTGAGCACAAGTCTTGAGAACCCAAACTGGGGTTACCAGAGAAGAAAAAAAAAACCCTGGGGAGAAATCGCACAGTGTGTCACCAGGCAGAGATAAGTACTGCCCCTCCATGGTTCCTGAGAGTATGGAAAAATAAATAATTGCATGTCGTGAACCCAAGATTTGGGGTTAGGAAGGGTAATTAGGATTTGGAGGCATCGTCTTGACAGAGACCAAAATAGTTCGGGAACATCAGAGCCAGTGGGTATATCCAATGACTGCAGGATACATGAAAGCGGTGGCTTAGTTTCCCAAGAGGCCACCCCAACACAAGAGTGGAGAAGAGGACAGAAGCATACGTGGAAGCAGACTGTGTCTTACTCTCCAGCCCCCGCCAAACTCCTGGTATACACCGCCCTGGGGTCATGAAGGTGGGAAGAGAAGATTGTCCCCTTGGATATGAAGTTGAGGCTTGAAGTCAGTAGCACTGACTCACAGAACTGAAGAGAGGCTGCTTTGATAATCGAGGTGATGGAAAGGGCAACCACTGCTCAGCTGTGGTTAAGAGCAAGGCAGCCTACGGAAAGGGCAGGAAGACAGAGCCCAGCTGGTGGTAGACACTCCATAAAGGAAACCGCCTCATGTTTCTCTCCCAGTGACTTGAGATTTCTTATTAAACCAGTTTGTGGATAGAATGTTAGGGATTCCCTCAAGGTCAGCAGCAGTCTTCCCTGGCAAACCCTGGTTCCTTAGCAGGCTCAACTGCCACCACACAGCTTCGGTGTCTCGACTAGCTGACATGGTGACACCTGCCAAAGCCCCATGAAAATGCATCAGAGAAGTTTTTGATGTGGGTAGATCAGACGCATCCCTTTATTAATACATTGCAGCTACTGCTCTTGAAAAGTATGTCATGATTCACGTTCCAAAAATCTGTTAGACTCAGCACAGGGCATAACACTAGATTTTATATAATTTCTTAAATTAAGCTGGTCTGCTTAAGGATGACATCTGAGTCTGGCCATCAAACATTGCAACAAGTGGTGTCATGTAACTCACCCTCTGTCTCTCCTCTTCCTCATTATAACAGTGAAAGGACATTGAAAGCTTGTGTGGATAAGGAATTTAGGCATGTGGACTTGTGTACGAGACACCTAGTGCTGGGGGTGGGGGGGCGTTGGCGGGAACCAGTGAGAGCCTTCACCTAGAACCTGTGCTGGAGGGAACTCATGTTCCAGAAGATAATGGAAATGAGAAGCTAGCTGACCGATTATGACTTTCCAGGCCTTTCAAGACTTCCTGAAAGTGACTTCCTTGATATTTCCTTCATTGTAATAAATCTCTTTTTACATGTTCTGGACTGAAGTATGCCAATAGTGGCACCCAGATAAAGGAGAATAATTGCTATTGCAATTCTCAGGACAGGACATGGGAGCAACCTTAAAGGTGGTTTCAGAATATCTGTTTCTCCTGCTTTCGTGAAGAGTTTAGACACTCATTTATCTAAGACACATATTCTTAACAGAGGAAATATTGCTGCCAAGGGGGCAAAAAAAGTGGTTGGGGGAGGGGAATTAGATATTGCAATGAATTACGGCCCTCCAAAACTCAACCTTGCCCATCAACGTAAGCAGATAGACAATATATCTGCAGTGTCCAAATTTCATGATGGCAGGGATACAATTAGGAAAAAAATGTGTAAAAAGTCTCCCCAAGGGGGAGATATAATGAAAAAAAGTCTGAGAAACACTGATCTAGGGAAGGGAAATAGACAGAATATGGAGCCCTTTCCATCTAAAATGCTAGACAATGTTTTCCCGCTTTCACTACACAAATATAAATTCCTCACTAGATGACTCACGTGAGAGAATTAGATTTATAGATGGTCTTTGCTTCTAAATGGACATTTGCCTCAGATTTCTGGCTTCCCTAAGGGTCTTAGGCCCACAGAGAGATTCTCCACACACCAAATCTTGCCTTTCTCCCAGGCAGCTTGAATGTGATAACAGACTCTGGGCTAGAAGGAATCCTGTCCAAATTTCATCTCTCTCAGATGCACCTTCCCATCCTATGAGCAATTTTAGAAGTCTATGTGTATTTTTATAGCTTTGTACTAGATTAATGTGACGAAGTCTAGGATTTGTTGAGGACAATTTATTCCATATGACCAAAAATGTAGACTGAACTCTTAGAATATAGTAAGGCAAGTAAGTGGAAGTGAGTTTCTGTGCATGAGGACTGCATTCCAATAGCTTGATGCATTCTCCCCTCATGCTTTGTATGTTTATGGGCAAAATTAGAATTAATCAGCCACACTGTTCTCCAATAGAAATTACTGACCAGCTGAAGGCTGGTACCTCATTGGGCCCCAAGGCAGCAAGCTTTGCACAATGTATACATCTCCTCGTTAAGTCTAATTTATCCGCAGTACTCTCTTCCTTGGCATGCTGACTGCCCTGTGATACTTGCCAGAATCATGGCCTGATGATCTTTCCCTGGATTAGTGTCCTATGAAACCAGCCTTGTCAACCTCTCTAGCAAGGTGAGGAAATACAGTGGAGATCAGGGAAAAAATGATTTAGGTGAGACTCAAAGAAACAACAACCAATTTGCATTAATAATCATTATTTGTATCTTCCAGGGATACAAAGCTATTTTAATAGTCAGAAATTAATCATTAACCATATGAACAAGGCTGAAGAAAAAAAGATCACATGATCATATCAATTAATTCAGAAAAAGCATTTAATAAAATTCAACACATATTCATGATTAAAATGCTCAGAAAAATTGGAATAGAGGGAGCTTCCTCAAATTAATAAAGACCATCTTCAAAAACCCTGCAGTTGACATTATACTTAATAATGGAAGACTGACCACTTTCCCCCAACAGTAGGAATAAGGCAAGAATGTCCATTCTTACCACTCTCATTCAACATGGTGCTGGAAATGCTAGCCACTGCAATAAGGCAAGAAAAGGAAATTGAAGTTATGCATATTAGAAGGGAAGTAATAAAACTGTCCTTATTTGCAGATGACATGATTGTTCATATAGAGAATACTAAGGAATCTTAAAAAACAAACAAGAAATATTCTTCTAGAATAGATAATTGATTTCAATAAGGTTGCGGGACACATTAACATACAAAAATCAATTGTATTTCTACTTATCAGCAATGAGTACATGGACACCAAAACAAACAAAAAATACAACACAATTTATAATGATTCTAATTAAAAGAAATATTTAGTCATAAACCTAACAAAACATGTTCAGGACTTGAATGCTAAAAACTACGAAATACTAAAGGAAATCAAAGTTGATCTAAATAAATGGAGAAGCATACCATGTTCATGTATTAAAACACAACATAGAAAACATGTTGATTCTTCCCAAATTGATATTCAAGTTTAACTCAATCCCTATCAAAACCCTAGGAAAGTTTTTTGTAGGTATAGATAAGATTAGCCTAAAATTTAGGTGGAATCACTTCTTGGCCTTCTGGTTAAAATCAAGTGTAAAATTTATACAGAAAAGCAAAGGAACTAGAATAGCTAAAACAATTTTTGAAAGATAAACAGGAGGAATCAGTCTTTCTGATATAAAGACTCATTGCTAGAAGTATTGGTGGAGTGATAGGCACATACATCAATGGTAGGTAACAGGAAACCCACAAAGAAACCCACACAAATATGCCCAACTGATTTTTGAGAAGGGTGCAACAGTAATTCAATGGAGGAAGGGTAGAATATTTAACAAATGGGGCTGGAATAATTGGACATCCACAGCCCTGCCAAAACCAGAAACTTGACCTAAACCTCACACCTTACACACACACACACACACACACACACACACACACATCTCAAATGGATAATGGACACAAGTCTCAAATGGATAATGGACTTAAATAGAAAACACAAAATTATAAAATTCTTAGAAAAAAACCCACAGAAGTTAACCTTCAGGATCTAGGACTAGGTAACGAGCTTTTAGAGGTGACACCAAAAGCATGATTCACAAAAGGAAAAATGATAAATTGGACTTCATTAAAATTCAAAACTTTTGCTCAGCAAAAGGCTCTATTATGAGGATAAAAAGAGAAGCTACAGACTAGGAAAAATATTTGCAAACTACATATGTGACAAAAACCTAGTATCTGGAATATTAAAATAAAAACTCTTAAGACTCACAATGAAAAAATCCAATTGAAACACGTGCAAAAGACATGAAGAGACATTTCGCCAATGAGGATATACAAATGGCAGGTAAGTACATGAAAAATTGTTCAACCATCATTAACCATGAGGAAAATGCAAACTAAAACTACAATATTACTAAACATATATCAGAATGGTTAAAGAAAAAACAGTGATAACACCAAGTGCTGATGAGGATGTGGGGAAACTATATCATTCTTCCATTCGCTGGTGGGACTGTAAAATGGTGCAGCCATGAGTTTGGCAATTTCTTTACAAACTCAACATGCAACTACCATCCCCTCCATCAACTACACTCTTGGGCATTTACCCCAGAGAAAGAGAAACTTACGTTCACACAAAAACCTTTCCATGAATGTTTATAGGAGCTTTTTTCAAAATAGTCTCAAACTGGAAATAACCCCTGTATCTGTCCGTGTGTGAACAGTTAAATTGTGGTATATACCTATACCATGGAACTTATTCAGCGATTAAAAGCAAAAAACTATTGATGCATGCATCAACCTGGATTATGTCTAGTGAAAAGGGCCAATTCTATAAGGTTGCATACTGTGTGGTTCCATTTGTGCAACGTTCTTTGATTGTCCATTAGTGGTTGCTAGGAGGCGTTGCCTGTGAGAGGAAAGTGGATGTAGATATAAAAGGGCAACACGAGGGATCCTGTGGTGATGAAAATGTACCAGTATCAATGCCCTTGTTGTGATGTTATACTATAGGTGTGCCAATTGTTACCACTGGGGGAAACTGGATACAGGGAACAAGAACTCTCTGTGTTATTTCTTACCACTGCCTGTGAACCTACAATTACATCAAAATATGATGTTTAATGGAGTAAACATTACTCCATGAATGGATCCATTTAATGGATGTAAAGTGGAGTTATGTGGTGAAAACTAATGTTCCATCTAGCATTGTCTCCTGGTCCTCATCCACACTGTCTCTCCAGGGGCAATTTTCTTGTTTATCCGTTTAGAAAATTCTATGAATACACAAGCTTAAGCAAGAATATATCATATGAATATATATATTCATAAGATATAATATGAATATTAATATATAACATTTTATGTAGAATATTTCTCTATAGTTTTAGTTTGCATTAATTAATCTCATTATGAGTTGAGTATCTTTTCATATAAGAGTGATTGTATTCTTTGTCCTGTGAACTATTCTTAACTTTAGCCTCTTTTTCTATTTGAGCCATCTTTCTCTTTCCCAATAGCAATTTTTGGGGATTTGGTGATATATTGAGGGAATTAGCTTTTTATGATGTGAGTGGCAATTATGTTTGTTTCACAATTTATCCTTTTGGTTTTTGTGTGACGTTATTTTTCCTATGCGGAAATTTTAAAATTTTAATTTGTCAAGTGCATTAATCTTTCTTTTTGTGGCTTCTGCACTTTGTCTCACCCTTAGAATGGCCCTTCTATCTCCAAAATTATTTTGTAAATTTCCCACATTTTTCTTATTAGTAGGGTTCTACTTTTCATCAGGGATCCAGTCTTGTCCCGCCCTCCTCTGGTAGCACCTTATTGCCTAGGCATTGGTCTTCTCAGTCACGGGAGGGTTGTGAACTTCTGGGCATATCAAGTCCACATTCTGAGAAGCAGACCGGAGCGGGGGGCGGGGTGGAGAAACGAATGAACGAAACAGGCTATTGAGTCCGTTCCTTAGAAAAAGCTATCCAGGAAGTTCCAGTGATCAACTTCTGCTGATACTCATGGGCCAGAACTGGGTCAGATGGTCACTCTCAGCCTCATGGGAGTCTGATGACAAGAATAATTTTAGCTGGGTACCTTGATGTCCCCCTCCACAAGAATCGGGGTTCTGTTAGTAAAGAAGAAGGTAATAGCAATACCAAGCAAGAAACTGACGGCGCTGCCCCCAACCTCCTTGTGTGACACACAGGTGCATTTCCTGGCTCCCTTCTTGTCACCACATGTGTGTGTTTGCACTGCTTACCCGACTTGTAGCACCTGCTGTAACCAACAAGTAGTCTGATGGCCGGTCTACTTCAACTTCCTTTATGAAAACCACCTTTTCTTCCAGAAACTTTAAAGATTTTCTCTTTATTTATTTATTTTTAAAGACTTATTTATTTTGGGGCACCTGGGTGGCTCAGTCGGTTAAGTGTCCGACTTTGGCTCAGGTCATGATCTTACGGTTCATGGGTGCAAGCCCCACATCGGGCTCTATGCTGACAGTGCTGAGCCTGGAGCCTGCTTCAGATTCCGTGGCTCTCTCTCTCTCTCTCTCTCTGCCCCTCCGTCACTCATGCTCTGTTTCTCTCTCAAAAAATAAACATTAAACACAATTCAAGATTTATTTATTTTGAAAGAGAGAGAGAGACCAAGCAAGGAAGGTGCAGAGAGAGAGAGAGAGAGAGAGAGAGAGAGAGAATACCAAGCAGGTTCCATACTGCCAGATGTGGGGCTCGAACCCACAAACTGTGAGATCGTGACCAGAACCAAAACCAAGAGTCTGATGCTTAATCAACTGAGCCACTCAGGTAGGTGCCCCTCTTTTTATCTTTTAAAATTCTGAAATCTCCCCCACCCCTGGTTGGGATCCTTTTAGACATTCTTCTGAGATTTCATGGGTCCCTTCCAATCTGGAGATTCCCATCATTTTTAACCCTGGGGAAAGTTCATCCCTCCTTCTTTTAAATTGTTTTGTCCTCTCTTTTGTTCCTGTTCTCTCCTAAAATTCTTATTGGACGTAGGCTGGATTTAATAGCTTTTTCTTCTACGTGTCCTACCTCACCTCTATATTTTCCATCTCTGTGTCTTGTTGCTTTACATTATGAGATGTTTACAGATTGCTTATACATCAGTTTATAGATGTTAATAGATCGGTAATAAATTCCAGGCAACCACCTTGGTCTTTGGCCTACTTTATTCTATGATTGATACAATGGTTTTATTTTGGAAATTATTAGTTTTTAATTTCCCCCAATTTTTTCTTGCCCTTTAAATGCTTCTTTCTTACAGTAACCTGCTCTTGACTTCTGAGTGCATTATCTTCTTAAAACCCTCTGCAAATACTAACTATACATCTTAAAAATGTCACTTCCGTTCTCCGAAGTATGGCTGATCTCTTTATTCACCCGATTCTTCTCTTTTATGGAATCAGCTTTTCTTGAGCATTGGATGACCCTTGGTTGTAGGGTTCCCCTGCTTTTGTTTAGAGCTGTTTGCCTAATGGGCCTCTCCCACAAATAGGACAGGCCGCCTGCTCTAGGTACGTGCACAGAACATGGGCTTCCCTATAGGGTGCCTAAGTATAGAGTGTGCTAGAGAGCCCAGAGGGTCAAAATAAAGAGGGCTTCAGTTTGAGGATATTACCTTTCAGTATATTTTACTCCTGGATGGAGCTACCTTTTTGTTTCTCTAAGAATCTAATGGGTGTGATGGCTACAGTTACCAAATGATTTATTTTAATGTGGTCTCAGACTCAAACCCACACCTGGATCCTTCCCAGGCAGAACACCTATTGTCTTCAGGGATCAAGTCTCAGGTTTTATTCTGGGGGCAAAAGTCGCCACCAGAGGTAAGGTGTTGTAGGAAGGGGTGAGGTCTCACTGCCTCAAGTGTTTGGAATACAGTTTAAAAATAATAAATACCCTGATGATTACTAAAAGTTCCTCAACAGAATCTTAGGGCCTAGTAGAATGACTGATGCTTATAATTAGAACCATCATGATTCATTGCTTACGGTTTATATTATGTTGAGAATGTTTTGTTTAAGAAGTTAGAGGAGTGTGTATTTTCTTTCAGAAAATTTTGTGATCTCAATTAAAATATATAACTTTAAAAGGGTGAGCTTTGTTTATTTGGGAAATGTACTAACAATAATGTCAGATAAATGAGGCATTAATCTGACTACAGATGTGTGTGTGAGTGTGTGTGTGTGTGTGCGTGTGTGTGTGTGTACATGACAAAGCTATAGTTAACTGGGCTTCACTTAGCTTGGTCAACAGTCAGGCCTTTTCTTCAGTTACCTGTTAGGTGCTTAGCTCTGAGCTAAGTGCTATGACTTATTCCTAAGAAAGAGAAGAGGGGAACAGAGACCCCAGGCCATATGTTTTTCATAATCTGGTAGCACATTCATTATTTAGAGTTATGTTTATATTTCTATTATGAACTTCTTAGCCTGAATAAGATTCTTTGTCTTTATGAGATATTCGAGATATTTACACACACTTGAGAAATAGGTATATAATTTCTTCTAAACTAAGGTATCATCACTGTTCCAAATATATGATTCTAATTATCAGTAGAAATGTATTCATGACCCTAATTAATTAAATGTCCAATTACTTGTTCCTTGTTTAACACCATTAGCCTAAATAAAACTTTTTATAACATATAAACATATGTATCGCATAAATTACTATATTTCTTCATTGTGGATGGGCTTCTGTGTGTGTGTGTGTGTGTGTGTGTGTGTGTATGTGTGATGTGTATATATATGTATTTTTTTACAGAAAAGAGGCTCAATGTAATGCCTTGATTAGGTGACTCATATGACCATAAGGAATACATAGATTCATAAAAATTCATAAGGATTTATTGAAAAATTTTATGATTCAAGCTTTTGTCCCATCTGAAGAACTGACATTTGCCCTAATACTTTTATCACTAACTTTAGTTTTGTTTGTTTTGCCCAATATATATTTGTTAACACTATTTAAAAACAAAATTAATTGGGGCGCCTGGGTGGCTCAGTCGGTTAAGCATCCGACCTTGGTTCAGGTCATGATCTCACGGTTCATGAATTCAAGTCCCGCATCAGGCTCTGCGCTGACATCTCAGAGCCGGGAGCCTGCTTTGGACTCTGTGTCCCCCTCTCTCTCTGCCCCTCCCCCCTCACACTCTGTCTCTCTCTCTCTCTCTCTCTCTCTCTCTCAAAAATAAGCATTAAAATTTTTTTAAAAAACAAAAAATTAATTAATAGTAATATTATTGAAAAACAAAGATTTTTACCTCACATAAAATGCGTGCTTAAAATTTTATAACCACTGGCTTCTAAAGTAACTAAAACTTTTTCTTTCTGTCTAGAAGTCTTTTTTGAATCTTTCACTGTAGAAGTCTCTGTAGGGACAGATGGGACACTCCAGGTAGGTCAGTTCCTGAGAGTTTATTTGCAAGGCCTTATTACAGAGGTACAGGTGGCAGATGGACGCGCCCAAGGGAGAGCCAGGCAGGAGAGCCAGAAAAAGCAGAACCATTTCCACCCCGGGGGCCTAGAGACAGGAGGAGAGGAGTGAGGAGAGGTCAGCAGAGCCAGAAAGGAGGAGATTTCTGAGAGAGAGAACGTGAGGGGCACGGCAGACCAGGACAACCTCAAAGGGAGGGAAGTGAGCAAATCCATTCCTAAGATACCGAGAATACATAGAATAAGTATGCAGAGTCCACTCTCCTTCCTTCTCCTCTCCTACTGCCTGTCAGGGCTCCCCATTGACCCAGTGGGGAGCAGAAGGCCCAGGGATCTGGTTCTGGGTTTATACACGCATCAGTCTCTGGGGTCAGAGAGCAGGGTAAGATGCACATGAATGGGCACACCAGGCAACCAGCACATTCACAGTGTATGTGTGTGTGTGTGTGTGTGTGTGTGTGTGTACGAGGTAATGTGTATATGTGGGGAGGAGGTGCACACACTTACATCAGTATCAGAGGTGATCTCCGAAGTCTGAGGCTTAGTTTGGCACAAAAGTCAAAGGAGGTAAATAAAAGGGATTCTATTTGATTAATAAAGATCTCAAAGACGGTAGATGTCTTACAGATACGACATAGGACTCTTCAGAAGGTAGGGATGGATAGGGTCTTACAAATCTTACAATTCTTCCATTTTCTAGGTGGTGACGAGGCCCAGAATGGTAACACGGCTTCTGTAGGTCTGTGCCAAGTAGAGGCCACCTTGGACGAGGACCCAGGCCTCTTGGCTCCCTAACTTTCCTTCTTTCCACCCCCCCACAGCTGCCATTCTTCTCCACATTCTGTTGACTGCCCACTGCTCTGGATCCCATGAAATTTACATAGTTGGCCTTTTAAGGCACCCGGTCCACCTGCTCCTGCTTTCCCGGGGGCAGCCTCTGGTTTTATTCTCCGCCAAACTGGAATCAGATTCCAGTGCTGTGTATGTAGCCCTACCCAGCCTATCCACCGAGAGTCACTGAAGAAAGCAGATTTTGCTGGAAATCAGAGGCGAGGGGAGAAAAATCCTCATTCAATCTCTACTATCTATCCCAACATTACTGTTAGGCTATACATCTTCCCTTCCTTCTTCTCTTCCCAGATGTACTTCTGTGTCCCTTTCTTTCAGCTCTTCCTTCTCTGTCTCCATCTCTCTCACACACACCTGCCCACAAACCTACCCAAATCCACTCTTTCAGTATTTTTCAAACGGTGGGTTGGCTATAAACCAAGAATGGATGGGTTGTTCTGAAATCGATTTAGTGGGTGAGACCAAATTTTTTTTAATGAAATAAAAGTTGTTTAAAGTGAAATAAAGAGTGTGTGTGGTCTTGGGGGCAGTTGTAGTGTAAAATGTATTTCTTATGATGCGTCACAGTGAGAAGAGTTTAGAAATGTTGTCCTGCATCATATTGCCATCCATATGTGAAAGACCATTACTCTGAGAATCATAGCACAGGGTTCAGTTTACTAAAGATCTTCTAGTTTCTAGGATTTGCTCTCTATAGGAGACATGGAGCGGAGGGTCAGAAACAACAAAGATATTTTCCTATCACATATGTAATGAGCCCATCAGTTAATGAGCAGCAACTGAATGTTTTAAGATGTTGTTGAAGGGGGGCTTGGAGAGGTTCTCTAACCCCAAAGAGTAAGGGGTGAGATTGAAAAGCCATACTGTCCTCCATGATGAGTGAATAGGATGTAGGCGGACAGAGAATGGTCACAGGGGAAGGAGGCATCTGAGGAGCATCCCAGCGTGGGGACCAAGCCACGTAGCTAGATTCCCCTGGAATATAGAATCAGAGCTCAGATGGTTGTTTAATTCACGGAAGGACCATCCCACCAGGCTGGAGGTTCCGTGGATATTCAAAAGTATAACTTGGGTTACATGAGCTTTGCCCTCTCTACATTTTTAAATACAAACTGACCTTCAGTTCTGACCCCTTTACTTCAGAAAAATATTCTATGATGGCTGGAGAAGGCAGAGAAGGTGGTTTTAAATGTGGAGGAATCCCTCTAAAGCCCAAGACACTGACAAGGTACCGTTAACTAAGGAGTTGGCTGGGACCTCTCAGGAAGGCACTCTTTGTGTTACCTATATACATTCCCAGGCTTTAAAAAAATTTTTTTTAATCTTTATTTACATTTGAGAGACAGAGATAGAGCACGAGTGAGGGAGGGGCAGAGAGTGAGAATCCGAAGCAGGCTCTAGGCTCTGAGTGGTCCCCACAGAGTCTGATGTGGGGCTCAAACTCGCAAACTGCGAGACCGTGACCTGAGCCAAAGTCAGAAGCTTAACTGACTGAGCCACCAGACGCCCCAAGTTCCGCTTTCTTAATGTCCAAATTGTTAGAGCATGAGTCCATGCATAATGTATGTTTATTGGAGCTCCAAATGTACCTCAGATGCTTCCAAGAGTCTGGCAGGAGACCGTGCTCTGAACAAATCTTCGTTTTATCTTCTCATTTTGCTTCTGGCTCAGTGCAGAATACTCTGAGATTGCCTTTCTACTTTCTCTTCTGAGTATCTATTGTTGATGACTCAACTGCACCATCAAGATGGGGTGTTGCTCACCTCAAGTTCACAAGAACATAGAAGCTTGTTCTTGATTTGTACTAGCATTATTGAAAACCTAGACATACCTTCTTGAACCTTAGGACTTCGTGACTACTGCCCTGCATCCTGACTGCCTATAGATGGGCCACCTCTCTACATTGTCATTGCTACCAGCTCCTTCCACTGTCTCAGGGACAGCTGGTTTCCAATACTGGAATGGATCCAGTGTATCTATGTCTTAGGGTCTGGGTCCAGGGAACACCTAGCCTCCAAGAGAAACAAGAAAACTTTCTAGTCCAAAGTTTATCCCTCATTTCTTCCATTATTCGAACTTTCCAGTGTAAGTGTCAGGTGTTCTTGGGGGAAATTCCACTTATACACACCAAAGTGGTTAATTACAAAATAGTACTATATTGGTGTACTTCAGAAAGTCTGGGTTATCCTGTCTTATCCATTGTCACCTTGGTAAAACTTTCTAAAAATGGTCATTCGTTATTCACTAAGCGGTTGAAGTTGCCTGTGAAATGACTTTCCTAGGTTCCATCTCTCTGCATTGCCCCTCATTCCAATCCCCTTTCTACCCCTTCAATTTCTTCTTTTGCTTTGCAGACTATGAATATTATTCCTCTTCTCTATTCTACTAGGTCCACAGACCCCCTGAGTCTTGTTGATATAGACTAACTCAACACATATATTTTTGGACGTTTATTGTGTCCTAGTTACTGCTGCCAGACTACACAGTTTGCTCGTTCAGCAGAGAGAATTCATAAACTCATCTCACCATTGTACCATGCACTCAATGGTCCATGTCTGGAAGCTGCCCAAAGAGAAACAAACATGGAGGAATATCAGAGTCTCTATGCCTGTAAGGGCTGCTGAAGATCTGTCTTCATTCCAAATGGCAGGAATAAAATCCATCTGGGCAGGGTGTCTTAGGAAGCTACAATAAACCAGAAGTAGCATATTCATGTAGATTTTATGGGATTCTAGAGTAAAACCATGAATGAGTGTTTATTTTTAATCCCCCTCACAAGGGTCATTTTAATTAAAGTCTTAAGTTAAAGGGAGTTGGTGAGTTTATCAGCCTCACATTTGACCTAATGTATCTTCTGTTTCTTTGCAGGGCCATGAAATTCTTCATGCTCTGGGAGTTTTGTTTTCCTGTACCCTTTGACATAGAGCTTTCATTGAGAAGCTATTTCATGAATAGCCCCACCCTAGGGGGAGCCGCTTGTGAGCAGGGGAAGAGCTCTGGGTGAGTAAAGGCCATTTAGCTGACAAGAGGCTTACTGTAAAGCGTGAAGGTAAAGGGAATTTAAGGGAGGGAAAACAAATTGCCAGAAAACCATCCTTTCCAAGAGCGTCCTATTTTCTAGTTTGACTTGTCTAAAATTCCATCCTGGACCAACCACGGCCAGCCCAAGCCTCTTCACTCTGTCCATCAGTGAAGGGAGAGTTGAAAAATCACCTGGGGGAGAAAGATCCTTAGGAATAACGAGAAAGCATTGGGACAAATCTGGTCCAAACTTCACGATTCCTTAGTTTCAAGCCGAATTCAAACCTTTTGGGGCTCAGGGTTTTTTTTTCTGTTGGCAAACCACAACATCCTTTTTCTAAGAAAGGAGCTTTAAGAAAGACTTCTTGGCCATCAAATAGCTGTTAGAAAACAACATTTTGATGAGTTAAGTGTAAATGAATCAGAAACATGTGGATTAGATTTACCTCAAAGTCCATGTGGGTTTGCAGGAAAAGGAGGAAAAGGCTTAGGCAGAATCACACTTGGGGTTTTGCCGAACCTTAATGCGAGTGAAAAACAGGTTTGAGGGGTCATCAACTGCCAACACCAGGAGGCTGTGGTTGCTCCCCTGTGTACTGTCATCATCGTTGTTGTTATTATTATTGATTGTGTATGTGGGCATTCATTTTGCAGTGTTTCATTTTCTTTCTTACACTTGTTGCACAGACCACGTCTGTGAAATGAACTGCCCAGAATGCAGAAGGGTCAGTGGCAAGATTGTGCTTAAGACACAGAACTTTCCCTTGCTTTACCACTGAATGCTGCTTTGTCTCTCCAAACGTAAGAGAAGAGAAGGTGGAAAAATAGTCCTCACGTTGTTTAAAAAAGGAGGTTTGTTTGGATTCATTATGGGAGAGTTTTCAGCGTGAAAACTACCTACCTTCCGTAAGTCAAGAAGTCTAGTGACTTCCAAAGTAGTATGGAAATAAAAGGAAATTTCCAGAGAGAAGAGGTATATTGATGGAAAGAGTAAGTAAAGTAGAAATGGCCTGCGTGGCCCATTCCAAGAAGCATCCAACCCTTTGATTTCAGCTCAGGTCATGATCTCAAGGGTTCCTGAGTTTGAGCCCCACATCGGGCTCTGTGTCAACAGTGTAGATCCTGCTTGGGATTATCTCTCTCTCTCTCTCTCTCTCTCTGCCTCTCTCTCTTTGCCCCTGCCCCCCAAATAAATAAATAAATAAATAAAATGTAGAAATGGTTATACTAAATGGTCTTTAATATTCCTTCCATTCTCCCTTATGCATTCACCACAAAGTCTTCAAATCTCCCTGCATCTATGCTCTGAGTCCTTTCTATCTTTCAATGGAAAAAGTGTTCTTCATTCTATCAAAGGCCAATCCCTCTACTTGTGCTCTAGACCTACACTCTCCAATACGGTAGCCACCAGCCACAAGTGGCTATTGAGTGCTTGAAATACATCTAGCCTGAATTGAAATGTGCTCTAAGTATAAAATACCTAGTATCAAAGAGGAATGTACAATATGTTATTAACAATTGCTTATACTGGGGAGCCTAGGTGGCTTAGTCGGTTAAGTGTCTGATTTTTGATCTCAGCTCAGGTCTTGATCTCCGGGTCAGGAGTTCAAGCCCCATGTTGGGCCCTGCATTGGACCACATATTGAACTCTGTGCTGGGCATGAAGCCTACTTTAAAAAAAAAAAAAAAAAATTGCTTATGGGAAGCCTGGGTGGCTCAGTTGGTTAAGAGTCAGACTCTTGGTTTCGGCTCAGGTCATGGTCTCGTGGTTTGTGAGTTCGAGTCCCATGCTGGGGGCTCTGAGTCTGCTTGGAATTCTCTCTCTCTCTCTTTCTCCCCTGCTCTCTCTCTCTCTCGCTCTCAAAATAAATAAATAAACTTAAAAAATTGCTTATACTGATAACATGTTGAAATGGTAATATTTTGAATGTTGTATGAAATTAAATATATTATTGAAATTAATTTTACTTCTTTCCTTTTTACTTTTTCTAATGTGGTTACTAGGAAATTTAAAATTACATATGTGGCTTGTGTTATGCCCTAGGCCCAACATTCCCCAGGGGCTCAGGGACATTACTCTTCTAACAATGTGGTTTCTCTCCTACATCTTCAAGTTTTCCCTCTTGTCTGGATCATTCTGTTAGCTTCCCATGTGTGCAAATGGCTCTCCAAACAAAAGGAAACTAAAACCCTCTTTTGATATTGTCACCCTCGGTAGCTTCCACCCTGTCCCATTTATCATCATGGTCCAGCTTCTTGAAAGCATTGTCTACACAGTCTGCCTGCACTTCCTCATCAGCCAACCTCAGTCCGTTTTCTCCCCCTGCTAGCCCAAATTTGCTCTTGCTAAAGCCACACCTGGCCTCCACAGTGCAAAATCCAAAGGGCACACCTTTCCTGACCATATCTATAGTGTTTGACATAATTGATCACTTCCCTGCTTCTCAAAATTCTCTTTTCTTGGCCTTTTCCTAGATGCCTGCAATCCTCTCTCTCTCTCTCTCTCTCTCTCTCTCTCTCTCTCTCTCTCTCTCGCCATTCCTTTGCAGTCTCTGTTGTTGCCTTAGGTCTTTTATACTATCTCCAAATACAGGAGTGCCTCAGGCTTTTATCTGTCCTTTTTCTCACTGTCTATTCTTTCTTTAGACAATTTGCTCCATTGTCATGATTTTAAATGCCATTTACGGCATGTAGGCCCCCAGGATCTCAAGATATCTCCTAGAGATTTGGAAATACCCACACTCTCTTCCGCTCTTCAACCCCATATCTAAGTGCCTACCTGACTCTTTATTTAGGCATCTCTCACACATCTCCAACTTATCATGTCCAAAAGGAGCTCTGAAGCATCCCCTCCAATTGTTGTTCTCAGGCAGTCTTTTCTATCTCAATACAAGACATTGCTATCCACTCAGAAACCTGGGAGTTATCCTCAATTCCTATCCCCTCTTTCACATAAATATATCACCGAGTATTCTCAATTATAGCCCCAAAAATGTTTCTCAAATCCATCAGCTTCTGTCCAGATGCCTGGTCCAAGTGGCCAGCCTTTCTCCTAGATTCCTACAATTATCTCTGTGCTGGTTTCAGGGAGTAGCTTCAGAGCCGGAGCTCAAACCTAAGGCCATGTGATTGTTCCCCCGTGCTCATACTCCTGCCTTCTACTCTCACTCCTTTTTGTTTTCCCTACAGGCAGTGGGGATAGATAAAGTTCAAAATCTCTGGATTTCTAGATTAGAAGAGCAAAGAAGGCCTCTTTGCAGAGGTGACATTTAAGCTACTGTGAGAAGGATGAGAAAGAACCAAGCATAAGAAGATCAGAAGAAAGAGCATTCTAGGCAGAGAAAGTAGCCAGCACAAACGCCCTGGGGTGGGAATGGGCTTAGAATATTTGAGGAACAGAAAACAGGCAAGTTGGAGTAGGTGGAGAGAGAGTGTGAACCTGCGTTAGAGGGTCACTGGCTACTGTAGGACAAGTGGATGGAAAGGGAGCCCACCTGAAAGCCTCAACAAGTGTTGGGAGCCTCTGTGCTAAGTTGGCGGCTTGAGCTAAGTTATATCAATGGAGATAAAGAGAAGGAGGAGTGGATTTATTTGAGATGTGCTTTGGAAGTAGAACAAACAGGACTAGCCAGTGGGTTGAAGGTAAGAGAGGGGTAGGATTCCTTTTCTAAGATGATGAATACCCAAGGATTTGGATTTGGGCCACATAAACTATGAATATGCTAGTCTGGAGTCCAGAAAAGAAATCAGATGTGTATTTATTTGTTTTCTTATTAAAATTTTTTTAAATGTTTATTTATTTTTGAGAGAGAGAGATAGAGCACAAGTGGGGGAAGGGCAGAGAAAGAGGGAGACACAGAATCTGAAGCAGGCTCCAGGCTCTCAGCCATCAGCCCAGAGCCCGATGTGGGGCTTGAACCCATGAACCCCAAGATCATAACCTGAGCCAAAGTTGGATGCTTAACCAACTGAGCCACCCAAGTGCTCTGTGGGTGTGTATTTTAGAGTCTTCAGTGTATACATGACACTTAAAGTCACAGGTACAGATGAGAATTTCTAGAGAAGGAGAATCGAGGAAAAAGAGAAGAGGACTCATTACTGATAAATAAGTAGGAGAAGAACCGACAGAAGAGCATGAGAAGAAATAGCCAGAGAAGTAGAAGAAAAACCAGGGGACTGTGGGCTTCACAGAATCTAGGGGGAAACTGTTTCAAGAAGGTGGGAGCAATCCCCCGTATCAGGTGCCACTATAAAGATGATGGACATGAACCCGAAAAAGTGTCTGTCGAATCTGACTCCGTGGAAAGTTGATGGTGACTGATAAGAAAAGTTTGAGTAGAAAGGGTAGGTAGTGTTCTTAAATACTTTTAGCACATTTTTTATAAGGAATAGCCAAGAACCGAGGGCCGAGAGAGGTGTTTTGTGCAGATGAGAGATAGTAGAACCCGTTTACTTGCTGATGGGAATGGTCCAGGAGAGACAGAGATAAACAAAGCTAAGACCCATGTTTGACTTCCTCTAAAACAAGCGCTGGGCACTGTGGGGCCAATAAGTGTTTAACATCTATTTGCAGAGTAACAGTCCCCATGGCCATTGCCTACTTCTCTTCCATCTTGAGATCAGCTTGGAGGGCGTGCGGTGATTCCTTCTGGTCAGTTGAGAGTCTCCTTGTATTTCTCCTCCCCTGGACATCCGTGTGCCCTCTGCTGACAAGTGTCTGCCGGAGTTACCCAGGACTAAGCAAGGACGCTTTGGTCTGATAAAGCGTACTCCAGGAACGGGCTCAGAACCTGCGACTTTCCCTTTGAACACAATATAAATGCTACCGTGGACCTTGGAGGTTAATTCATTACAACAAAGCAATTAAATTGAGGGACTGTTTGGAAGATAAAAAGCAGCGAGTAATAACCAGTTTGGAAAACTCGGCCATGATGGATTTCTATAATTTCCTCTGACTTCACAGAGGTGCGTCTAGTGACCCGAGGCAGGATGGTGTGACTGCCCAGTGGTGTCAGAAACGCGAGGGGGAGATTATTTTTATTAAACAAGTTCCTTCTGAAGCGTTGGCCTCTCTGGCTTCCCCTTTCTCTCTCAAGAAGGTCATTTGCCAGCTGGTAATGCATTTAACCCTTAAACATACAGGCAACCTCATGTTAGCCGGGAGGATCCTTTTACAAAGGATGGAAAGTGATCGAAACTGCCTTTTCTCCTAGTTAGTAGGCTCGGTTGTGAATTGGGACTGCTTCCCCTGGGCTGTTAACCCACCTACGTTGGTTTAATTGCTTTACTTGTCCACACTCCTCTGGCAGGTTTTGTATAAATTATCGAGAAACAAGATGCTTGGCTTGGCCTCTTCTTCGTGACAATGCTTCATCCATAGAAAGAAGAACGGAACGCTCTCATGGCAGGGCTGGAGCTGGGCTAAAACCCCTGGATTTGAATTAACTTTTTTGGTTCTGTCCTCTGCACCTCTTTCTGTCTCACAGAGCATGTAGCCATCCTAAACTGTTCATTCCGTAGACATTCTTGGGCACCCACTTCGTTCGTGACACCGTTCTGGGCACCGTGGGGCAGATAAATGTTTAATCGTGTGGCCCCTGCCCTCTGGAAACCTGTCCCTACTCTGTTTCAGCAGAGAAGATGATGAGGTTGCTGACACAGTCATTTTAGGAGATTGTTTTCTTGGAGCCAAATTGCCCTGTCTCATTAATGACAGGCTCAATTTCCATCAGGTTTCTTGCTGGGTCTTGCAAGATGTCCAAGAGGGAGCTTCCTTCCAGCCCAAATTGTAATTCTCTGCAGATACGTGTTGGCATCCACCACTCAGGAACATAATTAAGTTAATTTTAAGAAAAAGCAAACACAAACATAACAGCGATCAGGAGAGCAGCCACAAATGTCGGAGCCGTTTCTTCAGTGGAGGAATTAGCTCGTTAAGTAATTTGCACTGCCTCTTTTTCCACAAAGGATTTAAGGAGAGGATCGTGGGGTTCAGAGGCATACAGCTTCAGGTTTGCAATCAGGGGGCTGAGTTTGAGCCCCAGCTCCGGTTATTTGCCCCCTCCCCTGCCCCTTTGTAGCCTGTAGGGCCCAGATGTTGTTAAATCATTTGTTCTACCTACTTCTCGGGGCTGGTGGGAGGATGAAATGAGATAATAATATACATGAAAGGACCTTGTTAAGGAATAAAGCGCTATGCACATGTTAGTTATTATTTCGGAAACCAAAGTTAAGAAGAGATAAAAATCTTAATCGGGGAGGAATTTTCTACAGAGCTAGTTGGCAGGTCGTTTCTCTCTCATTTCTTCTCTGTTTGCAACCCAAAGAATTAGCAACCAGATAGGAAGGAAATGCCATTATTAGAATATAGGCTGTCTGGGTGGCAGGGAGGTTTTAGCTGAGGCATTTTTAGTGCTGTGGTTTCCAGGACTCCGATTTGCATACCTGCAACTGTCTAGCCCGCTGATGACAAAAATACACCCAAGTGACATATATTATGCTTTGGGTTGCTGGGGTATCTTCAATTTTTACCTTGAAGCTCATTCATTTGGGTGGAGGCATTGACTCCAAGCAGGTGGTTCAGAACAATGTTCAGTCCAAAGGTCTGTAGAGAGTCTGGATATCAGAGGACCGTAGTGACCTCTGCCACCACCAGCTGCTTTGTCCTCCCTGAGAGGCATCACCTTGCATCTGATAGGACCTGGCAAGTGGCTCCTCAGGCCATATTTGCTATTTTGTGAAATCCATGTTAGACATTTCTTATTTGAAAATTAAAATATGTATATGTGCAGACACACGTATACACATCCATTTACTTATGGTTCCTTTTAAATCCCTGACCCGTTCGTTTTGCTTGTTTATTCATTCACCAGTTGTTGGTGTTGACCAGTTGTTTGCTCACCAAGTGGTTGTTCATCAGTGTTCTTTCAAAAAGTGTTTCTCAAAGAGCGGGGCCCTTAAAGGTCCACCTTTACGAGAATGACTTGGGGTGTTAATTGAAAATACGTATTCCCACCTTTGAGACTTGTCAAATAAGACTATCGAAAAGTGGGACCCTGGAATCTGCATCTTCAACAAGCTTTCCTGGAAGACATCAGGCACACTCAAGTCTGAAAACTCTTCTTTAAATAGCGTCCACATGGATTTGGTAGTTTTACTGCCATTTCTCTGGGGTTGAAAGTTCCTGGACTAGCGCTCTGGATTTCACTTAGAGCATCTGGATCAACTCTTATTAGCTCTACATTTATCTTCAGCCTTGGTAGACCCTTCACCAATTTTGATTTTATTCTCCTTGGCCTGAAGATCATTCTTCTTTCCAGACAGAACAAAAGCAAAGCAGGAGTCAGAGAGCTCTGTTTTCATTATGCCATCCTTCAGATTTACAGCATTGAAACCAGCCCCTATAGACCTCTTTCTGTGTAGTTAGTCCACGGCTGCCACACACACACACAAAAATAATAATAATAATCTCTTTTGACTCTTGCATTGTGACCAGCCTCACTCACCGTGGATCAGGAAGACTATTCTGGCTTATTCAGAAGTCTCCCTGGTTTAGCAACGTTCCATGTCCTCGGAAACTGGAACAGCTAATGACCCTATCAGGGTACCAACGTCCCCGCCTCTCTTCTTCCAGTTAAGCCTAACTTGCATATGCATGTTATATGCATGTTTCATTTAATGTTCATCTTTGTCCCTATTTCTTAAATTTATGTCTGAGAGTTTCCTGTGCAAGAACACTGGTTTATTTCAATGGCGTTACATTTTTTTTAAACCATGTGGTGATGCTACTTGACTTCTGTTGAATGAAGGGATCTTTGGGACTTCCACGGAAGCCTTCTGGGTGTGGAATCCGAGCTGCTCCAAGAACTGGCTGTGCTTTAGCCTCCTGCCTTTTTGCACCGAGTGACACATTAGCTGGTCTGCTTTCCTTATCTGTTAAGTAGGGTCATCCTCTCAGTGTCTTGGATCCTTTGTGCCATTCTTTTGGTCAAAGGTAGGATCTATACGGTTCAAGATGCATCTGAAAACAAGAAAAGAACCCAAGTGTCAAGCCAACTTGTAAGTAGAGTGGCATTTAATAAGCCACCAAGTGCTCACAAGGATACCAAGGTATTTCTAAGTCGATTCCATGCCTTCTGCTAATATTACCCCTCCCTGCGTCTCTTACTTCCACCCTCTGATGTGGGTGGTTCTAATGTTATTTTGGGAAGGGGCTGAAACCACAAGAAGATTGTGTCGTATTGAGTTAAGAGAGGGGATTTCTTGAGATCTGAATTAGTCATAGTCAGAGTGCACACATTTGCAGCAGACGTGGGACAGTACACTGTCTCCTCTATGATTCCTTGTCTTCAAATGGATAATAAGATGCTCAAAATTTACCCCATGCCAGACCAACTTCTAATTTTCTTCAGTTACACTAGGCCCCCCATTACTAAAATGGGGTTCAGGAATCAGTACCCTGTACTGATTTCTTCATTTATTTTATATTTAAAAATAAATAAAACCACTCAAGTAAACCATTTGGGCTACTTGAGGCATCTCCCTCTTTTCTTTCACCAGAGATCAATAGAGAATTTTCCGTCACAGTAATAAGTGCCCCCCCACTCCTTTTTAAGATCTTCCCACTGCCATGAGATAATGTTTCCTGCCTGACCCACAAGGCCATGGAAAAATGCCTTCAAATTCTAGCATTTGCCAGACACTCTGCTCTTGGCATCTCCCATCATCTACATCTGGATGGCATCATCCACACGCTGCAGCTGACCACAGCCTTCCCCCAACCTTCCTCCTGGCCTTGAACCCTCAGCCACCTGTTCTCCAGCAACCTTTTGGCAACAGGCTTCTGAATTCTAAGAGAGCTATCTCCTTGACTTGGGTTACTCAGCCTTCCCCTTCTAAAACATAATCCTCTTATTTTCAATTCTGGTTTGAAAATGCACCCCGCTAGATCTGGGGTTACCTGGGATAGCATAGTCTACATCATCTTAACTCCTCTTCGTTTATGCATCAAACAAAAGGCCATCTTAGTTTGCAAGTGAGGTCTTTCCTTTTTCTTCCAGATACAAGGACACCTTTAAACTCCGTGGAAATGTTTAGGAAAACTAAGAATACTAAAAGCCCTCCACAGTGATTGGAATAAATCCTTAGATTAACCTAGTATGGTGCAACCAAAAAAGAAAGGTGCTTGCTGCTTTTAGAAGTTATAGCCATGCTACTTCCTAGAAAGAAGACAGACCTTCTATTAAGTATGGAGCTGCCCTTTTATTTTTAAACGAAAATACGTTCATGAGGTTTTGACTATACATCATGTTTTATTTCTATGAATGCATTTGAATCAAAGAGAGGCCTAAAGTAGCTTTGCATAATTTTTTATGAAAATTTCAGTGTCCTCTGGGTTAGTCCAAGGGCTTGCCGTTGGGGAAAGGGGGGTAGTAGCAGGCAGAAGCTTGGTTAAGAAATGTGATAGAGGAACTCTGATGTACGGAAGACCTGAACCATGTGGTGGCCATTCAAGCCCTCATGACGAGCTTAAACAACCTACTTTATTAACATCAGTGTCTAATATCCAATTGCATTCAACAATATCCAATTTTAACTGTATCATATCCTCTGTTGTAATCCCCTAATTTATCTCCAAACCTTCAGAGTCTGTTCCACACAAGGCAAGTGTTGGGTCTGCACTGGGGAATAAAAGAAGGATGATATGCACTTGGGAGTAGTGGTGTGGGTAAGAAGATCACAGAATGAAATCAGAGTTGATTAGGGGGAAATCAGGAACGTGGGTTTAGGGCTCACGGGTGGAGGCAAGCTCCAGAAAATTGTAAATACCTTACAGAAATCCTAAGAAATACTTGAAAGTCAGTGAATTCCCCACAGTTACAGAGGATAGAGGCCTGAGTTATTTTACATGAATATTAGACAGAAGTTTGTAGAAGGTTGTAGACCTTGGGTCACTTGGGTTGTATTATTTATGGAGCACGCTTCTTTCTTGAAAGCAGACGATCTAAAATCTTCAGGGAAGACATCAGATCTCTCAACAGAATTTCATAAACACTATTGGTTGAACCCCAGTCCACTGAAAATTTAATTTGCATAATAACTTTCTTATGTTTTGCTACTTTCCTCTGACACGATCACAGATACACAGTAATGTTCACAGACAACGATTCCACTTTTGAGCACACACCAAGTACTTCTGCTGTCATGGCTGCAAGGCAATCTGAGACTTCTGAGATAGGGCAGCAGAAAAGGGGGGGCATGTCAGGATGTGTAAAGCCTATTCTGGGACTGGCCCTCAAGGGGGATAGCTGAGTGTGTCTCACAATGTCCATGCCTGAACTTGAGTGGAATGCCTGTTGATGAAAACACCCTAGGATGCTGATATGGTGAGTGGCTCTCAGCAGCAAGAGTGTTTGGGAGGGGCAAGATTCTTTGTCTGGAGGGTGGGTACCTTGTGCATCCAAGAACTTCTGTCTATTAGGAGCAGGATCCAGGTAGTGGGGAAGAGGATAGTGAACAGTCTCCTGAGTCTAGGGAAAGAGGCCTGGCCAGAGTTATGTGTCTGTTGAAATGAATTTGTCCAGGATTATGAAACTCTGATACTCGACCTGCTGCTTACTATTGCCACAAGCTCCTGAGGTAGAGGGGCAAGGAAAACATGCTTTATTTCTAACTCAGACTTTGACCCCATATTCTTGTCTGGTGTCATCCCTGAGACACTGGGCTGGGTCATACGTGAACAGTAATGACCCCATTTTTCTCCTCTTATCCAAGACCTAAAGTCAGGTCTCTTTGGCCTCTAGCCCCTGGGCCTATATACGGTTTTACTCCCACCACTCCGACAGTGAGGCTGCACCCAAAAAGGAGAACACTGGCCACATTCACAGCCATGGCATCCCCTTGAGTCACAGTTTCACTGCCTAGGAATGAAATCTAACTTTGTCCTGAGACCCCATGATTTCAGAACTCTTTCTGCTGGAAGTGGCGGAGAGATGAGGAGATTGGAGAAGCCAGCTGGAGGAGAGGGGAAGCTTTAAGCTACTTCTGGAGGTGACAGGGTATCATTAATGTTATGTTAGGGTAGAGACTCATGTGAGTGGGCTGTGGTTTAGAGCAGGGCATCCGTCCCCATGGAATTAATGGGATATGGAGAAACAATGACTGAGAGGATGAGCCTAATGCCAAAGGTGTGGGGGGACACCGCATGCTCACCTCATTCCCACGAGCCATCGGTTAACATGACCGATTCCAAACCAATTCCAAACATGCTCATTAATTGGTAGGGGGCCTCTAATTGACCGCCCGGCTTGGTTAGGGCTGAATTGGGGCCAGAATGGGTTTGGGGTGGTAATGGAAAATGTTCAGGTCTCACACAATGTGAGGCTGGGGCAGAAAGGAGAGATAAAGTAGTCACCAGTAAGACATTGTGGGCTCAGTCTTTCCCCACCAAGGAGACTGGCATTAGTCCTCTTTAGCTTTCCTACTTAGGCAGGATTGGGAAAATAAACATTGATCTGTAGCTATTTTGCAATGACGTCTCTGATATACCTAGGAGAGGGTCATATTCTCATACAACAGCAGGAAATTCTCAGATGCAATGCCCATTGCAGACACAGCCGTGCCTTTGGCTAGTTGTCACCCGGTTATTCTGATATGTTATCTGAACACATTGGTTTCTTGGCTATGTTTATTTCATGTAATACATTTATAACACGTAACAATCAGTTGGACCCTGGCTCTAGCAATCGGGAAGGATGTCAAGACCAGTGGAATGGATGCCCCACCCAATCGGAACGGACACCATGGCCAATCAAAATGGAAGCTGACCGTAGCAATCGGTAGTGCCACGACAGTGTGGACCAGCCCGAGGGGCAGCTCAGTTCCGATGAGTGCTGGGAACAATTAATTCCAATAGCAGCCTTCTCCTAGTGAGAATTTCAGGAAGTATGATGGGCTTGTTGAGTTTGTGGTTCTTTAAATCCTTGCAAGGGCTGCTTTGAGGCAAGGCTGGTCTTCTTAGCACATTGCATGGCATATGCAATGAAACATCTTCATGAGGGTAAGGCGGCAGCCGGAGCTTGGCCACTGGCCACCACTCTTCTGCTGAGAACTTTAAAGCAAATGTGTGTAGGGGGTGGAGGCAGAAAGATACACGCCAAGATTTAGCTTCGAATTCCCTCGAGACGGTCTGGAGGCCGATATGCACACTCACGCACATGTGCTGATGCTCGCGTGTGCACGCTCACAAGGCACTCCATGCCGGTTAGTGCTGTAGGGGTTCAAGGGAGCCGGGCCCAGGCAGGGCCAGCGGCTGGCCAAGGCATTGTTCATTGTATTGTGAGTGACATGAAATCCACCGTTTGACAGCCAGCCCGCAGAGCTGTGGTGACGTGAAAGGCTCGCTTTAGATCACGCATTCCACCGCTGTGCATGGATTAATACGGCTTTGAAAGGGCTTTTTTTTCTTTCTTTCAAATTTAATATGAGAGTATATGAGGAAGAACATGGTAGCAATTAGCTGCTGCCATGAATTTTATGAGCAGTTTGCTAGAAACCACATTAATGACTCCATGGGTAGTGCTGAGATCAGTTTTGCTATGTTATTTTTTCTCTCTCCCTCCCCTTTCCCTCTTAAAAGAGGCCAGTTTGAAGCCCCAGGATGGCATCAGCTGGGTGGCCCTGAGGGGCCAAGATTCTCTTTTCCAAGACAGGTAACCCATCTCTGCTTGGGTCCTGCACAGAGCCCGCCCGGTGGCTCCAGCCTTGTTTTAGAGCCTGGAGCAGCTGTAAGGATGGCAAGTAGTCTGGCCTTGGCCCTGACAGGTGGAGAGAAACCCCTGTAGGAAGTGTCCACAGTGAAGTTGCCACCGAAGAGAAATTTGAAAATCCTGCCCACTTCTCAATTTTAACACGGGGAGCTAGAATAAAATGGGGGCATCAGCCAGGGGGGGCTAATGCAAGCAAAGAGTCTTTATAAATTCTCGGGAGGCATGGATGGAGATGATTTAAAAATATTGTACCCGAAGCCCAGGGAAAGAGGTGGTATTGGATGAAGGGACCGGATGCAGGAAGCCAAACCTTCTGCATGGCTTCTTGGGCACATGTGCCGAAAGCCAACTGAGGTCTGTGTTCAAAAGCGATTTCAAGGCTTGGATCTGGCACCCTGAAAGAAACAAAAACGTGTTTGTTACTAAGTCATACACCTTGATCCAGTCGTGAAAGGAGGATCTGTAAACACAAAACAAGCTCGAGACGGTCCCAGCCACGATAGTCAATCCGCTAGCTGGCAGGAGAGGTATAAGCAAAACAAAACAGAACAGAAACAATGAGCAAAAAACACCTCGGTCTGCTTGAGGAGAAATAGATGTGAGGGTGCTGAGAACGTAGCTTTTACTTCTGATTCTTTTCTGGGACCTGAAAAGTTAACAAAGGGAGCTCTGGAAGAAGTCGAGGTGAGATGGGAAACTGAGGCCTCCTCCATGATAAGGAGACGAGCCACCTACGGAGGAGAGAGGGAATGACAGCTGTCTCCTGGGGACAAGCATTTGCAAACCCTTCTCCGTTGGCCAAACTGAAGTTGTGGCTTCATGTCCGGGAAGCTTTTGGGCTTTTGACTCAATCAGCGATTCAGACTGACCAGAAATGAAGAGCCTAGGGGCGATGACAAAACAATACCTCATTAGCACATTTTCCCCCGAAATATATAATATGAGGGGGGTGTTGCTTCTTCTCAAGTGCCTTTACGAGGCGCCATCTTTCTGACCGGTAAGAGGTGGAAAATTCACAGTAATCAATCTACCGGGGCTTGAATCTTTCATGCGAGGCACATCTAATTCTTGGCAGTTTGTCTGGATGAGGGAAACGATACCACCAAATATCGTTTGATAGAAACATGATTAAATGGACTGTTTCCTGACATTTCCTGATGAAAACATCGTATTTTAGCTCAGACATGAATATTTCAATAAGGGGGAACTAGACTGTTAGTAAACTTGGCTCATTGAGGACATTCCCCATTTGAAGATTTTTTGATCTGGGTTCAGCTTTTTTAGAGTGGGCCATCTTATACAACTTTTGATGCCTCAGCTAAATATTGTCAGATTTGAAAGAGGCTATCACACGCATGTGTGTGAGAGTTAGAATTGTCGGTTTAAAAACGCAGTCCCCGTGATGTAACTGTACATGCAATTTACAATGTGATCAGTGGCGAACTGACCCTCTGCCTCTTCTCAAATACAGCAAAATCAAATGCGAGGTCAGTGTTAATACAAAAAAAATCACTCGTGCCGGTCACTAGAGTTCTCCTTTTGTTTTATTTCTTCAACCATGCACGTGTGTTAGACAAGCTCTTTTCGATGCCTTTCACAATAAAAAAAGTGTAAAAATTTAACTTGGAACTCTGAGTTAAACTTCCCTCCTACACACACACACACACACACACACACACACACTTAGTATTAGTCTAATCCTCATAAAATTTCTAGTTGGGGCCCTGACATCCTGGTGACACCACGAGTCATGAAAATAATAAGAACTGGAAATCAGCAGGTATGAGGGAAAGCTGAAGGCATTGGCGTCATTTAACCTAGAGAAGACAAGGACCCGGTTGATTTAATAATGGTCTCCCAGTTTATGGAGGGTTATTATGCAGAAGATGGTGTCCAGCTGTTTTTCATTTCTAGTGAAGACAGAAAAAAAATAACTCAAGAGGCTGGAATTGCATCGGGGGAGATCGGGGCGAGAGCTGAAGAAGCAGGGCCTGGCTGAAGGGTTATGAGACTTTGGAATGAACAACCAAGGAAGATTATGAAATCCCCATCTTTGGAATTCTGAAATTAATGGGATCTGTGAGGCCCAGCGTGTAGAACGGGTTGGTTATCTGCCGGCTAGCCAGCGAGGGCCAGCCGAGCAGAGGGTGTCTGTAGGCCAAGGCCCCTGGTCACCAACAGCCTGCAGCCGGGATCCCAGTGCGGGGAGCCAGGAGCCTGGGGCCTGGTGACAGAGCCCTTCTCTGTGTGCTGGGGTGAGCTGATGCTTCACGTTCCTTTCGGCTCAAATGGCTCCAGAATCGTTTAGGATCTCTCTGCCTGCCATTGGCCACCCTGAAATAGGGAAAGAATTTGAAACAAACCCTCCAGGACATGCAGGCCCAGGATGCATTTGCAGCGCTCGGGATACACGGTCACCGGGCAGCTCACAGAGGCGACCGAAAAGTATCAGGGCAGCGGGAATCCCGTGGAGAAGAGATGTGGGAAATGGGAAGATCTGGATAGTCAGCTTAACTCCTTTCTTGCTCTTTTTAAAATATTTTTTTGACACAGAAGCTAAATGTACTTGATGACCAGATTTCTCTCTCTCCCCCGCCCCTCTTCCTCTCGCGTTTCCCCTTCCTCTCTCGAGTTCTTTCAAACTTTCTTTACTTAAAAACAAAATATTTAAAGTATGACAATTAGGTCTCGTGGATGCTGAGAGGCAAACCCAGGGAATTTGAGGAAGGCAATCGAGGGTTTTTTTTTGTTGTTGTTGTTAAAAAAATAAAAGCCTAGAGCTTTGCTTCACTTAGAAAGGATACTCTTACTCGTGTCTGTTTTAAATATATTTTTTAAGGTGATGAAACATCCCAGGGAACAGAGCTGTATGTGAAGAGATTTGTGTGGAAAGGAGGATTTTAAAAACTTTTTTTTTTCATCTTCCCAGAGCAGCCCAACCTCATACTTCAAAGGAACTGAGCAGAACTTCTACCTAAGGGAAGCCTTGCCTCCCCCAGCGGGCTTGGTTTCCATACCATGGTTTTTCTGGAAATGTCCTCTTTCCATACACTACCTCTGAGTCACGCCTCATTGAGAGTGATGATTATGATCTCCTCTGGACGTTCAGTTGCTGCTGAGAATCGGGAGGATATTTTGAGCCCTGGAATTTGGGCTCTGCCACATGTTTGGATTAACAACCAGTTAAACCTTGCAAGGGCAATATTTTTCTATGCAGTTAGTTTTTATACCAAACAAGGTTTGTAGTAATTGGATGCCCTACTTGAGCAAAACTGTTTACCAGAAAATAAATCACTCCTGGCATTAAGAAAACACAAGGGCAGGGATTCGCCAGCACAGCATCATCCCGTTCATTTCTCATAAACCTAGCCCCAAACATGTGCATTCTCATCTATGATGACTTATGCTTTGAATTGTGGTCTCTTTATTTCCATGCCCATTATAATGCTTACCTAAACATTTCCCTCTGTTTAGCTGCAGTGCTTCTGGTAATGACTTCTATTTGGCTGCTGGGAAGCATTTGCCAGCTTTTAGCAAGCCCCTCGGAAAAGAGAGAGACAGAGAGATTGGAAGGGGGGAAGGAGGGAAAATAGAAGAAAAGAGGCACATTTTTTTTTTCATAATTGGCCGCTGAATTATGGAGAACTGAAGCTTGCAGCAACTTCATGCTCATCGAAGTTAGCTCTGTGATTTGTGGATGCGGAGTGTGGGAGCGTGCTGGCTCTAGGGGCCATAAGAGGCAAAAAGGTGGAGTGTGAACTCAGGCCCTCTAACACCTGTTGACCTTTGCCCTGTACTTCTGCGCTCCAGTAGCCTCTTTTTCTCTGGACATCGTGGATGCCTAAAAAGGAGGCTACGAAACCAAGATGATAGGCCATGTTGTCTCGGGAAGAGACTGGAATAAGGCTAACGTTAGAGGACATCCATCACGGTAGCCAAGAGAGTCAGTGAGTTGCAGGGACAGGACCACAAGCTGATGACGTGTAGGTGAACCTCCACGAATGGTCTTGCCCAGTTGCTGGCAGTCACTTAACACCAGTTAAAGCCACGTTGGAAGAGGCTATGCACATGTCAGGAGAAAACAGGAAAATGGTCCAAATATATGAGGTTTTCAGACTTTGAGACATTTGTTGAAATTCGTATAGAAAATGGAAGAACAGCTACCCCCCCCCCCGCCCCCGAGTAATGATTTATTTGTTTTAACTGACCTCCATCAGAACTGGTAGCTCTAATCATTTGGAATGAATCTAATTGGCTTACCGCCAACGGGAATATCTGATGCAAGTCAATTCTGCTCCTAAACCGTAAGTGCTGTGAAAGGGAAAAAGCACCCCAAAAGTAATCCAAAAGATTTAGAATTAGCTCCCTTCATTGTTTTAGTCGGACTTTGGCATCTTGGAATATTTCGGGAGCCTGCACAGCTAATGTGTATTTTTGACATTGGGGGCAAACTCGTGGCTTTTGAGAATCCAAAAATGAGTTGCTGAGCATGAGAAGATTTTAGTCATTAATGAAGTAAACATATTTTTTCTTCCAAGTAGACTTTTTCCTTCACTTTAACTGGGTACTGTCATTTGCAGAGAGGCTGGGGTCATGAACGTGGCTTCAAGGGAATCCCCCTGCTTCACTTATCTCAATGATAAAGTCATTCACATGGAACCACACGGAACTTGGATTCTAGTGTTGAAACCGCTTCTTCAGGCCTGATTTGCATACGCTAGAAGTATCTTGAGAGCTGGGACAAAATTATTGAACCAACCACATTGTCTAGCACTTTTCTTTGCAAGTACTAGGAAATAAATACACTTTGGAGGAAGGAATCCGTGAATGAATGAATGAATGAATGTCAGAAGAAGTCATTTCACCGTAGAATAGATAGATGTTCCTACTCATATAACAGCAGTGACTGTTGGGTCCTTGCCACGTGCACTGCAGTGTGAGAGGCACAGAGTGAGACATACAGACACGGTATAGCAGCCAAGGCTCCTGCCCCAAAATAGCTTACACACTACACAGGGCACAGCCACAATTTGCAGTCTTTTCCTCTGGGCGACATCATGGATCCAGCCAGCTGTGGGGTCACCATCTTCCCCAGCGGCCCCTACCACCGTAGAGGCTAGAGTTCCTACCTTTTTTTCCCTGTGAAGCCTTAACTCCCCCTCCTCTCCCTGCCCTGGAACCCGCTTCCTATACCAAGGCAACCGGCAGAAGGACCTCTGCTGGTGATGTGATACCTCATCTACTTGACATCTACTTCACCGACTTCAACTCCTTGACTTCATCATCTTCTGAATACTGCTGGGGGGAAACCAAGTGAAATTTTGCAGTGTTTGTAAGTCAGAATGGCCCGCTATTGACACTCTCACAAGATGCAATCAAATTTTGGCATATTTGTACAAAGTGGATAATCCATAAGCTTTTGGAAGTATTGTAGATTTTTCCAAGAAGTCCTTCCTCTAGGACTCTCTCTCAGCCAGGCAGGCCCTGTGTCGGGGGATGATGTTTTTGATGGACTACGCTTCTGGGAGGTGAGCGTTGATGAGGTTTTGTTAATTGTAGCGGAGGAACCCTAAAGTGGAGGCATGCTTTGAAAAGTAGTTAAAAAAAATGCCCTTTGTTTGCCAAACAATCTGATTGGGATAAATACAGCATAAGAATTTCAAAGTAAACACAACTATATGAAAAGATCTAATAGCTCAACATGACGTGATCCCTGCAACCACAATGTAGAGCTGCTTTTATTATTTCAGTCAAGATTCTTCTGGACTTTTTTTTTTCCACATGGGTAATACTTTAAAAATGGAAATATTCTCAGGAAGTTTGAGGGGAAACTATTAATCACTCATAATTTACTGGGGATTAATTTATATCAAATGCTTTCAGAACTGGAAGTGACTTTAGAAATATTTTAGACCAGTTCTCAACCAAGGGTGATTTTAGCCTCCCAGGGGACATTTGGTAACGTCTGGAGACCTGTTTGGTCGTCACAGCTTAGGGGCCCTCCTGGAATCCAGTGGACAGAGGCCAGGGATGCTGCTAAACATCCAACAGTGCATAGGGCCATCCCCACAACAGAGAATAATTGGCCTCAAATATCAGTAGTATGACTTGGTGAGAGAGCTTGTTTTCAACCAACTCCCTTCCTTTTGGAGTGAGATGCCCAGAGCTTGAAGATGATTTGCAAAGTCACTCAGCCAACCAGTGACGGGAGGAGGGGTGTCAACCTTGTCCCCTGTTCCGTGCTCAAGGCTCATTTCACTGCAATGGAATAAAAGGCTTTCCTCCTGATATCTTACTGAGACCAGCAGTGTGAGTTGAGAAAATACAAATTTTGATAGCTAATGGAGGATTCAGGAAAATGTGAAAGGATAATTCTCCACCAGAGATCTGGGAGGAAAGATAGATACAAGTAGTGGGAGGTGAGAGTCTGCAAGCAAGAGAAACGAAACAGCCAGAGAGCCATAGTGGGGGTGACAGAAACCAATTGTAGAAGAGGCACAAAAGGAGCAGTGGGGACACATCCCCCCAAATATTGCTTGCTTAGCAGTTTAATATGGATATTTCTAGGGTGACTAACTTGTCCCAGTTTGCCTGGGACTGTCCTGGTTTTAAGACTGAGAGTCCCATGTTCTGGGAACCCCCTCCGTTCTGGGCAAACCAAGTGTGTTGAGTTTCCCATTCCTTCACATGAACAGACTTGATCAAAGTTTTTCTACCAAATTGCATATTTGGACAATTTCAGGGAAGGGCACATGAGACCTCTTCTGTACATTTTTGCAACTTCCTACGAATATATAATTATTTCAAAATAAAAATTTTTAAGTAGTTTATTGAATGTGATCTGAGTGAATCACTAACCTTCTCTCAACCGAGACTCCAGGGCACTTTTACGGGACCTGATGGGACAGCCAGAGTGGAAAGTCATAGGATGTCACAACCACTGTGGGCACCAATTTCATAGGTAGTAAGGGTACCATGTGGTCACGGGACAAATGGTGTGGTTGCCATTTAGGCATGGTCAAAGGGTTACTTAATCTTGAAGTAGTCCAGATCTTTCTGTGGTGGTAAATAGTGCAGTTTAGGGTATATGCAAAGCAGAATGATTTATATAAGAAAAAAAATTGTAGGGGAAACTTCCACTGAGACCATTGCTCATTCATTCATTCATTCATTCTAGTGCCACACACTCTGCTAAGTGGTGAGGAATAAAAGTTGGGTGGGAACTCTTCTTGTCCCTTGAAAGGTTTTTTAGCTTGGGGCTGAAAGAAAGGTATTGAGCAGAAATGTCCATTTTAACTTTAACAATGTAAAACATGCTTCTTTCATAAAAGGGAGAAGGGAACATTCGTTGAACACCTTCTACGTTCAAGTTACTGTGTTCGAGTTAGATAGCTCAGTATCTTCAGGCAGATAAAACCGGACTTTCCAGAGGAACCTGGGGTTTTCAGTGTTTGGACATCTTTAAAAGAACATTTGAATGCAATGGAATATTCATTTTTTAAAAATAATTTTTAGTGCTTATTTATTTATTTTTGAGAGAGATAAAGAGTGAGAGGGGGAGGAGTGGAGAAAGTGGAAGACAGAGAATTCCAAGCAGGCTCTGCACGGTCAATGTAGAGACCAACGAGAGGCCTGAACGTGTGAATCGTGAGATCATCACCAGAGCCGAAATTAAGAGTCGGTCACTTAACCAACTGAGCCACCCAGGTACCCCTGGAATATCCATTTTTTAAAGAGGAACATCCACAAGTAAAAATTGGCCTCACGGGCCTGGGAATCTGAGCATTGGGTAGCAGTGTTTGACCAGAAGATTTCTCAATCCATCCCAAATTTCTTATCTCTTTAGGTTAAATCCTGGAAAAAACGTATATAATTATCTGAAAATTTTCTAATTTTCAAGGGCACATGACTCTTCCACATGGGGAGGGAAGGTACTATTTTACAGGGTTTGTTGTCAGCCTTGCTCCTGTCTCTTAGATGAATTCTCTTTTAGCTGCAAATGAATGCTACTGTATGTTTTACCAAAAGCAGGAGAAAAGTACAGTGGGCACTCGGCCATATCAGGTGGGTCAGGAGACAAAGGAAACAGAAGGAAAAAGGAGAAGGAGGAAGGAAAGCACAATATGCTAAAACAGAAACTGGAAGTCATGGAGGCAAACCATGGACTCTTCTTTTCATTCAGAATTGCTCATGGTTAGGAAGTCAGAGCAGCCATCTTGTTTTTAGGTGAGTCCCTCTCTAGGTTTCTGTCTTTGGCCTTCAGCAAAGACATTACTGGAAGAATCCCTGGGGGGAAGCTTTTAAAAGAATACCTACCCTCAAGCCCCACCTCCAGAGATTCTGATACAATTGGTCTTATATAGGACTTAAGCATTAGTATATCCTCCAAGGTCCCGGGGTAGAGTCATAACTGAGAACCAGTATTTAGCATAAACTGCTAATTTTTATGGATGGAGAAATCAAGTCCCAGAGACATTAGACAACAGAGAGGTTCACACGGCTAGACGCAGAGGTGGATCTAGAACTCAAGCCTCCCGCTTCCCATGTGATAATTTTCCACTACTGCATTTCGAATGCCTCACATATGAAGAATAAGTCCCTGATGCACTTCTGTTTTTAAAAACACCTAACATGGTACCGAGCACAAAGCAGCACTTAATAAATATTTGCTGAATGAAGGAACATGGCACATGTTTAATTTTCTCCCCCACACCCACCAGAAGTATTACAATAACATGTTCTTAGACGCTAAAATGAAATGGAATGACTTTCACGTTGAGTCCCTTTCTTAGGGTTCAGTACCTTTTTGTGACTCAATCTACGAGCCTGTGATTGAGTGGATCATAGAATTCAAGGGGATTTCCATTAAAGTAATGAAGTAGCAGTTGGCTTTTCAGCTTCAAATTCTTTCCCTTGTTAAAGAAAGTGAAACATTATCTTGAGTAGGGTCGGCTATTTAAATCCCGCTGAATGGATTTTCAATAGAAGTGATTGAAAAAAAACATTTTTAATTTTTTAGAGGAATTTGTTCCATTCTGTCTTGTGTTTCATTATAAACAGGTTTTTTTTTTTTTAGCAGAAATTATTCTTCGTGCCATAAATGTGTGGTGAATGCCTCCCAACCATATTTCCACACAGACCACAAGTCTTTGCCAATTTTTTTTTGTATGTAGAGCCCCCACTGATGATGGCTCAGAACTGAAACCCGATCTAATGCTACTAAACTCCTGGATTGAGAAGAGTCTTAAAATCAACTTTGGCGGTTTAGACAGAAATTAGCCCAGAGCCTCTGGTTTCTCTCTTTTACTAGAATTGTTGATGATGCAAGACAAAGCCTACTGAATATCGGACAGTAAGCCTTTGAGGGCAGGGATCAGCTCTCTTCTCCTCACTTTGATATCCTTCACACATGGAGAGCTCTCTAAACCATGCATTCTCAGTGGAGATGAGAGCACCCTCCAGGGTGATTCTTGGGGGAAGGGCGTAAGAAAAACCTTAGAAATGGTTTATGGCCCTTCAAAGGGCCACAGTGCGTAAGCAGATACACAGTATATCTGTGGCATTAAATTTTCATGGGGAGATTGGGTGAAAAAGATCTAAAGGCTCCTTAAGGGAGTCATAATTTTAAAAAAAGTTTGAGGGGCCCCTGGGTAGCTCAGTCGGTTGGGCGTCCGACTTCAGTTCAGGTCATGATCTCACTGTTGGTGGGTTCTAGCCCCGTGTCAGGGGCTCTGCGCTGATAGCTCAGAGTCTGGAGTCTGCTTGGGATTCTGTCTCCCTCTCTCTCTGCACCTCCTCCCTCGCACTGTGTCTCTCTGTCGCTTGAAAATAAATAAAGGTTTGAAAAAAAAAGTTTGAGAAACACTGCTCTAAACATATTTATTGACTGAGTGTAATGTATGGCTGGGGATGGTGTTTCATGGCTCCATCTTGGACAAGTAACCTAAGCAAAGATTCCTGTATCTGGAGACTTAGCCAACTGCCATAATATTTTGACTTTGGTTTCAATTATACTCCACATGTCCCACTGTCCTTGTGGTTTGAGATTCAATGTGAAGCCACGGGCACCAGGGAGGACTCTTTGGTCCTTCACCAATTTGAGTGCGAAAAAGAATTCCATCATGGAAAAATCGGAAGGGAATGAAACTGGTACCACAAAAGTAGCAAGGAACAAGGCAAAGCTATTTCATGGGGAATGACCCACAAACTGTCTCTTACAGAGCGTCCATTCAGCTATGACTCTGCCACTTACCCAATTTTTTTAAGACACAAATCTCAGTTTCCTCCTCTCTGGAATGGGGACAATAGTAGGTGTCATCCCCACCTCAGAGTGTTCTGGTCGATCAAATGGGATCACATATGTGGACACACAGTCTAACCTGTAAGTTGTTAATTTTAGCATATTGTTATTTTCCCGATGATTGAAATATTATTTCCCTAGACTATGAGGACACAAGCAAGGATTGAAAGAATACGATCTTTCCATGCCAGTGAAAGATCCATTTCAGGCCCTGGAAGACTTCGCATGACGTGCCGCATGCCACGTGCCCCTACTTGGATGCAAAAAGAGCTGGAAGGTGAGCCCTCAGACCAAGCACTTACTTTCCAGAAGCGAATTTGTACAATTGAAGGGCGCCACAAGGAAGACAGCTAACAGGCTGTGCCATGAAAGAAAACCACTTAAAACTATACCTAAATGTTAATTACCCATAGCACAAGCATACAAGAAGTTAAACCATCTTAGAATGGTACCTTCAAAAGTGGTTCCAGTTCTGCATCTTGACCCCCATTTCTGTCCTTGGGTCTCTTTCTCTTTGCAAGAACACCTCCTTCTTCCTACTTTCATTGTGTGTATTTTACCGTTAGGGCAAGTGCCCTTCTATCTGTAGGAGTTTCTTTAACCATAGATTCCACCCCTTTACCCTACAGGAGTTTTCCCCTATATTGGAGTTTATTCAGTCTGGAATAATCTGCCATCTTGGGAGATTCCTGGGGAGAATGTAGGACAGTAGGGCATTCCATGGAAGCCTTTGACATTCCAAGACCTTCAAACAAATCCACTGGGAGGGGAACACAATGATTCCGGTCCCTGTAGAGCTTTCCACACCAAGGTAAGGGGCAGTTACACTTTCTTATCTTTCCACTTTTCTGGAGTATTATTGAAACAGATACACACGTATACACACATATAGAGGAATCTTCTGAAGACAAAGATCACTTTCCAGAAAAAATTCCAGTTTCAACCCACAGAAAGGGACAGAAACCCTTTTTTAACTGCACCACCATGGTAAGCTGCTTTGGTAAACTGCTTCTCTCATAGTAGAGTTCATGATTCAAGTATTAAAACAGAGTAGTGTTGGTTGGTCGTTTGTTTTTCACTCATCTTTGAGTTTAAACAAAAAGTTTATTTATTTATTTTGAGAGAGACAGAGAGAGTGTGAGTGGCAGAGGGGCTGAGAGAGAGAGAAAGAGAGAGAGAGAGAGAGAATCCCAATCAGGCTCCACAATGTCAGCTCAGAGCTTGATGTGGGGTTTGAACCTGAGATTGTGACCTGAGCCGAAATCAAAAAGTCAAATGCTTAACCAACTGAGCCACCCAGGCGCCCCTCCTCTTTGATTTTTAAAAGTATGCTTAAACTTTGGGAGAATAAGAAATATGAAGCATTGTATTTATCATTTGCAATAGTTTAAATTCCCAGACAAATGCTATTCCTCACCCCCCAACCCTGTGGGAAGTAAGACTAGTTTCATTCTTCCACTCAAGACTTATTTTCACTTCCTTCCAGCCTGCTTTCATTTGTGCTTCAATGCCTTTGCCTACTGTGTCCCCCTGACTAGCAATGCCCTTTGAATGATTTTTTTCATCTTTCAAGATCCAACTCACTCTGTGCCACTTTCCCTGGCTTCTCTGGCCCATGCTGGCCTATTTCTCTGACCTTCTACTATGTTCCACAAAGTTGAATAAATAATTGCTTTACATGTTTTTTCCTCTGTTGCCAAGGTTGTATTTGCCGGTACGCGGAGTAAGTGCTTTATACATATTTATTGTCTGGATGAATCTCACTTGATGGCTGGAAGTGAGAGAACATTCTTGGGTAATTGATGAGAACTGGTGTTTCTTCAGACTCTCTGGGAACAAGGAAATTAGCCTATGACTTCATTCTCACAGGCTGGGCCACCTTGAGCCACTTACCTAACTTCTGTAAGTCTCAGTTTGGGTATAAAAAGGAGATAATGGAAAAACGACCACTTTGTCCATTTTTTGGAAGAATGAGGAATAAGATAGGAAAAGTGGCTAGTGCAGCGCCTGGCATATAGCAGGTGTTCAATCAATAGTAGCTGTCATTAAGAGTGTTGTTATCGTCGTTATGGTAATTCTCCGCATTATCCGATACAGTTCTGGGCATGTTGATTGACCATTTAGTCCTGAACAATGAGGCTGTTCACATGTCCTGTAGTATCCTTCACTGGTCTGTTCTCTATGATTTGCTCAGGGTGCAAGAGACCTGTTGAGGAAAATAAGCTGGAAGATTCAGTAGAAGTGCTGTATCCAACTATCATAGCCAAGCTACGTAAAAAAAGAAAACTTTCCCACTGAATTTCCTGGACTGGCATGAGGTGGGTGTCGTACCCACACCTTAGTTCAGACTACGTGAGGAGTGTGATAAACCAGAACTCTGAATAGTGGCTTTCATGAAGTGGCTCAGATAAAAATCTTACTATTCAATTTTTTATTTACAACTTAGAAATTCTAGATTGGTTGACGTTGGCTCCATACTTTAAACCAACTGATGGGAAGAAAAATCTGTTATTGATTTACTGGCCTTCTTTTTTTTTTCCCTCTTGCCTCTGAGCACTGATGAAAAGTCTCTCCAAAACAAGTATTGGGGGCCTCACAGTCCTCAGGGAACTGAGGGAGGAGGTGTGGGGTGGGCGGCATTTGCATCTCATTGCTGGCTTCGAGGGTTGTGTCCCTTCTTCAAACGTTTCGCTCTGGCAAGCCACTCTTCTTCCCCCATCCTCAGGGAAGCTCTTGCCCAGCAGAGTGGCCCATAAGCAGGAATCAGCAGACCTGGATTCGGTTCCAACAGGGCTCCCTCGACAGCCCCTCCCATGAGCTAGACACATCTCAGTAGACGTCTTTCCTGGACAGTCTCCTACCTTTGCCACTCTGTCCCCCGAGGGGAGGGTCTAGAGGTGGAAGAGTTCCATCAGGTAGGTAAAGTTCCAGGGGGGAAAGACAGACTTTGATCCAGCCATAGAGGAAGCCTCATACTCTGCGTTAGGGCTAAATCTGAAATTGGACACAGCACACACACGCACACACACGCACACACACGCTAATGATGGGGAGCCGAGTGCCAGGTGCCATGCTAGGTGCCATCTTACATATTCTTCATAACAATCCTGGATAGTGGAACTTACTACCTTGAATAAGGCTCAGAGAGCCCAGGCGGCTCCCCCAACATCACATGGCAGCTTCCTGTCCCTTGCCCTGCCCGGTTTTCAAAAAAGCCGGCCTTAGACCAGGCCCAGCATCACTCCCGCCATATCTGATTCGATAAGGAGTTGCAGAGCCCGTAAGATTCAAGGGGAGGGACGTGAACTTCGCCTCTCCGTGGGGGAGATGACAGTAAATGTATGGTACTATGTAGTTTCACCGGGTCTCCAGAACAACTTGTTCCCAGGGAGTTCTGGGGGCGCTGAGTTTTTTACTGTACTTCATTTTCATGTTGTACCTTGCGCTTTTCAGAACATCTCAGGGACTATTTACTTCATTTGATTCTCTTCTCTATTTTTTTTTTTTAAGTTTACTTATTTATTCTGAGAGAGACAGAGACAGCGCGAGTGGGGGAGGGGCAGAGAGCAGGAGAGAGAGAATCCCAAACAGGGGCCGCGCCACCAGTGCGGAGCCTGATGCAAGGCTCAAACTCACGAACCATGAGACCATGACCTGAACTGAAACCAAGAGTCGGTTACTTAACCGACTGAACCACCCAGGTGCCCCTCATTTGATTCTCTTTTCTAAACAGAGCAGCTGGAGAGATTCTTTTTAAGAGTCAAGTCAGATTATGTCATACGTCTGCTGAAAATCTTCCAGTGGTTTCCATCCTACTCAGAGTCAGAGTCAAAGGCCTTACAAGGTCCTAATCCATCTGGTTCCATTTTCTTAGGACCTCAGACTTACTACACCCCCCACCCTCATCCCTTCCATTGCTCTGGCCTTGCTGTTTTTTAATGTGCAGGCTCACTCACCTTTGCCTCAGGGCCTTTGCACCACCTGGAATACTCTTCCCCCAAATGTTCTCTGGGGTCCCTTCTTTGCATCCTTTGGGCCTAAGTCTCAATAGCCGGCTCTTAGACATGCCCTCCCTGGTCTCTCTTCAGCACTCCTCATTCTCCTTCACGTCTGACTATTTTGCCAAGACACTTATCACCGTTAGAAATTCTACATGTTTAGTTTACTCATTTATTTATCTGCTTCCCCCCATGGAGTTCTAGGGAGAGAGAGATTTTTACCCAGTTTGTTTACAACTGCACCGCCCCCCACTTCCCAGAGACTACCACAAGGCCTGCCCCTGAGCGATGGTCCATAAATATTTAAATTCAATATGAAATATTGAATAAAAGCATGAATTCTTGCAGCAATGATCTTTTCTAGTCAAGGTAAGTATTGTGCTCTCAGCTTTACAGATGAAGAAACAAGCCCACGAGTTTCCGTGACTGGTCTGAGGTCACGCAGATGGTGGTAGAACTGTCTAGAACCAGGTGCCCTGACCCCTAGCCCCAGGTCTTTTGGGCAATAAATTGCTGAGTTCCCATGTGGCTATTTCCATGCAGGGATGTGAATGACTCTGATATGGGTTCAGATACACAGACACGCAGGCTCCCACTGCAGTGAGAAGAGGGTACCACACGACTATCATTTCCTGGACAGAGAAATATGCATCTCTGCCCGCTGGGTTCAGAGCAGTAGTAATTACGAGAGTCTGGAAGGAAGTGAGAAAAACATCAGGGACATTTAACAACCTTCACTGACCTGCAAATTATTATTTACAGTAACACAGAGCATTTCCTCTGCGGAGGCGAAGACACAGAACATATTATGCCTTTTTTTTTTTTTTTTTTTTAACATATAAGCCTGAATCCCCATAGCACGCTCCAGAAGCAGACAAAGAACAGAAAAGAGTGAGTGGACAGGTCAGGATGGACTTAGCCTTAGGGGATGAAAGGAACGAATTCTCGCCATCCTTTTTATTAAATTCCTCCCAGAAACTCCCTGAATTTGATATTAAAACAATCTGAGAATCGCATTGTAAACTCTTCAGAGTCTGGGTCGGGCCTTACTGTTCGTGCATCTCCTGTTGGTTGAGCGTACTGCTTTGTGACAGAAGGTCCGGAGAAGTGTGTCCAAATTGACTGCCAGGGCCAGGGCTGGAAGAGGCTTTGATTCGAGGCTCTTCCAACCTTGGCCCCCGGGGCACCCACCATCCCTGGCCTGGGCCTACCAGAGCTCTCCGCCTCTGCCGACAGGGAGCTCATTACCAACTAGAGCAGTCCTTGGTTCTTATTATACTTCTCAGGCTGAACTCCTGTCTGCCTCCTGTGAGGCCCACCCTTCGGCTCTAGTTCTGGGCTCGGGGGTGAGAGAGACGAAGTTAACGTCAGGTAAGCACTTGCACGTGTTAACGAACATGTTCTCAGTGTCTCACAGGCTCTAAAAGGCAGAACTTGGCAGCTAGGAGTTCTTGAAAGCAGGAGTTCTCTGAAAGTCCTCCTGTGTGTGTGTGTGCGTGCGTGTGTGTGTGTGTGTGTGTGTTACGGGGTGGGGACTGGGTTTCTAGCGTGATGGTGCAGAGCATGACGTTGGAGTCAAGATGCCTGGGGTCTGCTCCTGGCTCTGTCACACAGCTGTGTGGTTCGGGTATGGCACTTAGCCTTTCTGTGCCTCAGTTTCTCCATCTGTAGAATGGAAGTAATAATGACAGCTTCATAGGGTTGTTGTGAAGCTTAAGTGAGCTAATGTCTGTGAAGTGCCTACCTAGCCCATCGTTAGCCCTTCTATGCTGTCCACACACGCCCGCTCATGCTCACGCGCTCTCTCTCTCTCTCTCAAAAATAAACAAACATTTAAAAAATTTTTTTTAAATAAATAAACGTGACAACCTCTACCTCTCGACTCGTGACAAAGCCTGCACACCAGAATGAATTTCTGGATTCATTTAGTCAGAATTAGCGCGAAATCACATAAAATAAGAAGAAAATTGTAGCCATGTACCAAATGTTGGATGGGTTAGAAAAGAACCATGAAGAAAGGAAGCTGACACTCCGAGGGCCAGCTGTGGCCCGGGCCTGTGTGAGGCCGTCCGCCTGCCCCCTCCTTCCACAGCCCTTGGTGTGGTGGTCAGAATCTCCCTGTTGTTAACGATGAGCAGTGAGCAGCTCAAAGTTCCCAGCTTTGAATTGAGAATCCCAACCCTAGTCGGTCTGCATCTGGTGG